>NC_083731.1:22607139-22953139 GCF_028564815.1 Eubalaena glacialis
GTTCTTTAAGTTTAAATGTTATCTTTCCATATACATATCTCTGGAGCCCACTTGTGTGTGTCTGTATCACATATCCAGTTTATAAGGAACTACATCTATATTTCTCCATTTTGATGTAAAATAGATGTGTCAACCATAAATTGTTGATCCTGTCCCTCCTCAGTATCTTCATATACATAAGCAGCACCTCCATTCATCTAGTTGTTTAGGACTAAAAATAGTGTTGTCTTCTTTCTTTAGACTTCATTTGTATTTTCAACCTCATTTGTTCTTTTGATGGCCAAACTATACTCCAAACTGGCCTAATTTTTGCCTCTTCTTCTTACCTCTTCTTCCTTTGCATGGAAATCTGAGCCACCATTATCTTTGGTTCCTAGACCATGAGAATGGATTTTATCCTAGCATCCAGTGTGGTCTCCGCTTATATAAATCATATCATACGTTCAACTAAGCAGAATCCTACAACAACTTTCTTTACAACTAGAATAAAACCAAACCTCCTTACCATTGACTACAAAAACCTATATGTTCTGGCCCCTGCTTACCTCTTCAACTAATTTTTCTACCATGGTCACCCATGCCCAGTCAGTTTCTTGAGTACATTATGCAAATTTCTACCTCTAAGTTCGTGAACATACTATTTATTTGACTAGAATACTCTTCCTCCAATTTTCTTATTGCTTTTTCCTATGCATTTTTAAGTCTCTGTTCAAAAATCTCATTCGGAAAAAGTATTTCCCAAGCACCCTGTCTAAAAGTCTTCCAAAAACACACCCTCAAATCCAATACCTCATCTCTCTCCATATTCTGATGCTGCTTCATTTTTCTTTGGAAAATGTATTCTTTTCAGAAATTATACACACACACACACAGAAAGAGAATGTCCCAAATCCCTAATCCAGAGGTTTTTCCACTGAACTCTCTCTTGGTGGGCTTCTGTAAATTCCAGGACCATAACATCAAAGGAATTTTATGTGTATATATGATATTGGAGACGTGAAGGAAGGAACACGGGACAAAAGCTTTGCACAGCTGAGGGCAATAAAGTAGAGCTTGTTAACTTTTGAAAAACATATAATAATTTTCCCAGCAGAGCCTCAAAGTGCTATGAAAGTTTCAAGGTGTATGACATCTGAAGATACTTAAGAATATTATCAGCCCACTGAGGGCTCTACCAGCCAGTAATTCCTCAGCTCCTTCAGTTGTGGGTATTATCAATTTCCTAGAACAGAACCTTTAAGTAAGTTTCCTTTATTCGTCTACATAGCACATTCTGATTTGTCTTTATGTTGATCTCTGCATATTTTGCTTTAATTATGAGCACCAAATAATTTTGAGTTTGGCAAACAAATTAGAATATAACTAACAACTGTTTAATATATTTTAAATAGCACTGCATAGGTGAAAGTTCTTGAAAGCCTACATTTAAAAGTATCGTTTGCAACCTAAAATGTATATCAATGGGCACAACTAACTGTGAAATAAAATTCTCCTACTGTATTGCCTTAAATAAGTTTAAAGAAGCTGAATTAATTATTTTCCTCTTGCTAAACATATATTTCACTTTTAAAGTTTCACCAATTTAAATAAAATTAAACATAATGTGAATCATTCTTTTCTCTCCTTTATCATGTATATCTATATCGGTACCTACATCTATATCTCCTTATTTTTCAACAGCTTTCAGTTCTAAACAAACATAAAATGGAAAGATAGTTAAATTATAGTAGCAAAGAAAATTGATGAAGTTTAGAAAACAATATATCACGGTCGTACTTTTTTTTCCTTTTGAGGCTATATTATTATTATTACCATTATCATTATTATTATTATTGAATAATTGGTTCCTAGTATTTCCTCTATTTGGAAAAGAAATGCTATTTCATTAGTATGAAAATAAATGTTGCATATGTAAGTGATATCATATGATATTTGTCTTTCTCTGTCTGACTGACTTCACTTAGACGATAATCTCTAGGTCCATCTATGGCAATCCTGCAAATGGCATTATTTCATTATTTTTTATGGCTGAGTAGTATTCCATTGTATATATATATATATATATACCACATCGTTATCCATTCATCTGTGGATAGACTTGTGGAATATAAAAAAAATGATACAAATTAACTTATTTACAAAACAGGAATAGACTCACAAAGTAGGAATAGACTCACAGACATAGACAACAAATTTATGATTACTAAAAGGGATAGTGGGGTGGAGGGGGTGATACATTAAGAATTTGGGGGCTTCCCTGGTGGTGCAGTGGTTAAGAACCCGCCTGCCAATGCAGGGGACACAGGTTCGAGCCCTGGTCCGGGAAGATCCCACATGCCGCGGAGCAACTAAGCCAAGGCGCCACAACTACTGAGCCTGCGCTCTAGAGCCTGCGAGCCACAATTACTGAGCCTGCGTGGCATACCTACTGAAGCCCGTGCACCTAGAGCCCGTGCTCTGCAATGAGAAGCCACCACAATGAGAAGCCCGCACACTGCAATGAAGAGTAGCCCCCGCTCGCTGCAACTACAGAAAGCCTGCGCACAGCAACGAAGACCCAACGAAGTCAAAGATAAATTAAATAAATAAATTAATTAAAAAAAAAAAAAGAATTTGGGATTAACATATACGCACTACTATACATGAAATAGGTAAGCAACAAGGACCTACTGCATAGTGCAGGGAACTATACTCAATATCTTGTAATAACCTATAATGGAAAAGAATCTGAAAAAGAACATATATATATCTGAATCACTTTACTGTGCACTTGAAACTAACAACATTGTAAACTAACTATACTTCAATAAAAATAAATAAATAGATAAATGTTGCACGTCGCATTTAGATGCACAATGTTTGAAAATATCTGAATGAGAAAAAGAGAACTAGAAAAACTACCTGGAAAATAGTAAATATATATTAAACTATAGCAAGATTAATATGTGGAAATAAAGTTTATTTCTCTCTCTCTCTCTCTCTATATATATATACATATATATATATATACATATCTATCTATATATACATATATATAGATAGATAGATATCTTTCTTCCTCATTTTATTACATATTTTTAAACTAAATTTAGAGTGGTTACAGAAGTCAGCTGCTGATTAAATTGTACCTCTCACCCAACCTCAGGTGAAACAAGACACCATTTTCTATTGATAATGAATTGCATGGGCTTTTTAAAATTCCTGAATCTTTGTACATTTCATACATATTCTACATGTTCATACATATTCCAACATTAGAATAGAAACTCATATTTTTCAATATAACTAATACCACTTAGATAAAAGTTTAATATTTAAAGCTTAATTGAACATGAAAAAGATAAGAGATAACAGAATACTCATTTGTGATCACTTTTAATTATCTTAGTTCATCAAATGTACCAGTTTATTATAAACTAATCAGACTGGTGATGTTAACAATATGTAATTATTTCATGTTTTATAATAGTTAAATAAATTGAAGAGCAAGTTGAAGAAATCCTTTTGCTATTAGAGTCAAAAGTTGTTATATTGTTATAAAATTAACAAATAATATAAGCAAAATTTGTAGTAATTATCATTTTTAATGTTCCACAGACACACAAAATGATATTACAACCAAGGACATTTCATGGTAGACAAGAAACTTAATTATAATTTAAACATGTTTAGTGATAAATGAAAACACACCAATTATTGTGAAAGGTGACTTTTGATCCAAAGCATTTCTTAACTATTAGTGATTGTCAAAGAAGCATTAATTTATGCCCAGAATTCAGAATTCTAAATCATTGTTATATTGCACAATATATGAGAAATCAAGAAAAACAAATAAATTAACGGAGCTGGAACAATGACTAAATCTAAATGAGTAGCCAAGAGAATCCTAATTCTGGAAGTCTTTTCAAAGGAACCAGAAATCTGAAATCCAGATGTTAGGGACATAATTCAAGTTTACTGAGTGTCCAGGGCACTGTGCTGAGGACTTTCTCTTTCTTTTACAATTTAATAGGTCTACCACTGCCAGAGATCATTACTCTCACTATCAGAGTAGTTAACCAACCAAGAATCTGGATAATTAAACTTTCTCTGATTTGCAAAAAAACCAGGACGCAGACCCAGGCCTGTATGTCTATAAAAACTGAGTCCTATACATACTAAATTCTTTCCCTAAGGGCTTCTTGGCAAAACCACAGATGCAGATTCACACACTCATGGACTTTTGTGTATGTCATACACATTCATATAGTCCCAATATTTGTTGAGATATTCCAGGAAACTTCATAGTAAAGGTAGGTCAGTTTACTTGGGGGAAAAATAATCAAACCAAAACAACAATAACAACAGGAGTAACAGCAAAACAATTTGCAGAGAAGTACTCTACTATCTTATGTATTTTACTTTATTAAATGGAATCATTAATTTCTGTATATCAACTTTCTTGGAAACAGATCCATCAGGATTCCTAATGTTTAAAGAAAGGAAAAGTAAAAGCAACAATAGCATTTTAGGTCTTTATTTACAAATTGTAGAAAGAAACTAAAAGCTGATGTGTTTCAACACATTGTCAACTAAAAATCAAACAGATTAAGATACAGAAAATGTAATGCATAATGCTTAAATATTGAGCAATTAGTTATAACTTTAAATTTTTTTATTTTACAGACAAGAAAATAAAAGATCATACTTCTAGATTCAAAGCCAACTATGGAAGAATCTTGGCTAAAAACTTGCAAGGATTTGCTAAGTATAGTTTTATACCTGATACAAGTATACACATAAGGCAGCGTTTTGTAACAATAATTAAATTGTTTGTAACAAGCCATACGCTATGGAGGTTGATAGTCTATAACTGAGTTACATATTTAGATTTTTATGTACAGGTTCTTCCTGTGACTCTGGTATTAGGTTATACATTTACAAAACTACAATTGGAAGTTGATCCGATAAATCCACAAACCTGTTTTTTTCAGAGCATCCATAATTAACTTTCATCTCAAACTAATTACTTTGCATTGCATGTGATTATGGAAGTATATTTGAAATATTTTTCTTGTCTCAGAACAAGTCATGAAGTAATTTGCAAAGAAATGGAAAACCCAACCGGTTCTCACAATTTTAGGTATCAAATGTCTACAACTGTCAAGATCCTTAGACACAAGCACGGATGTGCTTTATTAGGTTGGTGGGGAGGTACTGATGCTCGCTCAGGCAGGTTGACAGGGTGGCTCAGGCAATGTGCATCCTCCCGTTGAGTAAGGACCGTAAGACACTCTCACAGTGCCTTGCAATATTTCAAAGATGGGAGAGAAGAATTTTTGAGATACCCTCCTCTGTTCACAAAACCTGCACATAAGATAAGCCACTTAATTTACTCATAAGAATATTAACATTCCAAGGATCTGAAAGGGTGAATGAAGCATGAAGTTTCCCCTGTCACTTATCTAGAGTTAAATGAAGGTGAGGACAAAAATTTCCCTTTCATTTTGATGGAGAAAAAAATACAACTGTTTTCCCTCCTTTTGTGCCTTCCCAACTTTCTGAATTCGACTGCTCCTGGAAGTTGTAAGGGAGGAAAAATATCTTTTACTTCTACACTTCTAAGTTTACCCTTGGACACCCTGTAAGAAAAGACATATTAACAAGTGAAAAGCACACAGATTTATTTAAAATAAGTGCTATGTGACACAGGAAACTTCATGAGGAAATGAGGACCTCCTAAGTAGTTAAACCTGATGGGTTTTAGGCTAGGTTTGATGAAGAGTGGCAAGTAGTGGGAAAATGCAATAGGACGAAAAGGGGTATGAGCTAAGTGTAGTAAACTGGGAGAAACGTAGCAAGGCCTGTTCATTCAGATTCCTGTTGGTATCCCTTTGGTCTTGGAGATAAGAAAGTTCTTGTCCTCTGGGTATAAAGCACCTCTCACATGATAGTCTTATGACGTCCTTCCTGAGAGTAGAGTGGGAGAAGGTCAGAGAGTCATCCTTGAACTTGCTTTTTTTGTCTAATTCCTTCAGCTTAAATATTCAATATGCCAAGGTGTCATATTTTGGGGGCAGCATGCTCTGAACCTCTTCAAGATCTAAATCTCTGGGGGAACATTTCAAACTCATTGTCTAATGAGTACCACATACACAAATCTAATTGTTTTGAAACAAAGTAAAGCAATATAAGTGTTATAAAACAAGTAATAAAGATGGCTATATTGAATCCATATCCTGCTTTCAGAACTGATGTAGATGATGAGAACAATGACTGTGAATTATACAACATTGCCTCAGCATCTTACCACCAGAGAATTCTAGATTATGTTCCATGGGTTTAGTTTTTATGTTTTCCTAGATTATCTTCTGCCATGATCTTAAAATTTTAAGAATGTCTGATCTTTTAAAATTTAAAACAGTTTCAGGTGTACAGCACAATAGTTCAACATCTGTATACTCTACAGAGTAATCACCACCACAAGTCTAGTTACCATCCATCACCACAGAGTTGACCCCCTTCACCCACTTTGCCCACACCCCAACCCCCTAGCCCTCTGGTAACTGCTAATCTGTTCTCTGTACCTATGAATTTGATTTTGCTTTATTTTGTTTGTCAAGAACATCAGATCTTATAAACTAATAATACTTAATGTCTCCTAGGGATCACTCTATACAATTTAGAAAAATTTTAAGTAGATTTTCCTTTTAAGTATAAATATGAAATAAATTATTAGCATTGTGGGCAAAAGATCTTCCACATAAATATTTCATTGAGAAAGCCATGAATAAATATGTAAACACTTGTAAGAACACAGATTCTTAAAGTGCTTCATCTTTTTGTGCATTATATAAATTTTTCTCTTGATAATATGATCTAATAGGTTGTAATTATTCAACTAAGATTTATTTTGTTGCTACTAGTCTATGTAGAACAACATTTCATATCTTACAATTCAAAATGTTTTTTTCTTAGTAAAGAATTAATATTTCTATATATTTTGGCTTATAATAAGAAAGTTCAGAATTCTTATTTAAGTTGCCTGTCTAAAAAATGGAAACTTTTAAAAAATCCTTTTTGAATTTAAAGATGGAAAGGCAGAAGTGTCTAGTGAAAAGTGCACATGTGTTAGAGTGAGACTAACATCAATTTGAATACTGAATAGTAGGACCGCGACACTGGAAAGATCATATCTGTAAGCCTCAGTTCCAACTGAGGCAGTGAAATTACATTAAACTGATCCTTCATGAAAAAATAGTATGACAACTAAATGTAAATCATATAGCATTATAAAATAAAACAGCTAAATCATACTTGATAAATGAACTACTAAGTAACCATATAACTGATTATTGTCTTCGTTGCTGTAATTTTTAATTTATTGTTACATATTGTTTCATAATATCAAATTGACTTTTTATAGAAAATGAATGCTAAATTAAAGCAGACAAAATAGAGTTTAAGACTGATAGTTAAAGTACAAAGTACACTAAAATCATTTATGTTGGTCATGCTGAAGGAAACTGAAGTAAACATTGCAAAGATAATGAACATTACAAGATTTTAAAGAAAAAAAATTATTCTCTACTACTATAGACTGAAAGTGTTTGTTCCTCCAAAATGTGTATGTTGAAACCTAGTTCCCAATGTGATGGTATTTGGAGGTGGAGCCTTTGGGAGATGATTAGTCCAGGAGATGGAGCCCTGATGAATGGGATTTGTACCATTACAAGAGATTCTAGAAAGCTCTTTTGCTGCTTCCTCCATATGAGGACAACAGTCTATAAACCAGGAAACTGGCTCTCACCAGATGCTGAATCTGCTAGTGTTTTGATCTTGGATTCCCCAGTCTTCAGAACTGTGAGAAATAAATTTCAGTTGTTCATGAGACACCTGGTCTATTGCATTCTGTTATAGCAACAGAAAAAAAATAAGAATAGCCATCATTCTGGTCACATTGATAGACAATTATCCAGCTTTCATATTCTCTCCTTCTCAAGCATCAAAACCTTTAGAAATTTGAAATGAAAAAAAGTCAAGATCAAACTAATTCTTCATACAAGTGTCCTGGAAGTTGGGCTTCTCAGGTTCTTGATAATGACAAATGTTCAGTTATCCTTTTCAATGAATTTAGCCTTATAATATAGTTTCTTCTGAGCATCACCAGATTTTCCTGTAATTGTTGTTTAGAACTCTTTCTTCCCAAAGAGGCAGAGCCACTCTCCAGACATCTCTGTTCCTTGTTATTAGAGCCATTGTCTACCCAACAAAAGTGTACAAATGTGAACAAAGTTCAAAAGCCAATATATTTAAGTATTAGTCTCTCCTGTTTTGAAGTTGTCATTTATCTAGGGACCATCCAAATAGTAAGAATGCCAGTGTATTTTCAGAATCAAATTAATTTCTGAAAATTTTATTGATATTTTTGATGAGACATTAATTTATAAAGAAGAATAAAAGTTTACTAATGTACAATGTTGTTTATACCTTTCCAGTTATTGGCACGTAAGTGTTTGCTATTCCAGGAACATTTTTCCAGATATGAAAGCCCCAGTGAAAGTGAATTAATAAGAGTCAATTTTAAGATAATTTGTCCTGCGTGTCCAAAATTATATTAATCAAGTTGGGGCAGATTCTGAAGTCTTATTTTTACGCCATTAAAGAACAGAGATCCCCAAGTGGATGGAATACTAGAGACTGACATATAAAGAAAACTGTTCTCTGGAAATGGTTGATAGCAAATAACACATCCTAGTGCACCACACTGTAGTATGGCAGTAAATTGGTCCTATTCAAAAATAATTAGTTCAATTGTTTATGTTGCATTCCTTACCATTTATTAGATGAGATTTAAGATTGATGGTGCTTAATTTCACATATTTTAACTTATTTATGTTTTCTTAAAACTAAACCCAAGTCATTTAATATGTTAAGGGTCAAGATATGAGGACTTTGCAGCTCACAGCCCCTACATGCAAGCTGTGCTGTATCTCGAATGCTGTAGCCTCTTCTAGTCAGACAAATCTGAGCGAAAGAATGTTGGCTTTCATAAACTTTGGAAGAATATCTTTTTGATATGTATCAGAATTGTCTGATATTAAATTTTTAAAAATTGTGGTATGTGTGCATAATTTTCAACATATTTAGCATTTGTATAAATAATCTTGGAGACAAAAAAAAAGATGTAGATTTACTCTTTGAATTCTGCTATAGAACATAATGGTTTCTGTAAACATGCCTCAAATGTAACTTTTCTATATAACTGTCATTCAGCATTTAGAACTTTGAAATCAAACATGGGTATAGCCTAGGTCACCTCACCATGATTGCATTCTCTTGTCTTTAGGACCAATAAGCACATGGGAAATTTTGGGTTTTTTGTTTTGTTTTGTTTGAGAAATGAAAAAACTGAAATCTTAAAACTAAAGGTCAAAGAAAAGCTCCCCTCCAGTGTGGAAGCATGTGGTGCTTCCTAGTATGGAAGGGGAAGGGAAGGGAGTGTGGAGATTGTTATAGCTGCTTCCAGCTGTCTGCAGCATTCCCTGACTTGAAAGCTGAAGTCTTGCAAGCATTTCAGAATAGAATGCATTTCTTTTTCAAGTCAGCAGTTCATAACAAATACCCATCTATAGCCTTTAGGCTGCATCTAAATTATTGACAAGTCTACTAACTTGCAGATCAAGCAGAACTTTTCTGTTCCCTGACTTCTAGTATGCAAATGCTCAACTGCTCCTTCTTGAGAGTAAACACTTTTTTTAATTGCCTTTGATAATTCATCAATAGACAATTAAAGAAGAAAAGAGATGAAAAAGACAGAAAAAAGGGAAATTACTTCTCAAAATCTCTGTGGGATGAATCACATAGCCAGATCTATTTACTTATTTATTTATTTTTCCCAAACAAAAGACAGAGCTGGTAGTTACAGATTTCCTTTCTGGGTATAAAACTGTAGAAAGAATCATTTGGAAATAACAATAAAATTATATACTTTTAAATGATGAGATGGAAGTTTTAGAGATAAACTGGGTAATAGAGCTTATTTCAGGTACTCATAATAATTAATATTTTCTCAAATATATTGTCTTAGTAAGGCAAATCACATGTTAATCCAGTGTTCTAGATTCAGCATTAGTATTATTTGGGCATGCAGCCAATTAGCCACTACTGTATGACCAAGTAACTACAGGCCTAATAATATCTGACAAGTTTTTAAAGATACAGCATGCCAAAGAGGTTTGGAAGATAGAATCGCCCCTATTCTCTAGTTATTGGATGTCAGTCAAGAAGAGGATGGGAAGAGGAGAAATCATTGCATTAGTATTTCTGTTGCATTCTCTCTACTTCAAGGTTTATCAAAGTTGGCATTGGAGACTTTTGAGCCTCATAACTCTTGGTTGTGGTGGGCTGTCTTATGCTTTATAATTTGTTCCACATCATCCTTAGCTTCAACTCTCTGAAGGCCAGTAGCATCCGTCCCCAGGTAGTGACAACCAAAAATGTCTCAAATATTTTCAGACATTGCCAGATGTCCCCTGGGTAGGGTTGGGGGAATCAAAATTGCCCCCGGGTGAGAGTCATTGCTTTAGTGAGTGGAAACCTAATTGCCAATACTAGGTGAAAGTAGAAAACAACAGTTGCATGTCCCTAAATTACAGAACATACTGATTCTGTAATCCATTGACTAACAGACTGTAAAATAAAATTATTTTTAGAGTCTGAGTATGAAATATAAATAATCAAATTATAATCAATCACAGGACTTTGAGCCAACTCTCAATTAAACAGGAATCATATATATAGATGAAATACATAAATGATCTCCACATTTTACTTTTGTTATTTGCCATCAATTACTGCCAAATGATTTGAATTGGCGCTCCCTTATATTCATTATTCATTTTCTTACTGAAGTGCTTATGGAAGTGCCTGAAAGACTCAGTAGGAAAAGCCAGGATAATCATTGGAGTAGATTCTTTAGTCAATGAATGGTGGGCAGTTGCTTATGGTTTGAAATTTTCCATGAATTTTATTACACTTGTTATTGAGCAAATATAATTGACAACCTAAGAGGTAGCTGGTTAGGTTGCTTAATTAACACAGGGCTAAGTCACATATTGATTGATAATTAAAAAATTTTTTTCTCCAATTTATTCATTTGTAAAAGATAATTAAATCTCTAAATATCTCTAAAAATAATATTCTTAACATTTATTTTATGAACTCAAAGAGAACTATGGTAGGGCTTCAAGAAATTTAAAGCTACTTGTAAGTTGGTATACTGTATAAACTTTCTATGGATTTAGGCAGAAACATCTTATATGTGGTGAAGATACAAGATGGAAAAAGTTACTTTTGTTAGATTCTCAGAGCAATATGTAATGCCCCAAATTCAGAAACTCTTACAGGACTGCTGATTTTGTTTTTATGCAAGATCAAGATATGGCTATGTAGGAGAGTGGGGCAGAAAGATTTTATTCTGTTATTTTGGTTTTATATGATTTAAAATACTATAATTACAAAAAGAAAACAATGAAGTTAATAGTTTGGATGATTTCAACTTGTCTTAAGCATCCAGCCATAAGATTAATTGAAGACTTGTTATTTGAGTGTCCTTTAAACATAACTTCTTACATGATTTTGCCTCAATGTCTAAAAAGTAATACATTAACAAGCACATTAAAATGTTGTATACCCTTCTATCATTCCTGCAAGATTTGTATTTAATTCCATCTCTATATTTTATGGCCTGTGGGGTATTTGAGGTCCTTGTTGCAAAGTCCCACTCTTTTCACTGATGTAAATGTCATTTGCAAACCTTTCTCTAACTTTTCCAATGAGATATTATTTTTCACAGGTTTAGAAATTCAGGTCTCCTTGATTGCTACGGCCAGTAATTTAGAGTATTTACCTGAAATAGGCAGTCACTCACATGTTGCTTACTTTTTCACTCTTTCAACACTATGACAATTTTCTTAATGCTCATCATTTATGTCTAATATTTTGTTCACATTCTTTTCTCTAACATAATAAAATTGTCAGAAGTACCTGCCATCATATGTGTCTCCAGCCAACTTTTATAATCTTATCTCCAGCTATTTCCAATCACGCTGTCCTTGAATAGGTATATGTTTTCATTTTCCTGAGTTTTTCACATACTGTATATTCTGGCAACTATAATCTCTTTCTCAGGGATGGTATTAAATACCACCTTCTCTACACAGAGTGAGTTACTCTTTCCTGATAGCCCCACAGCCTCACCATCGTGCTTCTATTATATAACTCAATGAGGGGATCTTCTTACTAACTTTTCTAAAGTAGATACCATACAGAAATCATTTCTCCATGCTTAATCTGCAAAACACAATCTGGCACATATAGAGTCCTCATTAAATTTTAAATCAATGCCAGAATGAATAAATAACTATGGAAGTGGCTGCTAAAGTCACACAGAGGATATTTTCTGGGTGTTTAACTTACTCCTAAAAAGTAATAAAGAATCATTGTAATTAATGATATGAGTTAAACTATCTTACCTGGGTGATTTGGGAGGTAGCTGCCAAGAAACTGAAATCTGACTCAGTAAAGAGAGCAAGGCAGAAAAATCAAACTGGAGGTTATAGCAAAATTCCAGGCAAAATATGAAAAATCCAATTAGTTCAATGACAGTAGCAATAAAAAAAGGAAATAGAAAATAGTATGGATTTTTATTCCCATAATCTAGAAAGAGTGTAGTGTACATAAGAGTTAATTAATATATCCAGTTATTGAAAATGGTGATTTAAATCACAATTTTATCTATCTATCTATCCATTTATAGTTTAATAAAAGCCAAGTCAAGTACTAAATTAAATGGGTTACATACTTCATCTCATTTACTCTCTAAGCAATTTTATGTAGCAGGCATCAGTAATCTTATTTTATAAATAAATAAACTAATATTTGTAGGTGAAAAGCTAATCAATGTTAGAACTGAAATTTAAAAGCAAATCTATCTCTTCATCTGAAATACCTCTAGTGAGACATTTAGTAAGTTTTAAAAAAAGGAAATTGGACTTTGATTAGACATGAATAATGTTCAGAAAACAGATAATTTACTGATTTCTTAATCACCTGTTGCTATAGAATATCTCCTCTAAATCATCATTTCTTCTCTCACCCAGATCACATTTTTATACTCTAGTATTTCTGATGACTCTTGAACTTGTTATTTTCACTTTATTGGGAAACTGTAGTTCATTTAGAGTAATATTTCTCTAGGCCTGATGAGTGAGCAAAGCACTAAAATTTAAGTGATAATGGTGGTGATTCACAGATGTTTGGAATTCAGGAAGCATATGAAATATATTGTATGAAAATTAGAAACAAGATGAAATACACAAAGGAAAATGCCCATATAAAGTATGATAATATAAATTAAGATAATGTAAGTGAAAAACCACTAACTAACCATATGTATAATAATGAATATTAATAGTCTGTGGGTACTATCAATTATAAGCCAATAATAGGGTGAATATATCTCCCAGTTAGTTGAAGACAGTCCCTTTTTATGCCTGTTGTACTGGTGTTTTGTTCAGCTGAAACTTTGTACAAAATTTTTCAGTTTTTAATGAGGTGTTATTATTAAGTTGCATTAATATAATCCATCTGGATTTGAGAACCTCCCTTTTAGAGACAGTTTTTACGATGCTAACTATTAAGAGAAAGCTTCTTAGATGAGTTCAGTTAAAAAGCATTAACTCATTCTGGTCTATAATGTGAGTGGGAGCAGGTTTTAAACATAGCTGTCTCTACACATCACTTGATGTATCAGCCCGTTATGCATGGACCCATGCTGCAGTCTGTGAGTTGCATGAAGTTATCAGGCCACAGTAAATGGTTAGTTGGGAAACAGGATAAAGTATAGATTTTCTGTATATAAAATGTGTGTGGGAAATAGAAGCTGAGTAGTTCAGTTGTTGAGTATACAGGGGGAAGTCTCAATGTCTTGTTATATGGTGATTTAATCATTTATTATATGGTGTTAATCTATATCTATTTTTATAGTAACTTTTAAAATTTTGTAATAAAATATTTTTGACAGCACAGCAATAAACTGAAAAAGAAATGAAAGGGGATAGCATGTTTAATAAAAAACTGCCATTCGAATTTCTATTTCTGAAAGTTGATGCCATGTAGTCTACATCATACAGATATCAGAATATCACAGACCACATGAAAAACAGACATCTGCTGAAGTTGCTTCAGCAACTTCAAATTGTGAAGTTGCTTTACTTCACAATTTATCACTTATAGTAAAAAGGCTGTGCAGAGCACAATAATTTAACATGTGAACTTAAAGAAAGTGCATTTATATATCACCATGTGAAGCATGGTTTTTCATGTAGATCAAATGAGCTCATTTATTTTCAATTAGCAATTAAAAGATTTATTTGTTTATTTATTTGTGTGTGTGTGTGTGTGTGTGTGCAGGTATTAAAAAATAGATGTTAATGTGCTAGCTGTGTTACCAGAAGAACACTTCAAAGAGTTAAATTATACAAGGTTTACATCAATGTCATCAGAATATTCAAATGGAAAATCAGAGTTGTTTTTTTTCCTGATGAGGATTTCATTTTTCTCATCTAATTCATGGAGTGAAAATAAAGCTTTCAAAAGTTCACTCTATTGTAAATACAATCTCATAATATTATGAGTGCCATTGTAAATATAGTTAAAAGTCCAACGTGGAAAATACAATTATTTGCTTTGAGGTTGATAAGGCAAATATGAGTTTTAGAAGACCATGTTATTTTTCTAAAAACAGTATTCTTACTAAACGCATGTATGGGACAAATGTATACTTGGAATTTGTTTAGGTATACACACAAAATTGTGCTCAAACAAGATGCACAATCTTACCAGTTTAATAGAAGCAGAAATTGCCTGAAAAGTATAGATAATTTTATATGTAAACAGAATAAATGAATCACAAAACTTTTAAATAATTTTGAATATTTAAAAGTACTTCAGCTGGTATTCTTTTTTGCCTTGCCACTTGTAATCCACTAAATTTTAGAACTGAGTTTTTGAAGAACTACACTGCAAATTAACTTTAGAGTAGTAAAGAATTTTAAGACAATTCTCCATTGGTCTCTTGAATTTTGCTAAGGAGAGACTTAGCCATTTGTTCCAGAGGTTCTATTCAAGGATATTTTTATAGCAAATAGCGTTGCAAGATAGAGATAGTGTCTTCCTCTAAGCAGAGGGAAGGCTTGTATACTGCCCGTTATAAAAGGTTCAGCTTCGATAAGCTCAAGCTTCATCTCTTGTAATTCAACCCACTGTAAACGGCTGTCATCTGTTCTTTTTATGTTGTCTTGTGGGAATTGGGATTTGGAGATCAGTTGAAAAGATGGTGCTCTGGCTACTGCTCTTGCTGTAAGCTGACATATTTGCACATTTTAATAGGAAGATAGATTTGAGAACAACCTTCATTAGAATGTATTCTGAGTTACCAGTCAGTCATCTCAGTTAAAGATATTACGTCAATAGAGAAAAGTCAGTTAAAGAGAAAATTACCTTCAATTCAGTTAAGCATATATAAAAATTTAAATAAGATTGCAAGATATTTGTTAAAAAAAACCCTTAAAATAGTAAGAACGTATATTTTAAATTCTCAAAAAATAAGAGTAACACATATTAGACATTTAAGGCTGAAATTGATTAAAATACTTGAATATGTATCAAAACTGTCTACTCTGGTTATGTTATATATTAATCTGCAAATGATCAACATAAAAACTATAACTGCTAACATAGATAGATATCTGTATATAGATGTGCATGTATCTATGTATATAGATATGCATATATGTGTCATAGAATACTTTTATGTATGCCCCAAAGAGACACATTGGAACACATATAGAAGAGCATAAAGCAGGTCACCACATCTTATCCTGCAATTTATCCTTTTATTTATAGCAAGAGTATGTGATGGCCATGGTGAAGATGATGACATAGTCATAATTTAAATATATCTAGAATATGTCCAAAATGTTATGTGATCAGACTTAAGTGCAATTAAATTTAAAAAGTACTGGTAATATTTTTATAAAGTATTTTTAAGTCAACAGCTAATTGCATTTGGGTCTTCTCAGTTACATTGTATAAATGAGTCTCAAATCATCAGATAAATCACACCAAATAATTTTAGTAAATCATCAGTTATGCTTCATACAAAATTTCAGAGTTGATTTTTTTTAAACTATGATTTTTAGTTGACTTGTGCTTGAATATTATCCACTATCTAAATCTTTAGATGTGTTGAATAATTGATATGCTCTCATATATGATATTATTTGAATAACATACAAACAGACCCTATGCTAAATTACAAATTTATGTTAATCTCCCTTTCTCTATATGTAGATCATATTGACAGTTTAATATTTAACAGTCAAATTGATTTACCAATGATATCAAAAGAAGTCACACTTTTTAACACACTGTTATCTAAATCAAAAAATAACCATCATTTTACACAAAGATAAAAAGTTATTGATAAGTTACCAACTATAGTTTCACTGATAATGTTTTTAAAAAAAGGATCAAATTAATTTCTGGGAAAAATGCAATCACAATTCCAATTTCCACTAACTAAGGACATTTAAATCTAAAACTGTGTTTATTTAACACATTAAACAAAACCTTAAAGAAAAGCAAAGAAATTTTTAATCTGATGAAATAAGTGGGATCACAAAAAGCATTATCCATTATAATAAATCATGTTTCCTAGAGTCAACTTTGCTCCTATTGTCTCAGAATGACAAGTCAGTTAATCATATACAGTTACAAACTGCTGTCAGCTGTCAACTTTCATATTGAATATTTTCAACATTCCTATTAAATATTTCATTTAATATTTAATTAGTTAATTTAATATTAATATTTTATATTAAATACTTTCAATAGATATTAAACAATACAGACAAGTATATTTTTAGAAATTTAATTATAAATTACCCATTTGGAACTTGGAATTTCAAAACCCATAAGAATAACTGGTTTTAAAATCTAACCGTAGTTCACCAAAGGACACACAGTGAAACAGTTATACATGATCTCCAGCAAAAACATATCATAATGTTATTTTCAGTGTCAGAAGCAATTTTCCATATCTGGTGGAGAAAAATAGAGGTACACTGTTCTATACATTTTGAATTACTCACTTTTGTGTGACTAGGGTACATGGCCCAGGATATAAAGAGGAAACTAGAGTATTTAATTTTTTAAAAGACTGATTTGAAGTAAAGTGTATTATGTAATTGAGGGCATGCATTTGGAGATGTAAAATTTGAAATCACTTTTTATAAACATTTTTTGTGAATGTAGATAATTCTAAAACAAGATTCATGGTGTGTGATTTTGAAAAAGACTACAGGATGTTTATAATACTTGTACTTGCTAAGGCAAGTTTATGCTAAGGCATAAACCACTCCTGACAAATGTAACCATATGTAGATGTTATTCCACTTAGCCTAATGATATCCAGAGAGACCAAGGTACAGTCTACATGAACTTTTAGCTCCTTGAAGCATGGATTTTCAAAAAAGAGAATATTTTAAAGTAACAGGAAATAAACTTAAATAGGTAATTGCATTAAAAGTAAATTGGATGATTTAATGTTATAATTTACTGTACAGGTAAAACTATGATGAACATGAGGTAAATAATAAAATCCATGTGCCTACTTATAGTAGATTCAGACTATTGGCCAATAGGGAGCGAGTCAAAGGTAGAAATATTCAATGGTTTGTTTTCAATGCTGGATAATTATGATTTTTTTCTTATCTAAGAAAGTCTCTGTAGGTACCTATAGTATACAGTAGGAAATGCCATGGTCAATCAAAAATAATATAATCCATTAAAAATTATATGCTAAGAAAATATTTTAAATGAGTCTATACTTTATATTAAGAAGTGCATTAGGGCTTCCCTGGTGGCGCAGTGGTTGAGAGTCTGCCTGCCAATGCAGGGGACTCGGGTTCGAGCCCTGGTCTGGGAAGATCCCACATGCCGCGGAGCGGCTGGGCCCGTGAGCCGCAACTACTGAGCCTGCGCGTCTGGAGCCTGTGCTCCGCAACAAGAGAGGCCGCGATAGTGAGAGGCCCGCGCACCGCGATGAAGAGTGGCCGCCACTTGCCGCAACTAGAGAAAGCCCTCGCACAGAAACGAAGACCCAACACAGCCATAAATAAATAAATAAATAGAACTAAAGTTAAAAAAAAAAAAAAAAGTGCATTAATGGTTGTAGTGAATTGAGGATTCCTCAATGTATCAGTTACAACTAACAAATAATGTAGCTCCAAGTGGTGAAAAAGATGGACAATGACGAGGATGTTACTTGACTTGTATAAAATATTTTTATTAGTACATAATAAATATAATAATAGCTTTCAAGATAGAGCCTGATATCAGCCAGTGGCATAGAAAGTTGAGCAGGTATTGGAACTTTTTGAGAAGGACCAGGCAATCCTGCCATGTGTGTGTATACATTCTTCTGATCCTCTCCTTAAAAAAAGCGGGAGCCATTTACCAGGTTAATGTGCATTAGGCAAAAGAAAATACCCAGAAAATTTGAGGACCACTGGATATGATATCTGAATAGACATTAATAAGAGGAAATCTAGAAAATATTATTGTCCCCAATTAGAGAGAGGAATTACGAAGGCTTGATACAAAATAGTGTTCTATTTCACGTACATCTCACACTGTGTCTGAAAGGTGTTTGGAGATCAATTCAAGTACAGTTTCCCCCCTTAGTGTGTAACTAGGGTTGATATACTCAGTAGTTGCCCACCCTCTCTTATTGGTCTCCTGACCTGTGGACTAAAAGCCATTATGAAGGGAACTTCCTAGTGGCTAATTTCTGCTCCCTAGTCAATATCGCAAATCAGAAGCAGTATGGTACCGTAGCAGGTATTGCAATAATAAGCAGCAACATCAAAGACTTAAAAGATGCTGAGGTGTTAGTCCCCATTACATCTTCTCTCTATTAATGTATTACTATTTAAAAAACGGAATCAGTCATGTTATAAAACAAATCATACATTTACTCTACTTTTCTAGGGTACAGAGCAAGTGAGAGCTCTGCAGCAGCTCCAGGATACAGGCATTCTTCTCTGTGATCTAGTGATGTCAGAGGTATCTGTGATGGATGAATGTGCTGTGTGGTGTATCTGTGAAGCCTCAGTAGGAGAACTGCTATGTAGATCCTTAAGTTATAAAAGCATGTCCATGCCTTCTGGAGCAGAGAATCGGTCTCAGTTTGAAAATGAAGTCCCTGGCATAATACCAGTCTTTGGAAGAGAATAACACTGGCCTGTGGACACCAAATGACTGTGCAATCAAACCTTCCTATCATGAGCTGATAAACATAAAACCCACTGAATCATAAGTTATCCAGATGCAGCAGTAATCCACTGTATGATGGAAATGTCAAAAAGAGGATCGGGCACAATCAATTCCAAAAAGCACAAATAAATTACATGAACATTTGGCACTGATTCCTTGACAAATATTCCTGTTGGACAAATACCTCTCTTTCAGACATATGGATTATGTGGAAATTACCTTTAACCGCATAATCAGGAAGAAAATGCCAAACCTGGTTCACAGAAGGGGCTGAGCAATATGTTGTTGATGCTAGCTGCAAATATGCTGCCACCATGTTACGATGGCACCTGTGCCACCCTGTGTCCCTTGAGCACTGTTCTCCAAATGTAATAGATACGCCAAACTAAACTGACATACAGGGCCAGATTCAGGAGACAAAAGTTGTAAGTAGGATTAGCACATCTCCAGATCACTCCCTGAGACCCAGTTGCAGAATATATGCATCCCATCTTCACAGCCTTAGGAGCTCATATCAGAAGTTCTGTTCTTTGAGGAAAGAACACTTCTATGGAGAAATAGTAAAGGTTCCACTGAACTGGAAGAAGCAACCACTGCCTCACCACTTCGGTCTTCCGCCTGTAGACTAGTAGGTAAACGTAGGAGTTACTACAATGATGGCAAAAGTAATCCTGATTTCAATGGCATTCTAGAGTTGTTTCTATACTATAAGAGCATTTATTTATTTGTGGCATGCCTGAAATGAAGGGCATTCACTGGAGCATTTTGATATTTCCATGACAAATGGTAATTATGAACAGAAATTGCAACCCCTCAGACCTGACACAGATAGGGAAACTAAGGTTTAAGACATTTTGGGGATGACTTGTACACCGTTGGTGGGAATGTATGTAAAACAGTATAGAAGTTCCTTAAAAAACTAAAAATAGAACTACCATATGATCCAGCACTTCCACTCCTGGGTATATATCCAGAAAAAAACTAATTGAAAAAGAACCATGCACCCGAATGTTCATAGCAGCACTATTTACAATAGCCAAGACATGGAAGCAACCTGAGTGTAAGTGTCCATCAACTCACAATTGGTTTAAGAAGATGTGTATATATATACATATATATGTATATATATACACACGCATACATATATATATATAAAGGAATATTACTCAGCCATAAAAAAGAATGAAATATTGCTATTTGCAGCAACAGGAATGGACCTAGAGAATATAGTACTAAGTCAAGTAAGTCAGAGAAAGACGAATGTTATATGATATCGTTTATTTGTGGAATCTAAAAAATAATACAAATGAATCTGTATACAAAACAGAAACAGACTCACAGATATAGAAAACTAATTTATGGTTACCAAAGGGGAAAGGGAGGGAAGGGTAGGATAAATTAGGAGTATGGGATTAACAGACATAAACTACTATACATAAAACAGATAAGCATAGGGAACTATATTCAATATCTTGTAATAACCTATAATGGAAAATAATCTGAAAAAATCTATATATATGTATAGCTGAATCACTTTGCTGTATACCTGAAACTAACACAATATTGTAAATCAGCTAATCTTCAATTAAAAAAGTATTTTGGGGGTGAGGGTCTGGGTCACCCAATAAGGCAAGCAACCTGGACGACCTAAAGAGCAGGCTGAGGAAAGGGAGGCTTAATGACCAGTAAATACTTGAGATGATTGCTCTCAGTCAAGGCCTCAGAATAAGCTGCAGCCAGCAGAAGTCTTTAGCTTGTCCCATTTGGTCTTTTTAGAGATTTGGAAAGCCACCACCTTGACTGGGACCTTGTGATGAATGAAGAATTTAATGACTAAGTGGATGGAAGTGATACAAGGGTGGGGTCTCCTTCTCAAGGGCATCACTTCAAATTTTCTCTATCCTACGTATTACTCCTGATGAGTCAGTTTGGTGCATACATCAGCCAGCTCTTTACAGGTGCAAATTGACAACACCTCACCTCAGTTTTTCTCCCAGGCTAACCTAACACAAAAATGTGGCCACCTCGATAAACCTGCTTGGCACTTGCACTTGGGGAACTTGGAAGTGAGGGCAACTTCATGCGCAATGTGTTGTCCTAGTTGAGGGAAAGATGGAAATGAAGAAAAAAGTTGATGAAAAAATGCTTCACTCTTTCCTTCCCCAGATGAACAGTACCCTGGCACATTTCTTAAGGCATCTCAAAGGTTCTGTGTGATTGAGCTCCAGGCACCTGAAGCAGTAGCCAGTTGGACAAAGCGCCCTTGTATGCTGTATCCTTTGACACTCTGTCCCCAAGAACCACTTTCTGCCTGCTTCTTAGGATCACATTTCCAAGTAAGCCACTTGTACACAAGACTTTTTCTCAGGTTCTGGTTCAAGGTATCCTAGACTAATTATTCTGATAGGGAAAATCCCTGAGACATAAAAGACAAAGAGGTCAAGGAGCAAAAAATATTAGAAGAAAAATCACTTTATAATGACATGGCAACAGACTTTTCTACTGAGATATTTATTTGGTCAATATTATATTTATTAACTAATAATAAACTAAACAAATATTGATCAACTAGCACATGCTAATTGTAGATGCTGCTATGGTGAGTAGGACATGATTACTGGAATACTGCTTAAATATTTTTAAAAAGATATTAAAATTACAAATTTAACAATTACAATAAAAAGTCTGTAAAGTAGAGAAAGAGTGTATAGGAGTATACTAGTATTTTAGATGTTCACGCAATTAATGATAGTGGCTTAGACTATATTGTTGCCATTGAGAAACCCATTTATTTTTGGTTCTTATTTACTATTTCTTCAGTAGTGTCATCGATTTTCCATACTTTAGTTCATAGCACTCAGCTAAAATAATTAACTGATGGAAGTTTTTATTTTGTTTTATCTATTTTCCCAATACACTAGTCTTCTTTGAAAAGTAGCTAAATATTGAAAAAGAAACTTATGCTTCGGAAGCAGAAGATGAAAGTTTTCATTCCTGACAGCATTTACCTGCCATATTAAATGAAGTGAGTTAATTAATCTAATGGACCCTCTGTTCATTTCACCGCAAAGTGGGTGTTTTGATGCAAACTTTGAAGGGTAGTTTTGACTATTAAGATAAAGTATATAAAATACATGGTTCATAGTAATTACTTAATAAACAATATCTGTGAATTGCTGGTTCATAGTAACTACTGAATAAATAATATGTATGAAAAGGCAGGTAAATGCTAATTTTGTGTTTTAGTTCATTGTTTTTTATGGTAACAGAAGACAGAATATGTGAAAGTACATGTCATATTTGACATAATGTAGGTATTTGAAAAATATTAACATCCAGTTCCTTTTCAGACTATGAGAATTTATTCTTGAGCTACATCTCCCAACATTTCTATATGCAAGCAAATCATATGTTTCAGTCAAATTCCTATCCACCCAGCAATAAGTAAAGTTATCAATGTGGAAAATTAAGAGCCCTCCATTCGATGCCTGGAAAACTGTAATTTTCATCTGTTTTTTAGATATTTACTTCCTAGGCTGAGATTGGAATTTAAAAAGTGGTTTCTCCTTTTACTGCTGGTGTGAGTAACATTTGGCATATTTTTGTCTTTAATAGAACCTACTTAAGATCTTACCCTATCTCAGAAACCTAGGATTCATCATTTGTTTCAAAATAAATTTTTCAGTAGAAGGAGAAAGATTAAAGCAGGTGTTTTTTGTCCAGAGGTTGATGTGCCTCTTTAGCTGGTTTCATTTCTGCTGTAAAAGTACAGACGAGAGAAAAAAAAACTTGCTGTCAACCACAAGATGTTGTATGTTTGTAGACATTTACCTCAAGCTGACAATGGTAAAAAGCATACTTTTTAGTGAAATGTAATTTATTCTTATCTCTAAATGTATATTGAAACCATAAAGAGAAAAGCTGCTCTGCAAACCATTCTGGAATATTTTTGCTCTTAAAAACTGACCAAGAGTAACTACATATTTTGAAGTAGTATACTAAAATGTGATAGTTTCACAATCTGTAAGTAACAACTATTTTTAAAATTTATATTTACATAGTATTTGTCTTTGGGGCTACAATTATTATATTCACCATCTCATAATATTTAATGAATGGTGTTAGGTGTGTATTTAAGTCTGCACATAAGACAATATTTTCTTATGAATATAGCTCCAATATATACATACTACTTTGAAAAATTTCCCCTTCTCTATTGTTATAATGGCAAAATATATGGAGTAAATCTCAGCATGTTAACTAATTGATTTATTCATTTAATTTAATAAATTTTGGCAAAAACTATGTGTCATAAACATCTATGATATTCATGTTGATGATAGCAAACACTATACTTGAGACATATAGACAGCCATTAATGGCATAATTTTAAGTTGAAAATAGAGCATATTCAAGGTAAATGGGATATTTAATTAAAAATTATTTGGAGCAGAAGGTAAACATTACAGAAGGACAAAACAAATCAATGGGTGGTTTGTTAAATTTTATCTTTGGAAAAACATGATTTTTCAAAGAGCTTCTTGAAGTATTGAACATCTAAGCATTCTAATACTACATTTAGAAATTGATGCTAGTTTTCTGCATACAGGTCTTTTGTCTCCTTAGGTAGGTTTATTCCTAGGTATTTTATTCTTTTTGTTGCAATGGTAAATAAGATGATACAAATAGATGGAGAGATATACCATGTTCTTGGACTGGAAGAATCAACATTGTGAAAATGACTATGCTACCCAAAGCAATCTACAGATTCAATGCAATCCCTATCAAATTACCAATGGCATTTTTCACAGAACTAGAACAAAAAATTTCACAATCTGTATGGAAACACAAAAGACCCCAAATAGCCCAAGTAATCTTGAGAAAGAAAAACGGAGCTGGAGGAATCAGGCTCCTGGACTTCAGACTATACTACTAAGCTACAGTAATCAAGACAGACTGGTACTGGCACAAAAACTGAAATATAGGTCAATGGAACAGGATAGAAATCCCAGAGATTCTGTAAATCCTCAAATCCCTATGGTCACCTTATCTTTGATAAAGGAGGCAAGAATATACAATGGAGAAAAGACAGCCTCTTCAATAAGTGGTGCTGGGAAAGTGGGACAGCTACATGTAAGAGAATGAAATTAGAACACTCCCTAACAACGTATACAAAAATAAACTCAAAGTGGATTAAAGACCGAAATGTAAGTCCAGAGACTATCAAACTCTTAGAGGAAAACATAGGCAGAACACTCTATGACATAAATCACAGCAAGATCCTTTTTGACCCACCTCCTAGAGAAATGGAAATAAAAACAAAAATAAACAAGTGGGACCTAATTAAACTTAAAATTTTGCACAGGAAAGGAAACCATAAACAAGACAAAAAGACAACCCTCAGAATGGGAGAAAATATTTGCAAATGAAGCAACTGACAAAGGATTAACCCCCAAAATTTAAAAGCAGCTCATGCAACTCAATATCAAAAAAACAAACAACCCAATCCAAAAATGGGCAGAAGACCTAAATAGACATTTCTCCAAAGAAGATATACAGATTGCCAACAAACACATGAAAGAATGCTCAACATCACTAATCATTAGAGAAATGCAAATCAAAACTACAAGGAGGTATCACCTCACACCAGTCAGAATGGCCATCATAAAAAATCTACAAACAATAAATGCTGGAGAGGGTGTGGAGAAAAGGGAACCCTCTTGCACTGTTGGTGGCAATGTAAATTGATACAGCCACTATGGAAAACAGTATGGAGGTTCCTCAAAAAAATAAAAATAGAACTACCATAGGACACAGCAATCCCACTTCTGGGCATATACCCTGAGGAAACCATAATTCAAAAAGAGTCATGTACCACATTGTTCATTACAGCTCTATTTACAATAGCCAGGACATGGAAGCAACCTAAGTGTCCATCGACAGATGAATGGATAAAGATGTGGCACATATATACAATGGAATATTACTCAGCCATAAAAAGAAATGAAATTGAGTTATTTGTAGTGAGGTGGATGGACATAGAGTCTGTCATACAGAGTGAAGTAAGCCAGAAAGAGAAAAAGAAATACCATATACTAACACATATACATGGAATCTAAAAAAAAAAAAAAAAAAGCCTCTGAAGAACCTAGGGGCAGGACAGGAATAAAGACTCAGACGTAGAGAATGGACTTGAGGACACAGGGAGGGGGAAGGGTAAGCTGGGACAAAGTGAGAGAGTGGCATGGACTTATATATACTACCAAATGTAAAATAGATAGCTAGTGGGAAGCAGCCGCATAGCACAGGGAGATCAGCTCAGTGCTTTGTGACCACCTAGAGGGGTGGGATAGGGAGGGTGGGAGGGAGACGCAAGAGGGAGGAGATATGGGGATATATGTATATGTATAGTTGATTTACTTTGTTATACAGCAGAAACTAACACAACATTGTAAAGCAATTATACTCTAGTAAAGATGTTAAAAATAAAAACTTTAAAAAACTGATGCTAAAACCACAATTCAAGTAATATTTTAGAAAAAATAATTTGATGCCACAATACAAGAAAGATTGTTGATACAGAAGCTAATTAGAAAGCCGTAACACTCTGAAGGGCAAAGGTGCAAGATAGCAAGAGCCTGTGCTAATGTGCTTCTGTGTCAATGGAAATTAAGGTATGAATATCAAAAAGAAAGCCTCATCGGGTTTGTGAAATTAAAAGATACTGGTTCAAAGCTATTAGAAATCCTAAAGCAGTCTCAGATATTTAAATATTGCTGATGAAGAACAGCTGTGGTCATATTAACAACAGTAGAAAAGTCAGAGAGATAGTTGGTTTCCAAACCTGGTGAATGGGGATTAGATCAATGTATGACTAAACCTTGCAATTTTGGTTGTAAAGTGATTAGATAGTCACAAATTGATCAAGCTGATTTAGGAGTAGAGGTACACAGATATTTATTCAAATTATATAAATGCCATGGTGCCCTGAGATGGAAGACTCCTTTTTTCACTTCACAACTTTACCATTTTTGCTAAAAAATGCCTCTCTAGGAGCCTCAGTACACAGAACCAGGAAAACTGATTGCAGCCAAGAGAACATGATTTACAGGTAGAGAACATTTTCACAAAGAGTTATTACATTGGAAGAAGAGGTAAATGTGTTTAAAAAGTAAGGCGGCTAGCCAGAAATTTGTAAAGCAAGTTGGAGGCAAACAAAGAATCCATAGAAGACAACTGATAAAGAACCAGTAGTCAACGTACTTTGTGCAGGTGCAAAGAAAATTATGGCATTTGTGCTTTTTAGGGAGAAAAGCCTTGAAGCAAGGATTGGACATCCCAGTACAGTTGAGTTAGACAAGGGAAGAATGGGATTTGAGTAAACGGATCCACACTGATTCCAATGAGGGTGGACTCATATCCAGTTTTGAAGCACACCATTCATTATTTTAACTTCCAGGTCCTGACAGAAATAACAAAAATTCTTGATTTCGTGTTGTGACTTGTTTACAAATATTTTACCCAGGATGCTATGCCCTGTGCTATGAGCTACTGTACCTGTCCAGTGATAAGATATAAAAGTGTAATCACACCTGGAAAGCAAGTGCCCAGGCAGGATGAGCCAATAGAAACACTGCACCTGGAAAGTGATACACACGAGCCGTCATCTCTGTCCTACAAAATATGTTAAGTTATAATCACTGGAGACAGCACTCCCTATGACACTAACAGTAAATAGTGAACCTAGGGGACCTTAATAATGAAATGTTTATAGCATCTAACAATTATTGAGCAATTTATGTATACAATACATGTTTAAAGTACTCACTTATAATATTGAATTTAATCCTGACAGCAAACTGGGATATGGATTTTGCTATGACAGCCACTTTAGAGATGAAAAAGAAATGAGAAAATGAGTTTGAAGTCACAGAGCAAACAAAAAAGAAAAAAAAACGAAACAGGAGGGGCCAAGATTAAACACAGTTGTCAGTTGCTCAGTTACAGCAAAATCCAAAACCCTATCACTAAATTATGATACTACATGTTCTCACAAGATAAGGTTTTCTTTAAGGTAATATGCTTCAACTTTATGATATGAAATTAAATTTTTATGTAAATGTCTTTACAAATATACCTTTATTAAATGTTATTATTCACTGAGTTGCTAATAGTTCACTAGGATTTACAATTAATAAAAATTATATAATTATAACCAATTATATTAGAAATTAATCATAGATTCCATAAAATTAAATATTAATAATAGACTTAATGTCAAAAAAGAAAAATACTGGGAAAGGATTGATTTCATAAATAAAAAGGAACTTTTTATTCTTATTTTGATAAAGAAAACCCTGAGATTGATGATAGAGAATTTTTGAGGTTGAGAGAAGAAAATCATGGCATAATTTTGAGAGAAAGAAATCATGGTATGAAATTCAGTACTACTATTAGTACTGAATTAATATGGTACTGAAGTAGTACTCCCTACTAGTTACACATATAGCCCATAACCCACACTGTAAACAAATACATGTTGGTGTTAAGTAGTCATGCCTTTGATTTGAGGGCATATGCTTTCAAATTTTTACTGTGAAATCCAATGATTCCTTCTAATTAATGGAAGATACACAAAGGGACAAACAATTTATGGAGTCTTTTTTTCCCCCAACATTGAAATTTATTAAACTTCACATTATTAACAAGAATTGTCAAAATAATATTTCTCTAAGGTATTCTACACACTAAGCAGTTATTGTCACAGTTTAACACTCATGATTCCTGTAAAAGAGATGGGAGAAAAATACACTAGCTATACTTGATGGATGAAAGTAAGTAAGGGCAAAATTCTAAAATATCAGGCTATCAAACCATCTGGGTCTGGGGAATTTCAATGAATTGGACACAAAACAAGTCACCTCAGTAAGGACGGTGAGAAAATACCTAGGGGGATTCACAAGAAAAGGCTTAAATTACACATCAGAGTTCTGCATAATAATAGTGAATGAGTCTTAGCCTTTGTTTTGGAAAATAGGTTGGTTCCCAGATTACCTAAGGATGTAACAGAGAACTCCATGGGACAGATGGGAATTCTGAAGAAAAACAGAAAGAAAAAAGAAAAAAAAAAAGAAACTACAGTTTCATGGACATTTTGGTGAAACCTTTTAAAGGTGAATAGAGGCTTAGAGAGACAATGGAATAGACTAACTAACAGAAATTCTAACCATTTTCAGTTGTGCAGATGTGGCAAATTTCCAAGAGGCTCCTTCGGATTAAAAACACTGAAATGTATGAAGAGCGGACAAACCTAGAATACTTTACCAATGCAACTCAAATATTCTTTAATTTTCATGCATTACAGAAACCTCTAAGTAGTTTTATATCAATAGTAGTTATCCGGGATCTAGAAATTTATTTATCCCCTCTCTATTATAGTATCACCCTGTTTGCACTTCCAACTGTGAAAGCCACACAACTGAATTCTCTACATTTTGCAGTGTAGACTTATGTTACAAATATGTATGTAATGATGATTTAATACTTATTTTGTTATGTTGTATATGCTTTCATATGTTACATTATAATATATATAAATGAATTCTAGGAGTTTCATATTTTCTATTTTCCATTGATTTATTTAGCAAATGTCTACTAAGCACCCATTACATAGCAGGCACATATTAGGAAAAATTTAAGTGTATTTTAAATCTGAAATGATTGGGATTAGGAACCAAGATGGCAGAGTAGAAGGACGTGCTCTCACTCCCTCTTGGGAAAAGCCAGAGTCACAACTAGCTGCTGGGCAATCATCGACAGGAAGACACTGGAACTCACCAAAAAAGATACCGCACATCCAAAGACAAAGGAGAAGCCACAATGAGATGGTAGGAGGGGCGCAATCACAGTAAAATCAAATCCCATAACAGCTAGGTGGGTGACTCACAGACTGGAGAACACTTATACCACAGAAGTCCACCGACTGGAGTGAAGGTTCTGAGCCCCATGTCAGGTTCCCAAACTGGGGGTCCGGCAATGGGAGGAGGAATTCCTAGAGAATCAGACTTTGAAGGCTAGTGGGATTTGATTGCAGGACTTTGACAGGACTGGGGGAAACAGAGATTCCACTCTTGGAGGGCACACACAAAGTACTGTGTGCAATGGGACCCAGAGGAAGGAGAAGTGACCCCAGGGGAGATTGAACCAGACCTACCTGCTAGTGCGGCAGGGTCTCCTGCAGAGGCAGGTGGTGGCTGTGGTTCACTGTGGGGACAAGGACACTGGCAGCAGAAGTTCTGGGAAGTACTCCTTGGCGTGAGCCCTCCGAGAGTCTGCCATTAGCCCCAACAAGGAGCCCAGGTAGGCTCCAGTGTTGGGTTGCCTCAGGCCAAACAACCAACAGAGAGGGAACTCAGCCCTACCCATCAGCAGTCAAGAGGATTGAAGCTTTACTGAGCTCTGCCCACCACCAGTCCCTCCCATCAGGAAACTTGCACAAGCCTCTTACATAGCCTCATCCACCAGAGGGCAGAGAGCAGAAGCAAGAAGAACTACAATCCTGCAGCCTGTAGAACAAAAACCACATTCACAGAAAGATAGACAAGATGAAAAGGCAGAGGGCTATGCACCAGATGAAGGAACAAGATAAAACCCCAGAAAAACAACTAAATAAAGTGGAGATAGGCAACCTTCCAGAAAAAGAATTCAGAATAATGACAGTGAAGAAGATCTAGGACCTCAGAAAAATAATGGAGGCAAAGATCTGGAAGATGCAAGAAATGATTAACAAAGACCTAAAAGAATTAAAGAACAAACAAACAGAAATGAACAACACAATAACTGAAATGAAAACTACACTAGAAGGAATCAATAACAGAATAACTGAGGCAGAAGAACGGATAAGTGACCTGGAAGACAGAATGGTGGAATTCACCGCTGCAGAAGAGAATAAAGAAAAAAGAATGAAAAGAAATGAAGACAGCCTAAGAGACCTCTGGGACAACATGAAATGCAATGACATTCACATTATAGGGGTCCCAGAAGGAGAAGAGAGAGAGAAAGGACCCGAGAAAATATTTGAAGAGATTATGGTCGAAAACTTCCCTAACATGGGAAACGAAATAGCCACCCAAGTCCAGGAAGCGGAGAGAGTCCCATACAGGATAAACCCAAGGAGAAGCACGCCGAGACACATAGTAATCAAACTGGCAAAAATTAAAGACAAAGAAAAATTATTGAAAGCAGCAAGGGAAAAACGACAAATAACATACAAGGGAAGTCCCATAAGGTTAACAGCTGATTTCTCAGCAGAAACTCTACAAGCCAGAAGGGAGTGGCATGATATACTTAAAGTGATGAAAGGGAAGAGCCTACAACCAAGATTACTCTACCTGGCAAGGATCTCATTCAGATTCGATGGAGAAATCAAAAGCTTTACAGACAAGCAAAAGCTAAGAGAATTCGGCACCACCAAACCAGCTCTACAACAAATGCTAAAGGAACTTCTCTAAGTGGGAAACACAAGAGAGGAAAAGGACCTACAAAAACAAACCCAGAACAGTTAAGTAAATGGTCATAGGAACATACATACTGATAATTACCTTAAATGTGAATGGAGTAATGTTCCAATCAAAAGACACAGGCTTGCTGAATGGATTCAAAAACAAGACCTATCTATATGCTGTCTACAAGAGACCCACTTCAGACCTAGGGACACAAACAGACTGAAAGTGAGGGGATGGAAAAAGATATTCCATGCAAATGGAAATCAAAAGAAAGCTGGAGTAGCAATACTAATATCAGATAAAATAGACTTTAAAATAAAGAATGTTAAAAGAGACAAGGAAGGACACTACATAATGATCAAGGGATCAATCCAAGAAAAAGAAGATATAACAATTATAAATATATATGTACCCAACATAGGAGCACCACAATACATAAGGCAACTGCTAACAGCTGTAAGAGAGGAAATCGACGGTAACACAATAATAGTGGGGGACTTTAACACCTCACTTACACCAATGGACAGATCATCCAAAATGAAAATAAATAAGGAAACACAAGCTTTAAATGATACATTAAACAAGATGGACTTACTTGATATTTATAGGACATTCCACCCAAAAACAACAGAATACACATTTTTCTCAAGTGCTCATGGAACATTCTCCAGGATAGATCATATCTTGGGTCACAAATCAAGCCTTGGTACAATTTAAGAAAACTGAAATCGTATCAAGTATCTTTTCCGACCACAACACTATGAGACTAGATATCAATTACAGGAAAAGATCTGTAAAAAATACAAACACATGGAGGCTAAACCGTACGTTACTAAATAACCAAGAGATCACTGAAGAAATCAAAGAGGAAACAAAAAAATACCTAGAGAAAAATGACAATGAAAACAGGATGATCCAAAACCTATGGGATGCAGCAAAAGCAGTTCTAAGAGGGAAGTTTATAGCTATATAAGCCTACCTCAAGAAACAAGAAAAATCTCAAATAAACAATCTAACCTTACACCTAAAGGAACTAGAGAAAGAAGAACAAACAAAACCCAAAGTTAGCAGAAGGAAAGAAATCATCAAGATCAGAGCAGAAATAAATGAAATAGAAACAAAGAAAACAATAGCAAAGATCAATAAAACTAAAAGCTGGTTCTTTGAGAAGATAAACAAAATTGATAAACCATTAGCCAGACTCATCAAGAAAAAGAGGGAGAGGACTCAAATCAATAAAATTAGAAATGAAAAAGGAGAAGTTAAAACAGACAACGCAGAAATACAAAGCATCCTACGAGACTACTACAAGCAACTCTATGCCAATAAAATGGACAACCTGGAAGAAATGGACAAATTCTTAGAAAGGTAAAACCTTCCAAGACTGAACCAGGAAGAAATAGAAAATACGAACAGACCAATCACAAGCACTGAAATTGAAACTGTGATTAAAAATCTTCCAACAAACAAAACTCCAGGACCAGATGGCTCCACAGGTGAATTCTATCAAACATTTAGAAAAGAGCTAACATCCATCCATCTCAAAGTCTTCCAAAAAATTGCAGAGGAAGGAACACTCCCAAACTCATTCTCTGAGGTCACCATCACCCTGATACCAAAACCAGACAAAGATACTACAAAAAAAAGAAAATTACAGACCAATATCACTGATGAATATAAATGCAAAAATCCTCAACAAAATACTAGCAAACAGAATCCAACAATACATTAAAAGGATCATACACCATGGCCAAGTGGGATTTATCCCAGAGATGCAAGGATTCTTCAATATATGCAAATCAATCAATGTGATACACCATATTAACAAATTGAAGAATAAAAACCATATGATCATCTCCTTGATAGATGCAGAAAAAGCTTTTGACAAAATTCAACACCCATTTATGATAAAAATTCTCCAGAAAGTGGGCATAGAGGGAACCTACTTCAACATAATAAAGGCCATATTAGACAAACCCACAGCAAACATCATTCTCAATGGTGAAAAACTGAAAGCATTTCCTCTAAGATCAAGAACAAGACAAGGATGTCCACTCTCACCAGTATTATTCAACATAGTTTCGGAAGTCCTAGCCATGGCAATCAGAGAAGAAAAAGAAATAAAAGGAATACAAATTGGAAAAGAAGAAGTAAAACTGTCACTGTTTGCAGATGACATGATACTATACATAGAGAATCCTAAAGATGCCACCAGAAAACTACTAGAACTAATCAATGAATATGGTAAAGTTGCAGGATACAAAATGAATGCACAGAGATCTCTTGCATTCCTATACACTAATGATGAAAAATCTGAAAGAGAAAGTAAGGAAACACTCCCATTTACCATTACAACAAAAAGAATAAACCTAGTAATAAACCTACGTAGGGAGACAAAAGACCTGTATGCAGAAAACTATAAGACACTGATGAAAGAAATTAAAGATGATACCAACAGGTGGAGAGATATACCATGTTCTTGGATTGGAAGAATCAATACTATGAAAATGACTATACTACCCAAAGCAATCTACAGATTCAATGCAATCCCTATCAAATTACCAATGGCTTTTTTTACGGAACTAGAACAAAAAATCCTAAAATTTGTATGGAGACACAAAAGACCCCAACTAGCCAAAGCAGTCTTGAGGGAAAAAAATGGAGTTGGAGGTATTAGACGCCCTGACCTCAGACTACACTACAAAGCTACAGTAATTAAGACAATATGGTACTGGCACAAAAACAGAAATAAGAGGTCAATGGAACAAGATAGAAAGCCCAGAGATAAACCCACGCACCTATGGTCAACTAATCCATGACAAAGGAGGCAAGGATATACAATGGAGAAAAGACAGTCTCTTCAATAAGTGGTGTTGGGAAAACTGGACAGGTACATGTAAAAGAATGAAATTAGAACACTCCCTAACAGCATAAACAAAAATAAACTCAAAATGGATTCGAGACCTAAATGTAAGACCGGACACTATAAATCTCTTAGAGGAAAACATAGGAAGAACACTCTTTGACATAAATCACAGCAAGATCTTTTTAGATCCACCTCCTAGAGTAATGGAAATAAAAACAAAAATAAACAAATGGGACCTAATGAAACAGCAAAGGAAACCATAAAGAAGACGAAAAGACAACCCTCAGAATGGGAGAAAATATTTGCAAACGAATCAATGGACAAAGGATTAATCTCCAAAATATATAAACAGCTCATGCAGCTCAATATTAAAAAAACAAACAACCTAATCCAAAAACGGGCAGAAGACCTAAATAGACATTTCTCCAAAGAAGACATACAGATGGCCAAGAAGCACATGAAAAGCTGCTCAACATCACTAATTATTAGAGAAATGTAAATCAAAACTACAATGAGGTATCACCTCACACCAGTTAGAATGGGCATCATCAGAAAATCTACAAACAACGAATGCTGGAGAGGGTGTGGAGAAAAGGGAACCCTCTTGCACTGTTGGTGGGAATGTAAATTGATACAGCCACTATGGAGAACAGTATGGATGTTCCTTAAAAAACTATAAATAGAACTACCATACGACCCAGCAATCCCACTACTGGGCATATACCCAGAGAAAACCATAATTCAAAAAAAGCCAAAAAAAAAAAAAAAAAAAAAAAAAAAAAGCCATGCACCCCAATGTTCATTGCAGCACTATTTACAATAGCCAGGTCATGGAAGCAACCTAAATGCCCATGGACAGATGACTGGATAAAGAAGATGTGGTACATATATACAATGGAATATTACTCAGCCATAAAAAGGAATGAAATTGGTTCATTTGTAGAGACGTGGATGGATCTAGACACTGTCATACAGAGTGAAGTAAGTCAGAAAGAGAAAAACAAATATCGTATATTAACGCATATATGTGGGACCTAGAAAAATGGTAGAGGTGAACCAGTTTGCAGGGCAGAAATTGAGACACAGATGTAGAGAACAAATGTATGGACACCAAGGGGGGAAAGCGGTGGTGGGGTGGCGGTGGTGGTGCGGTGAACTGAGCGATTGGGATTGACATGTATACACTAATGTGTATAAAATTGATGACTAATAAGAACCTGCTGTATAAAAAAATAAATAAAATTAAAATTTAAAAAATAAAAATAAAAATCTGAAATGATCAGTCACTTCTCTGTGATTCTATATGACTTCCATGTTAATACATTTAATTTTTTCATATTTAATAATTTGAAAATCTGCCTTCTTCTACTAGATTGTTTGTTCCATGTGTTTTATGTGTATGTAGAGCCTGCTATATAAAGCTTAACAGGTATTTAATAAACAAATAACAATGTAACCACCCTAATTTTATAAAATATATGTGGCTCTAAAGCAATGTTTCATACTTGAAATTTATCTGACACGCTAATAATTTCTCAAAGTTATCTAATATTTATTTAATAAAACATAATAGCTCCATGTTACTTTTTCCTTTACTGACTCTTGTGCTTGTTAAGCACTCTAATCTTTATGGAAGGTTTAAGGTTTTCTCTTTTATTCACCTCATTCTATCCACCTGGAAGATGAGTTAACCTATCCAGGAGGATGGGATTCCTAGAGAAATAAGTGAGTGATTAAAAAATATAAACAGATTGGTAGCTCTTCTTATAGCTCAGTGATGCATCTTTCCATTCTTGTTCTTGAATCCTTTCTAAGTTGGATCACTCTTTGCTTAAAAGTCTATGCAATAGGGACTTCCCTGGTGGCACAGTGATTAAGAATCCACCTGCCAATGCAGGGGACACGGGTTCGAGCCCTGGTCCGGGACGATCCCACATGCCGCGGAGCAACTAAGCCCATGCACCACAACTACTGAGCCTGCGAGCCACAACTTCTGAGCTCATGTGCCACAACTACTGAATCCCGCACACCTAGAGCCCTTGCTCTGCAACAAGAGAAGCCACCACAATGAGAAGCCCGCTCACCGCAATGAAGAGTAGCCACCTCTCGCCACAACTAGAGAGAGCCCGCGCACAGCAACAAAGACCCAGTGCAGCCAAAAATAAAAATAAATAAATAAATAAATAAATTTATGAAAAAAAAAATCATGGAGGAACTGAATGGCAGCTATCTTTGACATGCTTCTTTTATCTCTGGGGGAAAAAATGATTTTTTCCATTGTTATTTAAAAAAATTAGTCTAGAACTAGACAGTTGGCAGGTGTAGGGGAAGGTGAGTGATTGGTGTGAGTTGAGAGTCATGTTGTGTGAAAACCGTACCACCTTTTAAACACCAGGGCCATTGCGAGCTGGGGCGTCTGCTCCCGTTTTGAGGAACATGGGGTGGGGGAGGAGTAGCGGCACTGAGGAGAGGAGAGGGGGAAAAATTAGTCTGTATTAATCTTCTACATCAACTCAGTAGGAATTTGAGGACTGACATAAGGATGTAGTCTAGATTTGTGTATAGAGCCAAATGACTCTTCCCACCTTATAGTTAATTCAGGTTATTTTATTATGGAGGATATACGGACAGTCTTATTTAAAGACAATCTTATTTAAAACTCCTTCTCGTTTGCATTTCTATAGTGCAGCAATTGCAACACTAAAAATTCATTTCTCAGAGGGCCTTGAAACTTATATCTAATTTAAATTCTAGCAAAGCAATTCCTTCACTAGAAACTTGAATTAAAACTGAGCTTATTTTGGAGAGAGATGGGGTGAAATAAATATATCCATTATTCTGGTCAACCAAGAAAGAAAAGGCAGGATTCTAGAGCTAGATGCTGAAGAAGGAAGTTCCTGAGTCCTGGCAATTTTTTTGGTCTTAGCAGGAGTAGAAGCTTCTTTGGCATCCTGGTTGATACTGACACTGGGAATCATTTCTGGAAGTCCAGGCTAGCATCTCTCTCTTCAGATCTCCCAACAATACAGTAAATATATTTTATGATATTTATTACATCCCTTTACCATAAAACTAGGTAGAGCATATTTTATTCTCTGCAACTAAAAGCTGGTCTGTACCTCGAGCATTATAAGAGAACACATAATTGTGTGAGCTTATAGTCACATTGAGTTAAACAACATAAATAGCATGCCTTCTCCTTGTGTATCCATCCACACATCTTTCTTGGGGATCTGGTTCTCACAGCAAGGACTGAGGGGCCAAACACATAGTAAACCAAAAAAAAAATATATCCTCCATTTGTTGTTTTGTAGCTTGTTTGTATAAGGTTTTAAGGCACACCATCACAGCCTAGGGCACGGTTTCTAGTTTTTGCTTTTGCGGCTCACATAGTAAAGTATATCATTCTTAGTAAATGTGCATTTACTCGCATTTCTATGGAGTGTGGGCTCCCCTTTACTGAATTTCAAAAAAGACAATCCCTTTCCTACTCTACTAACAAATCCAAAATAGCTTGGAAAATTTGAATCTGGTATTTTTAAATGAGTCAATTCATTAACATAGTATTTCCAGGAATTACATCATACGCTAACATCACATTTACTATAGTAAATTTGAAAAGATCAGAAGCATAAGGTTCTAATAATGTTTTTAGAAATTATATTATAAGCTAATATTACATACTACATTATTCTAAGTGTTTTCATTTTTAGCTCTGCCAAAACTTTTTGTAGTAAACAACCTATCTGGCTTGTCTACCCACTTGGAGATGCCCAGAGTTGACATGATATGATATAACTGTCCAAATCAAGAAAAGGAAAATTTGGTCTTTAAGCACAAAGCAAACCTCATAACAGTATCTGTTTCTGAGCTCATTACTGCTGACTGAGTGTTTGAATCATTTATTTTATGATTCTAACATGCCTTGCACTTTTATTTCAGCTGCCTGTACAGCTGACCCTGTAGAAGAAGAAGAATTATATTACATAAGATTAAACTGTCATAAACCAGACCTTTACAGAAATGCTTTACACAAACAGCATAAACAGTAACAATAGCTTTGTATAATTTTTAGCACTAATATCAACACAATCAAAATTATCACCCAGTTTTGTTTTGAACTGTGAATCTATGTACAGACCCACTATCTGGTATCAAATTCCTTCCTGGATCCTTTGGGAGAAATAACTGAGTTGAGCATGGACAGGATAAACCCTGCATGAATGTGACCAGTTAATCATAGCCCTCTGACATTTTTTCTGTTTGATGGTGACCAGTCCCCTTGGACACATTATAGGAACTTAAACTGCTATGAAATAATTTACCTTTGAGTTACACTTCTTAAGTGGCCGATCCTACTGTCTGGTAATTCTATCAACCACACTCCCCTTATGCTTCTAAGTTCAGCTTTTAAACTGAACTGACAGTTTTGTTGTTATTTTTCTATTGTTGGACATGCTCTATGGAACACTGCTTATCTTTATTTTTATTATTGTTTAGATAACTTGGACCTTCCTCTGATTTGGAAGAGATGGCCCATGATGCATTCTCCAGGCAAATATGTAATCGATGCCTGAATTTTGGATGTATAAACCAGTCTTTCTTGATTTTTTTACCCCAGATGAATAGAGATACAAATGTAAATAGCTTAATGGCCATCTCCCATTAAGCAAGACAGGATCTAGACAGGAACAAAGTTGTCTTCATGCATCCTCCTTTCTGGGCCATTAATCACCTCATTTAGATCTCCAATAACAGAGATACATCCAGCAAAAGAAGGCACATTATACCCTGTTATTACCACAGATGGCCCTTGGGGACAGAGATGATTTCACTTTCCATCAAAGTGTTCCCACAGCATCCTCTTTAATTCCCAGTATGGGGACTGGGTCAGGGATGTTTTCATATTGACTCTATGAGGTATCTTTGCTGCAAGCCAGGGACCCCCTTCTAAGAAAAAAAGATTAAGAAAGGGAAGATTTGGGGGCTTATTTTGGTAGACATAAGCATGGATTATACACTGATTTTAGCTTAACTATCAATGCGATATCAGTAGGAACTACCTGAGTCATTCTCCTTTATCAATCTTTCTTGAGACTTAAAAATCAGGTCTATTGAAGTTTTATAAGGTATGTATTTCGTGGAAAACCTATAACAGAATGGTTTGGGCCTGGAAAAGTAATGTGCAAACTTTTCAATTTTTGTAGTTGAAAGGATTTAAAAGAGCATTTCAATGACTCCGTTCTTTTATAGATAAATGACAGTGAGATAGTATAAATGATTTATTTACAGGCTTGCTATTAGTCTGGGCTGAACCAGTGTTCTAGTCTATAGCCAATGGGCTCTACTTGATATATCCACCAAATCTAAATGTACTTTAGTCACTTTCTCTATAATATAAATATTTCAAACTACTTACAAGCTATTATAACAACACATTCTTCAATGGACAAAAAGATAATTTGGCAATTAAGTTCAGTGATATTACTCTTTGTTCCTTTAGAAGTGTTGCTTCAAGTCAATTTACCAAAATTTCATTTTATTACTGTTAAGAAAAGAATCATTGGCACATTTACATTTATAAAAAAGAGCTCTCCAAATTACCAATTCTATCATATTAGAGACTGTTTCCATACATAAAAGTCTATTTTACAATTTGTAAAACTTCCAAATGACTATTTCATATGTCATAAAATATTTTTACTGAAATAGCTATAGAGTAATATTTTCCCTGAATTTAAGAATTCTGGTAATAGACTGAAATGAAATTCAAAATAATCTAAAGCAATATGTTCTAGTCTGCCCTTATTCTCCAACAGCATCAAATAAAAATATAAATTACTAAAATATTCTTTCAAGTATAATACATGAACTTGCATATAAAGCAATTCTATATTCAATACTCTATAAAGCATAATTTGCAGTTATTTATCTCTAAAGCTAAGTTTGAAAACCAAAAATATTTTTAAAGTTTTTAAATAAAGATAACTTTATTTCTGTTTATTCACACTGTAAAGTCATAGATATACTTACAAGACTTATTTCACTTTTTTAAGCCTGAGAAGTAAAGGTTTTCTTACCAGATTCACTGTTTTCCTCCACGAATATAGTTAGAGAGTCTAAGATAAAATTATTCAATAGACAAGGTCACTAATTTGTGTCAGGAACTATGTATGTGTCTTATTTATTACAACAATTCTATTAGACAAGTACAGCATTTTATTTTATTTTTTAAATTAATTTATTTAGTTTTGGCTGTGTTGGGTCTTCGTTTCTGTGCCAGGGCTTTCTCTAGTTGCGGCAAGTGGGGGCCACTCTTCATCGCGGTGCGCGGGCCTCTCACTATCGCGGCCTCTCGTTGCGGAGCACAGGCTCCAGACGTGCAGGCTCAGTAGTTGCGGCTCACGGGCCCAGTTGCTCTGCGGCATGTGGGATCTTCCCAGACCAGGGCTCGAACCCGTGTCCCCTGCACTGGCAGGCAGATTCTCAACCACTGCACCACGAGGGAAGCCCAAGTACAGTATTTTAATTCCCATTTCACAGAGGAGGAACTGAGGCTTAGAGAGATGAACTCTCTAGTGTCACAGTCCTAACATTTAATATTCAAATTGATATTAGTCTCACTCCAACACATGTGCACTTTTCACTAGACACTTTTGCCTTTCCATCATTAAATTCAAAGAGGATTTTAAAATAGTAATACCTAAATATAATAGATATTGACATTGCCTAAGATATCCAATAAAAAAAAGTGATAAAAGAATTGTGGTAAATTGAAGAAATATATTAGTTAGCAGTCATCAAAAACAAAGATCTAATGATATGAGGTTCAGAACTAACTTCAAAATAATTATGACAGGTGAGTGGGTAGAAATATAGAGGAAACAAGCTTAGTCACGTATTTGATTAACTGCTGAAGCTGGGTAATGAGTACAATAGATTCATTAAAATAATCTCTGTTTTTTTTGGTATAGGTTTTCAAGTCCCTATATTTTGAAAACAGTTTGACTAAAACAGGATTACCAAGAACACTTAATGACGCAGGAGACATCCATAATATATTCTTAAGTAAAGGAGAAATAGTTAAAAATTATGGTTGGCTTACCCTTTTTGAATCTATCTCTGGAAAGAAACATACCAAAATGCTAGATACAAAAATGTTCTTCATCTGTAGTAAAATGTTACAGAATATTTATTGTTTTTCTATTTTTATATTCCTTGTAAGTATTACCCTGAGTATGCATTGTTGCTTCTTTACTTGGAAAAATAAACATGGTTAAAAGCACTAACTGTAGGCATTTTACTTCAAAGTTCTTTAAAAAAATGAAAATGGAAGTAAACTGAGTAAAATACTAAATTCCCATAGATAATCTTAACAAATTAGAAATAAGAAACAACTATTTTATAATTCTCTTCTATTCAAAATAGTAAGTTGGTTTGAAACTTAAATGTTATGCTCAAATTAATTCGCCATAAATTTTGAGTGTGTATGTTTAGCATACAATAGTCAAATTGTTAAATTTATCTACTCTAATCTTTTTTTCTGAGTACAAATAAACTTTTTTGAATGGCATTAAAAATAAAATACCTTTAAACATAATATACTGATTTATGAGAGGTTCAAAAATCTAGGGAAAAATTTCCATTGATTTTAGAGAAAACACACACGAAGATTACCCAACAATATTGTGTGAATATATATTCTTTGTGTACTTGAATTTCTCTATTTAAAAAGTGATGCTATTTTAAAGAGAAACAAATCATTTTGTTCTGGTAAAGCTACCAGTTAAAATAATGTGCTTATGATATTAAAAAAAAACACATTTTAATAATAATCTATGCATTTGTATTCAGGGAGAATTTATAACTTTTCCTGTTTACTTTTAGTTAACCAAAAGGCTAAAAAAATATAAAGGAAGGAACTGTCACTAATGGTCTCTGTATGTTGACTGCTATTATTGGCCATTTTTCCTCCTCTGATTTAAATCTTCTCAATCTCTTGTGTGGCTCCTATCAAGCTTCCTTATACTCCATTTCTCCTTTGTACTGTATTCCCTAATAACTGATGCTTTCATAGTCCTATGATTCTGAGGGACCACTTTAGGCAATTTTTTTTAGTATAAGTGGGCCTTTTTTCAATGTCCTCTTAAAAAACTGCATAATTTCCATGGTCCATATTCTTTATATTAAAAGCTATAAAAACTACATTGACTTTATCTTTTATCTAATATCTGGGCAGAATTGGTGTCTCTTCCCACTCTTTGCTGTGAAATACTTAAACACAAGATAATATGTCTTCCTGTTTGTTTTCAAAGATCCTAGAAATTATTGAACATATTAAAGGAATTGAAAAACATTTGTCAAAAGATGAATAAAAGAACATCTAAACAACTTGAATGACTGATGCATAAATGTGTATTCAAGTGTTATCCTCTCTCTGAAATTGAACAAGCCTTTTTTTTTAAAGTAGTGTGATAAAGTAGAAAATAAAATTATATCCTAATTGAGAATTTCATACGAATATGAACCTTGAGAGAACACACAATTCCTTTGAACTGAAAAATATGCTAGGTTTTGCTAGGATGGCTACACTAGGGAAAAAGAAATATCTGGTTGACCATCTTCCAGACTCTGCCCAAATGACACTGTGGATGAGACGGATGGTTGTTGACAAGATTCATTTCAGAAATTATAGATAGTTCCTTCTCCCCACGCAATCCCCACCCAAAAAATGTATTAAGAGCTTTCTTAGAGAATTAATTTTATAGACTGAGTATCATATTATTTCAACATGTACTCTATTTTCCTGGAAATGAGACTTTAGGGGATATATGTTTCTGCAGATGTGTACCCTCTTCCAAATAGGCATGATTGAAAAATCAGAGGCATTTATATTTTTAAGCATCAGGAGCAAAGGAAACCATAAACAAGACGGAAAGACAACCCTCAGAATGGGAGAAAATATTTGCAAATGAAGCAACTGACAAAGGATTAATCTCCAAAATTTACAAGCAACTCATGCAGCTCAATATCAAAAAAACAAACAACCCAATCCAAAAATGGGCAGAAAACCTAAATAGACATTTCTCCAAATAAGATATACAGATTGCCAACAAACACATGAAAAGATGCTCAACATCACTAATCATTAGAGAAATGCAAATCAAAACCAAAATGAGGTATCACCTCACACCAGTCAGAATGGCCATCATCAAAAAGTCTAGAAACAATAAATGCTGGAGAGGGTGTGGAGAAAAGGGAAGCCTCTTGCACTGTTGGTGGGAATGTAAACTGATACAGCCACTATGGAGAACAGTATGGAGGTTCCTTAAAAAAATAAAAATAGAACTACCATACGACCCAGCAATCCCACTACTGGGCATATACCCTGAGAAAACCATAATTCAAAAGAGTCATGTACCACAATGTTCATTACAGCTCTATTTACAATAGCCAGGACATGGAAGCAACCTAAGTGTCCATCGACAGATGAATGGATAAAGAAGATGTGGCACATGTATACAATGGAATATTACCCAGTCATAAAAAGAAACGAAATTGAGTTATTTGTAGTGAGGTGGATGGACCTATAGTCTGTCATACAGAGTGAAGTAAGTCAGAAAGAGAAAAACAAATACCGTATGCTAACACATGTATATGGAATCTAAAAAAAAAAGAAAAAAAAATGGTTCTGAAGAACCTAGGGGCAGGACAGGAATAAAGACTCAGACGTAGAGAATGGACTTGAGGACACGGGGAGGGGGAAGGGTAAGCTGGGATGAAGTGAGAAAGTGCATGGACTTACATATACTACCAAATGTAGAATAGATAACAAGTGGGAAGCAGCTGCATAGCACAGGGAGATCAGCTCAGTGCTTTGTGACCACCTAGAACGGTGGGATAGGGAGGGTGGGAGGGAGACGCAAGAGGGAGGAGATATGGGGATATATGTATATGTATAGCTGATTCACTTTGTTATAAAGCAGAAACTAACACACCATTGTAAAGCAATTATACTCCAATAAAGATGTTAAAAAAAAAAAAGCATCAGGGCTTCAACATTTTTATTTGTAAAAGGAGAGTGTTGGCCTATGGAACCTGAAAGACTCCTTTTCAGCAATAAAATTCATACCTTCAGTCATTTAAGACTGAGGAAAAGAAAACTTCTACCAATAAGCTCCTCTATTTTCTTTATATAGTTCAAGATATTAAAACTATTGACTAAAGCATCCCTACTGCTTTGATATTCCCATTTGAGGCCATTCAAGAAGGAAATTAAATATTTCCTTACAAATGCGTATATGTTTTCCCTTTTTAGTAAAAATTTTAAAGAAAATATATAAGATGATGAAAAATAGATATCTTCATATAGAGAAAACTTGATACTTGAATGTAAAATCTGATCTAAATGATCTGCATTAGTTAAGAGTTGTGGAACATAGTTCTATTTTTGGTTTGGAAAGTAATATATTCTGGTTTTGCAACAAATTTGACTTTGTGCCTATGTTTTAATAGGTTATTACTAAATTAATTAACTTCCATAATTAATTGATAAAGATAAGATGTTTAGAGGTATTTGAAATATTATAAGAAGCCCAACACATCTGCAACTCAGTTTTTTAATCTGGCCTGTTTGACACAGTGAAACACAAAGGCAAAGTAAAGAAAAGAACACTTTGTCTTTATTGTTGTGGTTGTACTTTTCAAACAACTCTCAATAGGTAAAAACACCATTCAAGAATTGACTTTGTTTTTTATTTAAATTCAAAAAGGATGAGTGATATCTTCCAATTAAAAAAATTATTTTTACATAGTGTATCACACATGTAGATGTCCTGTTAGTAATTTCTTTAAAGTTGTCATGGAAATTAAAAATTGCTGATATAACAACGTTTTTTTTTTAATATTTACCTTACAACAAATTTTGCTTCATCTGAATATTCTTTCCAGAGTCCGATTCACCGACACTTCTCTTTAATGCCTTGCAACCACTCAACAATTTTGGAATTGATGTTACCTCAGTATGTATGGTATGATTTTATTACTTGGTATAATGTATGATTTTATGGCTTGGTATAATCATGCCAATTTATATTCAAATTTGTAACTAATTTCTTTTATTGCTCAGTCTAATTTTTTTAAAAAGGCAGGAACTAATAATAATATTCTCATTCTCCCTTGTAGAAGCAAATTACGTGTGACTTTTAGAAGCACAATTAGACAGAAATCAAAGTTATTTGCTTAACCAAAGGTCCAGTTATGTTAAAATTATTTAATATACTAACAGTTTTATTGACTGCCCAAATTTCATCTCATAATTGATATTTTAGGAAATTATTTCAGTTTACAAAATTAGGGTAATGGCAGTCAAAAATTTGAAAAGAATGAAAAATGTAGGTATAAGGAGAAATTATTTCAGTGTACTGAAAATTTGAATTTATTGCCTTTGGTAAGAAACTGCTAAGCCAGAGAGATAGACCTTAGCTATACAGTAGAATTTGACCTAAAATATTCCTCATTTGGCTTTTATAGGTCAGAATTTCATACTTGGAAAAAAAAAAACAACTATCCTGTATTCAGTTTTAAAGCAAAATTATATTTAGCACCGATAGCAAATAGCTGAACAAACACAATTTCCTGAAATCCAAAAATTAAATAAGATGAGACAGATAGTAGGAATTTCATTTTCTGCAAGTTTTAATAACAGTAGAGAGAGTAATGTCTGGCAGATGTTGCTTGATGAAATTATAGTACCTTTGAATGAAATACTTAACACAAATTCATCTCATTCCAGCAGCCAGAGTAAGGAGGACTGGATTAAAATTCACTGCTTCTTATTAGCTGTTGATTCTCATACAAGTAAATAAACTGTAGTTTTGCCTTCTCAGGAAAGTTTTGTAAACTTGATTTTGAGAAACTTGAGTTTTCTTTCTCAATAAAATTCTGGGGGCTAAGGAAGTACATACCTTTTTTTATTGAAGGATTTCATTGATAAAAGATTCCTTTTTCCCTGAAGAACAGAAGGAGATAAACCTTTATGAACAGTTGCTATGTGTTGGACACTTGACTATTTTCCTTGTGGAGAGATAGAATTTTGCTACGGTTATTGGCTCTGGCAGTGCTGTCCACTAAAACTTTCAGAGGAAAAAAAAAAAACTCAGAAAGTTTGTAATTGTGGCAGTCACTAGCCACATGTGCTATGGAGAACTTGGAATGTGAGTAGTTTGACTAATAAATTGAATATTTAATTTTATTTAATTTTCATTAATTTATATACTCACATGTGCTAGTGTCCACATATTGGACAGCACAGCTATAGAGCCATACTCAATCTCCATGTGTCTTTTATGTGTTACTTAACTTCTATAGGTCTCCATTTTCTTACCTATAAAATAGGGATAAGATGTATACTACTTCTCTGGGTGATTGTACAGATTAAATGAGTTTTTGAATGATGTGGACACATAGAAGTCACTAAATAAGTTTCCTATAAATAAATTCTCAAAAGAGACTATTACCAGGCTTCCCTGGTGGCGCAGTGGTTGAGAATCTGCCTGCCAATGCAGGGGACACAGGTTTGAGCCCTGGTCTGGGAAGATCCCACATGCCGCGGAGCAACTAGGCCCGTGAGCCACAACTACTGAGCCTGCACGTCTGGAGCCTGTGCTCCGCAACAAGAGAGGCCGCGATAGTGAGAGGCCCGCGCACCGCGATGAAGAGTGGCCCCCACTTGCCGCAACTAGAGAAAGCCCTCGCACAGAAACGAAGACCCAACACAGCCAAAAGTAAATAAATAAATAAATAAATAAATAAATAAAAATAAAGGAATTCCTTTAAAGAAAAAAAGTAAAATAAATATCCTTTAAAAAAAAAAAAAAAAAAGAGAGACTATTACCTAGCACCATTATTCACATTTCACAGAAAAGGAAGCTGTGAGAAAGATAAATTGTTTCACTTTCCAAGGATCACAGATCCTACAAGTATTGGGACTTGAGTCTGCACCCAAGTAGAATGACTCATTAATTATTCTATATAGTTTTTCCACATGGACTGACTCATCTGCCAATAGTGATGGATGTTACTACTTTTATCATCTTTAGTGAACTCCACTCTTTTTTTCTCTGTGCATAATGGAATCCATGGATGTAATTATCAGGGAAGATAGCTTTCCATCTTCCAATATCTGTGGGAAGAGTAAAAGCCTAACTTCCTTGAGTACCAGGCTCTAAGATGTAAAACTATCTCCTGTCATGAAGACAGGAAAGAATTTACTTTTCCTTTGGGTAAAGCCAGTTAGCAAACACATATGGTCTACAGTCGCACCATTCTGGCTCTTAAACTCTCCCACAGAGCTGAGTATCCAGCTTGGTCTATGCTTTCTCCCCTAATGCTGGAAATAGTATTGCAATAAAATCAATGTCTGTTTGCTCGTATTTTCCGTTCTGATAGTCTTTAACATAAAAATGCATGAATTTTACAAGAAAGTATCAATCCTTAAAGTATTGCATAATGTAAAGGATGAATATAGATAGTGCGATTACATAATGCAGCAAACATTCGAAATTTTCTTTTAACCATCTTATTTTGCTCTTTCCATAAGAAGTTTTATAGGCTGCACTGCATGGCTTGTAGGAATCTTAGTTCCCTGACCAAGGATTGAACTCACGCCCTTGGCAGTGAAAGCACAGAGTACTAACCACTGGACAACCAGGGAATTCCCACAAGATGTCCTTTATAGTAGCTACTAAAACCATCTTGTCTCACTTTTCTTTTTTACCACAAACCATTCTTTTAAAAATCAGCCACACTGGGTTTGAATTATCTCCCTCAATTTATCTGGAACAGCTTTCAGTTAAGCATATCCTACTCTTCAATCCAAAAGCTAAACAAACTTAATAATTACTGTTAGCATTCCCTGGCAATTAATTTTAATATGATAATTATTATAATGTCATAAAACACTTATGATTCACATAACAAAACAAATAAGCTTGGGCACGTTCCAATAAAACTTTATTTACAAAAACAGGAGACCAACAGGATTTGACCCATGGCATATAGTTTGCAAATCCCTGCTCCAGACCCTATCAACTTTTACTAGACAATGCAATAATAAAAATCTTATTGATTTCCCTGCCTCCAGACTTGATTTATACCACTTCTTAATAAATAAAAAATGTATTTCAGCAGTTAGAGCTGTTTAATTATGAAATTGACTTCCATCAAACATAGTGACTTTGTTAACATCAGTATGTTTAGACATACTTGGTGTGGCTACTTCAGTTGGAACTTGAGAATGGGGTGAGTCTTTTCAAAGATTCAGTTCACGTCTACCAGTTTTAAATAAGGATTCAATGAAATCTTGTGTGGCTTCGCAGAGGGCCTGGGGAAGGAGTTAAAATTAAATGAACACATTTTTAAGACCTCTAAAATGAAATTATTAAAATCATCTCTAAAGGATTTAGTTCTGAGTTTTGAATTTAATCATATGAAACATTTTCAAAGATATATATTGCATTTTTCATGCCTATAGCAAATCAAATTTATTGAAAGAATAAAATAATACTCAACTGTGCATGACCTATTAAACTAGGGAATAAGATCATTGAAATATTAAAAATAAAAACAAATCAATTCTAGAGACCTGTGCGAGCAGGAGATTTAAAAATATAGCACAAGACCAAGCAGTGGATATGGAGATAATGTTAGAAGTGTACATGCCTTAAAACTTGTCTCAAAATAGTATAAATTAATAAATGTAACAGGGCATGGAAAACAGGGCATAATGGTCACAAATGTTTATCTTTGCTCAGTCCAATAAGAAAACAAAGAAAAAAAATTTTTTTTAATAAATCAATACACTAGGGCTATTGAAATTAACTTAACATAAAGCTAAATTTCTAAACCTGGAGTAAAAGAAGTTAACAAGAGGCAAATAATGTCCTTTTTAGAACCTCTCCTCATAAAGTCTCAGTAACTGGAGACACAGGACCTATCACGCATGCGTGAATGGAGAGTGCTGCCAACAGGGATAACTGGTGCTAAGCCTTTAAAAGAGCCCAGACATGTCTTTGCACACTTCTTAGCTCAGGCCACAAGTTCTTACCTTCCCAGTCTAGCACCAGAGACTTATGGTTTAGAGCTTGAAACAAACAGATTTGGGGCACCAGGCCCAGTTGAGGGTCATGGTAAGTCACCTTTTTGAAAGTCAGTTAATTCGAGATAGGACCATTGTCCCCCTACTTCCCCCAGGTTCCCAGGGCAACAACCACCAGGATTATACCTTCCAGACTGGTAATTAGAACATTATTATCTGGAGAAATGACCACCCAAAAAGATGATCTACAAATACGAACATTTGCAGATCCCTCACAGAAATATCAGTGTGCCTGCACATTAATCATTTATAAAAACCCACTAATCAACAGCCCTGTAAAGACAGAAGAGCTTTATTACAACTTCTGATGTCTTACTCCTATGTAGTAACATACCAATGGTCACCAATTATTTGAGGAAACCCTCCAACATAAAAAATGAATCTGAAAACAAATAAGCCTAAAAAAGGAACTTGTACAGAATAGAATCAATGCAGAGAGTTAAATGTCAAACTAGGTTGAAGTTGAAGAAATACTCCTGAGAGAAGAACCCAAAGACAAAGAAAGGGAACGGAGAAATGAAGATGATTTTAAATTAAAATTTAAGAAGTATAAAATCTAAATGATATTAATTTCACAAAGAACAGCTATAAGGGAGGGGAGCAAAAAATTCTTCAAACTAAAGGAAATAGGTTTCAGAGTCCCTTCTGAGCGTTTAGCAATAGAAACAAAAGTGGTTACTCACTAGGGTATATTACTGTGAAATTTCAGGTCACTGAAAATAAAGAAAAAACCCAAAAAGTCTTGGGTAGGGGGAAGGAGGTGAATAATGTACAAAGAATCTGGAATAATAATGCTTCTTAACCAGACACCTGAGAAATTAGAAAGAATGGACACTTGCCCTCAAAATTCTGAAGAAATATGATATTTAATATTGAAATCTAAATTATCGATTAAGATAACATCAATTTATCTAAATTATCAATGTAGGCTAAATTATCAATTAAGAGGGAAGGCAGAGAAAAACACTAATTAGCTAATTCCTCAAATTTTAATATCCTTTTTTCTACTGTCTCAGAAAATTACAAGAAAAAAATGTGATTAACAAAAAGTGCTTCAAGTTAAAACAAAATTATTGTATGAAATACCTTTCTGGTGTTGGGATTCAGTCCTTCAGTGCCAGTATCTCAAATCTGAAAAAATAATTAGCTCTGGGAAAACTAGTCAATAAAAAAATGCTCACTATAAGAAAGGGTTCAAAGCTATATTCTAATATTGGAACAATATTAAAAATAGGAGCTGTCAAAAATGTGTTTTATTTTTGCCTTGGTTCTCCTCAGGAGTTCTGGTTCCAAAATCAATGACTTGCCTAAGAACCTATTCTAATTTGACCTGCACCCCACACTCAAGTGCTTGGCAATCATGAGCACATGATTGACACTGTAAGCATTTGAGGTTGCATTTTTGCCCCCAGAATGTAATTCTAGAGTGAGACTTAACAAATCCTTGAACAAAGAAGCTATCTCAGATTTTTGCACACATTTGGTGTCCAGTAAATATTTTCTGGAAGAGTATTTATTTTAGGTATTTTTATTTTATATGGATATCTTTGACTCATTTCATCCATTGTAGAAATATTAAAAATATTAAGGGTTTCCCTGGTGGCGCAGTGGTTGAGAATCTGCCTGCCAATGCAGGGGACACGGGTTCAAGCCCTGGTCTGGGAAGATCCCACATGCCGCGGAGCAACTAGGCCCGTGAGCCACAACTACTGAGCCTGCGCTCCGCAACAAGAGAGGCCGCGATAGTGAGAGGCCCGCGCACCGCGATGAAGAGTGGCCCCACTTGCCACAACTAGAGAAAGCCCTCGCACAGAAACGAAGATCCAACACAGCCATAAATAAATAAATAAATAAATAAAAATTTAAAAAATATATATATTAAGAATATATTTATAATTATGTGTGTAAACCCTATGATATTAAATAAAATTAATATATGTGCATGCTCTCTTATTATAACTATTACACAAATGTAAAATTGCCTTCAGAAAAGCACGTTAACTAGAATAGTTGAGAATTTAGTTGATGAAATTCACAGATTCTGTACCATACTAATTTTTCAACACCTGAGGTAGCCTGTAATCTCTCTTATATCAGAGAGTCAGTAAATTGTCATTATGGAGTTATTTTAAATCAAAAGTTGTATCAATGAAATTGTTCCTGTTTCAGGACACTGGAGAAAAAAATAAACTAGCTTTTTTCAGAATGGTTGGTGAAATAGAAGTTGCTTTTAAAGGTTAATTTTTTTTAAGTACAAACCAAAAAGGGTTTGTTATAATAATATTTGAAATGGCTGAGTAATATTTCACTGTATATATGTACCACATCTTCTTTATCCAGTCATCTGTCGATGGACATTCAGGTTACTTCAATGTCTTGGCTGTTGTAAACAGTGATGCAATGAACATCAGGGTGCATGTATCCTTTTGAACCATGTTTTTCTCTGTACCCTCAACCATTAAAAAGAATGAAATAATGCCATTTGCAGCAACATGGATGGACCTAGAGATTATCATACTTAGTGAAGTAGGTCAGAGAAAGACAAATATCATATGACATCGCTTATCTAGAATCTAAAAAAAATGATACAAACGAATTTATTTACAAAATAGAAACAGACTCACAGAGAATGAACTTATGGTTACCAGCTGGGAAGCGTGCAGGGGAGGGATAGATTAGGAGTTTGGGATGGACATGTACACACTGCTATATTTAAAATAGATAACCAATAAGGACCTACTGTATAGCACAGGGAACTCTGCTGAATACTCTGTAATAACCTAAATGGGAAAAGAATTTGGAAAAGAATAGATACATGTATATCTATAACTGAATCACTTCGCTGTACACCTAACTAACACAACGTTGTTACTCAACTATACTCCAATATAAAATATTTTTAAAAATAAATAAGTAAATAAAAAGCAAAAAAAAGAATAATTTTTGAAATGAGTCAGAAAGAGAGAAGGCTGTCAGAAAGTGAATTTAAAAATGGTTTTAAACCTCACCATTGGTTCTCAGATATTTTCATTTCTTTATAGCTTGAACCAATTTATTAAATCTTGATATATAAAATCTAGATTAAATTGCCACTAAGAGCATGCATTATATACTTTGCATAAACATAGCATTCCTATAAATACAGGGATTTGTAAAGTCTTAAACATTGCTTTACTGAATACTAATGACTTGAAAGATAGGTTTTTATATTAATGTGATACAAGTGTATTAGTGAGTAGAAAAGAGTTCAACAGAGTTTGCAGCATCAGATGTCAGAATAAAGGAAATACTTCAGATTTTTGTTCTTTTCCTGATAATATAATATTATAACCCACAGTGGGGTAGGGACTTGGATGCAATGTTCCCGGTATCAATAGGGATATAATGAAACAAGCACACATTAAGCCATCTTTAGACATTGATGATGATGCAGAAGACTGCAATCGTCTTTTGCAATAAAGACATATCTACCAATTATGCTTATGCATATATACCAATTATACACATTGCAATTTTATTTTTTGAGGTTTCAAAGTTACTTTAAAAAAAAAGATCATGCTGCTCTATTTGATCCTAAAACTTTTAATTTAAAAAATAATTTATTCCTTTACTTAAGATACAGAAAACTGTTTTTCTCTCTTTTTAAACTTAATATCCTTAGATTATCAAAACACATTTTCTTGATTTGTTCTCACCTCTAATATAAGTGATTTTAAAGTATGAAAGAGGGAGAACCTGGGTGTAATTTACACTTCTAAAAATTCTACCTTGAAATGTATATCACTTTGTTTTTGTTTTCATGCTGCCATGTTTTTCCCTGTTTTAAAAATAGGACAACCAGTAAAATAACAATACTGATGAATAGTTATGTTATAAATACATACAAACTATACTGTGTCTTACTGCGATACTTTAAACTAGTCTGTTTTAAATGCAAAAGAAGGAAAAAAATAAATTGGGAGCTGGGGAAACCATGAATGATTGAAAGTTAGATTGAAGAAACCTTAGTATTTGCTTACTAGTATTTCTCATCCATTCTTGTCCGTCCCCCACTCCAGTGCATCTTCACTCTTTCTTCTTTATATTCCAACAACAAAGAGAAGTTTAATTATCTTTACTTTCTATAATTTATTCCTATAGTTTATTGTGAAAACTTACGTAGTTTAAACATGCTTTTTTAAGCAATAACTCACTGACCACTGAGGACTAGTGTTCTCTCTCCACTCCCTCTGTCTCTGACTCTGTCTCTCTGTATTGATAACATTTTTGGCACTAATGATACTAACAATTGAGATTTCACCTTTTTGTGCACTTGTGAAGTTTTAATTACAATTCTTAATAGCATCAAATACAAAAGTGAGACCATATCCCAAACTCTTAATTTCCACTTCAGAACTCATTATTGCTGCTGCGATGTTAGTTCCCATTAACTTGGTGGGGCTGTAGGGGTTAAGGGTCATCATTTTTAATTAAAAGAATATGCAATTTTAAGCATAGTTAAGTCAATGTTGGTCCTTACTAATTTTTTTCCTTCAGGAAGGGAAATCAAACTGAAGTGTATGATTAATAGTCTCAATCTAATATAGAATGTTCATATTGTCTAACCCCGCTCCACTTTTCTTTAACAACACTAGGGTATCACCTTGCTTCAAATTTGAGGGCATAGACCCTGCATCAGTTTAGCTTGGTACTCCTTAGATGTTTTTATGCTCAATTCTGAATCAATAGTTATTCTTTATTTATAATATTTTCTTTCTTAAACTGAAGGGCAGTATAATGTTATTTATTTTACTTTAATTCATGTATATTCTACATATATTATTTTGTATTTAACACATATTATATGCTTAAAAATAAAACAGAGTGTGCAATTTGTTTCCTCAGTTTTAACCATTTATCTCTTGCCATGCAAACACTGGTCCTATCAAACATAATTCAAAGTGAGAATGAAATGAAATTATAAGATCTTTATCAAACATCTGCTGGAGACAAATATTAATATGGCTTGGTAAAATTACTTCATTATAGAGAGAGAAAATACAAATGAGGAGTGAGGAGAAGACCGTGGTTTGAATGGAAATTAGGTACCATGCAGATATGTTCAGGTGTTCTCTAGGCTCGTCCATCAGCCTGGAGGTCAGTGTTAGGGGCTCCCTCTTACACAGAAGAAAATGAGTCCAGCTTTATCTGATATTTGCATTTCAAGCAACAAAAAATAACCAGCTCATGACACATGCCAAAGAAGAATTAATTGAATACCCTAGAGAAGCAATAAAAAACTAGAGAGACTTGGAATGATCTGAGGCGGCTCTGGAGAACGAGGAAGCAAGAAGCACAGAGATCACTTGGTGCCACCTTGTCAGGATGCACCTCACTCAAGAAAAAAAGTCCCAGGGAAGGAGACTGGTTCATGAGTACGTGCCCTGACTCTACTGGAAAGGGAGCAGGGAAACCTGTGCACTTCAGCTTGTGAAATTGGAGGAGGCATAGGTATTTCTTGTGCCAGTAAGTCTCAGCAGTGTGCCCTTCAAAGGGAGAATCAGTGCTACATAAATATCTGCTGCACCCCCAAGGGGAAATAACTTCTCCACTGAACATGGGTCAGTAAGGGTTGGATTAATTTAAAAATAAAAAATTTTATCCATCTGGTGAAAACTCACGCTCTTTCTCAAGATCTGCAGTACAAATCAATGCACCAGAGGATTGTGCTTGGTTTTCTTTTGGTTTTTCATAGAATTTTTATCTCTGTAGAGGTCTGAATATAACACATTAGTGATGATTATGAAACTACAAATTTCCATACTTTTATTTTGTGTGTGTGTATATTTTTCAATTAATTTCTTAGTTCTTTTTTTAATGGTGATTAAGGGCAGACAAGTAAAATACATCAGGTTTTAATTTTTATATGTAAATTTATGGCATGCTAAATCACACGGTAGTTCATTGTGCAATAGATGATATATACAGTGAAATTCAAAAATGCGTGTGCATCATTTCTCCCCAAATTTTATTTAATTAAAAGAAAATTAACATGGCCTATTGATTTTACATATTTTAATCTATCTCTATGTAAATCAGGATAGGCAAGTTATGTTATAAAAAGAAATTAACCTTGAAATCTCAGTGGTTCAACACATGAACATTTCAGTTTTCACTCACACAGTATTTCCAATGAGGACAAAAGGGTAGTTCTTCACCATATATTTCTCAGAGACCAGGCTTCATCGTCTTGTGATATGACCATCTCAACATGTACCTCACGATTAGCCAAATCAGGGCAAGAGAGAAGTAGGAAAATTTTACAGAAGTGCAACTGTCTGATCTGCAGTCACCTATAAGTAACATTCATCCACTTGGTTGGAACTTGTCACTGGCTATAACCCACTGCAAGAGAGGCTGGAAAGTAAGTCCATGTTCTTGGGAAGGAGAGAATAATCAGATATTACAAACATCAGCTAACTTGTCCATGCTCTCTTTCTGTCTTATTACTCCTCCAGCCAGGCAGGAGTCTTGAGCAGAATATCATGGGCCAGATTTCTGTATATGTCAATGTTGAGAAGAATATTCAGGAAGCTGCACTCTAGAGAGAGATTGTCATAATATCTGGGAGACTACTAAGTAATCCATAATTTATCAGAAAATATTTCAGTACAGACTTCTGCTAAAAATGCACATGTATGAGTGTTTGATCTATACTTCTAGGGGGAGACAGTTGTCCAAATCAGTAATGCATACATTGAGAATGTCAGTCAAAAGTTCACATTTCAGAGATCTCTTCAGACATCTTTTGCTCTGACCAACACCTGAGGCATAACATGTTAGAAATGTGATTTCACTGGTAAAATTACAAGCAAACAAAATAAGTAGATTGGCTAAACTATTCTAGGGAGAGCCTCTACCTTTTCATGAACTAGCTTTGAAAATCTAGCAAGCTTTTGATTTTCAGTCTTTTATGAAATTGCCCCATGATAATCAATATACTTGTGGAATTTTGATTGTCTGGTGCTGAATGTATAGTTACCTAAATGCTGCCTCTAAAATATAGTGAGGTTTGTTTTTAGATGGGGTCAGAGAATCTGAGCCTGAAAAACACCGAGAGCTGAAACTTCACTGAGACCATAGAAAAGGGGGTTTGTCTTCCTACTAGTGATGTTTAATCAGTGTGAGGATTTATAGTGGAACTCTGCTGAGATTTGATTTCATCAGCACTTGATATTAAAGTTGTGACAGAGGAGACCTATTCCTCTTACTATCTGTAACACTGATGCCAAAATAAGTACTAAAAAAATCTTAGTAGTTGTGTTTGTCCCAATTTACTTGGTCACTTTGTAACAAACATCAGCTAAAAAATCAAAGATCTAAAGGGTAGGGCTGGTCAGAAGGGGAGACACTACAGCACCAATGAATGTGAGAACAGTTGGAATGATCATGGAGACAATCTGAATAAGAGTCTGAGAAAATATTTCTGAAGAAGGGAAGTGGTGGCTACAGTTTGTTTTAATTGGATGTTCATATCTTTGAGCTTGGGTGGGTGGGAAGTCATTTGTCTGGAAACCTGGCTAGGTGATACCTTGAGGCTATCTGAAGAACCCCTGTATAAATAGGTAATATATATAGTAAATTCATTTGTCAACAAATGTTTCCTAGAAAAGAAAAAAGGGAAGAGAAATTAGAAGAAAGAATATCTGTTGGAAAATCAAAATATATGAAGAAAATAAAATCAACTATGATAAAAGATTCACAGGAAATTTTAAAGGAAAAATACTAATTGTTAATTGGAACTATTTTGTATATAGCATATGTTTAATGTATTTTATTTCTTACTTATCCTTTCAGTAATCTCTCTTATTTTTTTAAACTGAGCATGGAAGCTTCATATTGGAGGAGGGTGGCAATCAAAAAGTTATTTCATCATAGACTTTGTAAAAAATGAACATTTCTAAAACCTTTAACTATATCATGTTATATAGCTGTGTTATACAGCTGCTCAGCCCATAGTGTAGGATTAAATAAGCTACTACTGAAATTCATATTTATGTTCTCTAGATGGAAAGACTGATGCTTACCAAACCAACTAGGCACATTCTGATTTGAAGATATAACTAGACACCATCAGCCCTGAAGTTGGCAATAATCCATGTTTCTAGGTGAGTTTTGAGAGCCTACTGTTACTTACTCTTCTTGTTTCAAAATCAAGGGACTCCTCTCCCATCCCTGTGGTTTACAGTAAGTCTGTACTTTTTTTTTTTTTTAAACATCTTTATTGAAGTATAATTGCTTTACAATGGTGTGTTAGCTTCTGCTTTATAACAAAGTGAATCAGTTATACATATACATATGTTCCCATATCTCTTCCCTCTTGCATCTCCCAGTCTGTACTTTTAACTGCTCCCTCCTCCTGCCAAGGTCAAGGATAGTCTTTCTTTCTTTTTTTTTTTTCACATCTTTATTGGAGTATAAATGCTTTACAATGTTGTGTTAGTTTCTCCTATACAAAGGGATATTCTTTCAAATTTCTCTTCAGTCTCTCCACCCTAAAAAAACATAATTATTACTCTGTGCTCTGCTTCCCTTTCCCTACCTCTTAGCTTTCCCAAAAACTATCCTGTAAGTGTTGTATCTAGACTTCCCTCTTTGCTATCTCTTTCAGGTTGACTACCTTTAGGATGGTCTATCCAGAATTTTATTTGATTTTTCTAGAACACCACAGCAGCCTAAAGACAAATAATAATACTCAAGTCCCCCACCACTAGATCTCACCCCAAACCCAGAGCCTTCATGAAGCTTGCATTCTAAACCAGATATTCGTACCCAAATTTAGATAGTAAAAGCGTTTGGATACATATAGCTAAAATAAGAAAGAGTGGTATTTTGCTTCTAATTGTAACAAACAATTTTTTAGACTTTGACACCATTTATGGCTGCACTACAACCCAAAGAAATATCATTGCTTGTCATTTGATTAAAGAGATTTTTAAATTTTAAATAGAAAGTACTTTAGAAATATACAGTGAACTTCTAGAGATGAAATCCAGATAGACATTAGTAATGGATAATTTGTATGAGCTGTCAGAATGTTTGCATTGTCCTTAATATTTTAGTTGATTTATTTTTATATCATCCTTTTAGCTGTGCTGTTTCATTTTTGAAATATTGGACATCTTAAATCATAGAGTTTGAAGTACTATTTCTTTTGGAAATGCCTTTCTGAGGAACTAAATCTATATATTAAAAAATGTGCAATGTGTAATGTTTGACTTGGAGAAAATGTACTAGAGTAGACAACTCAAGTTCAGGCAAAGGAATAAATGCGTTTAAGTCGTATGTTAGGCAAACTTTTTTAAGTTATAGTTAAAACTAGGAAATGAGACTATAGAAATTTGAGGAATAGCATTGTTCTACATTTATATATGGAAAGAAAAGACAGTTCCAAAGTACCTTTCAAGGACAATAAGACTGTAGACCAAAACACAGAGCAAATTGAAAACAGACTCTGCAGTTTCAATACTATTTCCTTGTCTTTTATCCTGGGTGATCATAGGAAAGAGTCATATAAAAGAACTGGATTTACTATAAACTTTTGTTAAAGACATCATTATAGCTTGTGATTTAATGTTGCTTGTCTAAGGTCACTTTGGACTTGAAAATTACTATGAACAAAAATGATGCCTTTCTTTGGATAGCATGTATTGTTTCTTTCATGAGATAATAAGAATTATATAGACATTCCTACCCCATCAGATGTCTGTTTTTTGTTCTGATCACAAGAAATTTATACTTAAATATAATATTTAAACTTAGAAATGAGATTAGCTCTTAAATTGGTAAAAATGTGTTCCTCCGTGTCTTGAATTTTGATATTTATATTTTCACAGTTTTAAAATTTACAGCTTCTTAGTTTCAAATTTCATTCTTTCATTTGAGGAAGTGTGTGGAAAACAAATAATTAAATATTGACTGTGTTAGGTAGGCTCTTTTAGGCTGCAAGAATCAGATTGAAATAAAGGCTGTCTCAGTTGTCAAGGATTTTTTATGAGGATTAAGGAAAAATAGGTCATCACTTCAGCCGCCTCATGTTGAAACTTGAAGGAAGTGAGGAATGTTGTTCAGGACCCAGAAGGATCTCTAGTGGTCCAGCTGGACACGCTGGCCATCCTCTCATTTCCTCAGCAGGCAGAAGACGTTGCTCCCTGCGCCAGGAACCGTACTTATGTTGTGATGGTGACTCAGAAATCCTCTGTCTCCGCTTCTAACTGTGATTGTCCCTGCTAATACCATAAATATCTCTCCACACCACTGCTTCTGCATCTGTGTGGCTTTTCCTTTGACATAGCCTCTGTTCAGTGCTTCTTGTTTGTGTGTCTGACACCTTGAGTCCCCTTCTTTCAACTCTGTTTTCTTCTCTATGATTGCCTCATACACCCAATAAGAAGGATCAAAGTGGGCTAGGATGGCAAAATGTTGTTAGGAAGAGTTCTTCTCTATGACCACACCTAGGCCATCGCTTAGCCTGTAGATGATTGCCCTATAGTCTCTGATTCAGTCAGCTGTGGCCAGAGCAGTGGCAGTGTGTGGTGTAAGATAACTGGCATCTAAGAAGCTCTACAACATACAATGTTCTCTGAATGTCAGAAAACTATATGTAAACCTCAATTCCCATAACTGTATTGATCCTTGATATAAAGAGAGAAACATACATATTTTCATAGTTTATTTTAAAAGAACTAGATATATTCTTTTTATATCATAAGTATTATACTGTATTATTTTCTAATATAGTAATTTTATATATTTTAAATGTGTATTACATATTCTTTTCTTTTGTAGCAAGCTGCCTTTCACTTTTTACTGTATGGAGATAAATACAAATAGTCCTGTGGGCAAAATGCCCAGAAAATTTAGTTTGAGTCTATAAATAGAATATTGAGTTAATTAATAAGTATTAAAAATAAAATATAAATTATGCTTCTAAAACATGTGTAAATGTTTAATTTTGCTTAAGTAACAAGGTGAATCACGTGTTATCATAGTCTAAGAATGAACATTAATTTTACTAATACATTTACTCAACTATTTATAAGCACATTATTTATCTGAAGGAATCGAAAAATTTTGCAGTTACATCATATTGTACTATAAGGGGGGGAATTATGTGCTGTTAATGTATTATATATTTGCAGCACATCAAAAGTCTATGCTGGGCTTCCCTGGTGGCGCAGTGGTTGAGAATTTGCCTGCCAATGCAGGGGACACGGGTTCGAGCCCTGGTCTGGGAAGATCCCACATGCCGCGGAGCAACTAGGCCCGTGAGCCACAACTACTGAGCCTGCGCGTCTGGAGCCTGTGCTCCGCAACAAGAGAGGCCGCGATAGTGAGAGGCCCGCGCACCGCGATGAAGAGTGGCCCCCGCTTGCCGCAACTAGAGAAAGCCCTCGCACAGAAACGAAGACCCAGCACAGCCAAAAAAAAAAAAATATATATATATATAAATTAATTTTTTAAAAAAAGTCTATGCAAGTATCTTTTATGGATGTTAAATTCTGTCTATAAGACACACATATAATATATAACGCATTAATATACTTTCCAATATTGTAAAAAACGGATGGTGGTCATTTAAAATTTGTTTATAAACTCTACTATATGTCAAAAGTCTTTGCAATACTTTAATAAACTTCTTCTCCAGCCCATACCTATTAATTTCTCTCACCATCTCAGGCACTACCTCCCGGATGCTCAGGTTCTATCTGCTTTTCTGTAAGTCATTTCCTCTCACAGTCATGGTGTTATTATAAATAATAACCTCAAGTTTTAGCTTCATTCCTAATCCAGGTTCTGCAGTTTTTTGTGTCCATTATCAGAGATAACAATGATCTACATATTGGCTATCACTTCAATATCTCAGATAATTTGCTCAGATCTCAGTAGCATATCCACCATACTGATTGTTCCTTGATCTTTGTCTTTGCCATAAAATTGAAAAGTTAATCTCTTTTTCATTACCAACAGTCAAACATTTAACTTTCTAGCATGTTCTCCTTTTCCTACTTCCAGGTTTTAGTATCAACCTCAAGATTCCTTGTCTATCTGGAACTATTTCCTATTTTATGCTGATTTGTCCTCTGTTAAATCACAGGAGTCTTGAAAACTGTGCTAAGATCTATCCTTTCCTGATGTTACCTGCTGAGCAGTTTTTCTGAATATGCATTACCTGTTTTCCCAGTAGAACTCCCTGTCAAATATCATCCTATCTCGTTCTCTAAACTTCTGCAATTCTGACTCTTGTTTGGACTGGTGAATGTTTTCTTGTATAATCTCTTCAGAACACTCCTTTTCCTTCAGCTAAAATTATCCTGTGTAGAATCTACATCACTTCAACATTAATTGAGTTTGGATTCAATTAAATCATTTAAGATTTTAAATAATAGGTTGGGTCCTAGATTTTAATACACATTATTTAGTGTCTATACACAAAACATTCAGGCCCTTTTTCTTGCCATCAGCCAGTATATTTCCTTAGGTAGCCATAGTTCACCAAAGATATCCCTATCTCTAATAAATGGGTAAATTCAAACTAGTCTAAATCAATCATGCCATTCCCACTTCCCTGGGCAATGATGGGATTGGGATACTATGGTGACTTTTTTGGCCAAATAAATGTGACAAGATATATGTTGCAGAGACAGGGTATTGGGGTGAGCGAAATATGTGGTTATCTCACACTTTAAAAAGTAGACAAAATATGTTACTTTTTTTTCTTTCTTTTATTTCTTTACCTCTGGAGATGATCATTGGTGGTTGTAACACCTAGAATTGCTATATTTGTCTAACCAGAAGAAGAATAACTAAAAAATAACACCAATCTACTGAGAAGAAAGAAGGAAAAGGAGGGGCTAATCAGAGTAAGAATAAGCTGGAACTAAGTGTAAATAAAAAGAAAGGCACAATTTTAAAAGATAAATTCTAATAATTAGAAACTCCAACAAAACTGTTTATGAAAGAGTAAGTTATGGACTATCTCAGGGTTTTTAAAATTATTTTGTCCCCTATTTAAAAGCAACAGATCAATTAAATTCAGCATTCATGCATACATTAAAAATGAGATAGGTAGGCCTCATTTCTGTTCCATTCTGGCATCTGAAATGCATGGCTACTCTCTAATTCTCAGATTTATACTATACTGTTGTTCAGAAAAGGAAATACTTGTTAATTATTTATGTAAGAACCAGATGTGGAGTTTTCCTGCATGTTTTAGATACAACAGAAGCATCCTTATATAAAATAATTGAGAGTCAGTCTTACTTGGCTGATCAAAATCCTGTTTTTAAAGTGGGAAATAATAAATGGCATAAAATATGCAGTTATATCTTATTTAAACCTAAATATGAAAGGCAATTTGACAGTCATTTAATACAGGGCTTATTTACTACTATCTTTTTAAACAAAATTGCCATTGGCACTACTTTTGCAATGCATTGTGTACAATTTTTCATTTCAATTTTCTTCATGAGCCATAGGAATGTAAAGTACTAGATATTACAGCTTTGATATTTAGACATTTAGATATTTTATCTATATCTAAATATCTAAATATCAAATATCTATAGATATTTTATCTATATCTAAATATTTAAATATCTAAAATATTTAGATATTTTACAGCTATTAGATAGCCAGCTTTGCAGAAAAACAAAATTAGTTGTTATGCATTTGTCTTCTCAACAAAAATACTATTTGTAAAATTGCATTAAAAGTAAACCGGGCTTCCCTGGTGGCGCAGTGGTTGAGAGTCTGCCTGCCAATGCAGGGCACACGGGTTCGAGCCCTGGTCTGGGAGGATCCCACATGCCGCGGAGCAACTGGGCCCGTGAGCCGCAATTACTGAGCCTGCGCTCCGCAACAAGAGAGGCCGCGACAGTGAGAGGCCCGCGCACCGCGATGAAGAGTGGCCCCCACTTGCCGCAACTAGAGAAAGCCCTCGCACAGAAATGAAGACACAACACAGCCATAAATAAATAAATAAATAATTAAAAAAAAAAAAAAAAAAGTAAATCTTAGGGAATTCCCTGGTGGTCGAGTGGTTAGGACTCTGCACTTCCTCTGCAGGGTGCCTGGGTTCCATCCTTGGTCTGGGAACTACTAAGATCCCCCAAGCCACATGGTGCAGCCAAAAAAAAAAATCTTAACCAATATATCATTGAATACCATTAATTACATAAAACTTCAATTTAAAAAATCTAATTATTAGATTAATATTAACTTCTAATTATAAAAATCTCTCATTACTTAGAAATTTGCTATACCTCTCATTTAAGAGAAAAGAAAATGAAGCAAGAAGATAACAATGTTAGAAGCTTAGCTTAATAATGAAAGTCAGTAACATGTTGTTCAAATAACAAAGGTATAAAAATCAAAAGCTCTGGGTCCTTATCCTGGTAGTGTTATTTGAGAAAGGCATTTAATTCACCTGAACTTCAAATTCCTCATCCATAATATGTGGATATTCATACCAGAGAAGTCTTCTTCTCTAAGCTCTATAAGGTATAAAATATTAAACATATATTTATATAGACTATGAAAAAAGCAATTAAATATAATTTAATTTTCATATTTACAAAATAATTGAAAAAATAAATAAAAATGTGAATTTTGTAATAATATTTTAAATAATCTTATTGTTTTCAATAAATTCACACTTATGTAAATTTTTTTAATGTATTGGTCAAATATTTTCAATATTTGACAGTATTTAACTCAGTAACTTAAACACACAATTCAATTATAAAAATTTCTGTTTCAAGTATTCCTGTTAATCAGGGTTTTTCTTAATCCTTTCTATTCAATAATCTCTTGTTCTAAGAAACAATTTAATTCATTTAATTAGTTAATTAAATTATATTTGATTTAATTGGCAAGGCAAAAGGTGAATTGGCAATCATCTTGATAATAACCCTTTTTCATTAATAATTAACAATTCTACATTTAATTAATTGATTATGTGAGAGAGAAGGAAGTTGGGAGGATACAAATTAAGATATTTTCTCCTCAATGAAAAAGAAAATATCAAATATTTTCTTAATATATACAACACTTTTAAATATCAGGATAAGGACAAAACACACAAATTTCTAAAACACAGAACTAGTAAAATCTGAATATTTATAAAAGATATTAAGGATCACTTCAAATCGCTTTGATTAATGATTTAAATTCATTACCCACGTAAGTTAATGTGCAACCTTGCAATATTAGCAGGATTATATAGTTCAGAACAGTGGAGATGAAAGCACTTTTCTGTTTTGTGTGGTTCAGACTCTATCTGTGTTGTCCTGTAATTGTCCCACTTGCAAAAGAGTGATAATAAAGTAAAGCATGCTTCATGAGAGTAACTATGGTGATGTGAGGGCTTGAATTCATGTCATCAAGTATGATGGAAGATGAGTTGTATTTGTGTTCTGTGTGGTACCAGATAAATGTCCAAATGAGTCAAAGTTCAGGGTAGGATATCTTCTGATCAGTCTTATCTTGAGCTCAGCTTTGTCCATTGGAGGAGTACAGTAATTCTATGAGCAAATAAAAAGACTCTATTTATCTGTTTATTTGTGCTTACGAGAAGGAAAATTTTTTAAAAGTGTAGTAATATACCCAATAGCAAGAAGGAGTAATACTCAGTGGGATGTAAAGAAAGTACTAGCAGTGTCAGGGCAACTCTGTGATGTTAAACAGATGTTTTAATATTCAAATGACAGTGATAATGAACCCAAGCAGCACTGTTGGTCAGTAGACATTATTTTATACAATAGAAGAGTGTCACTGGTACCAAACAGATTCAACTGATATTGAAAAAGTGAGGGCTGGGGAAACCAAAAATGAGAACCATGTCTGTAAGCACCAAAGTACCATTGGGAAATTCCAGAAATTCTTGGAGTGGAGATGTATTTGTTTCCAATTAGTGCTTTAAGGAATTACCACAAACTTGGTAGCTTAAAACAGCAGCCATCTATTATCTTACAGTTCTGGAGGTCAGAAGTCTAAACTGGATTGGCCACACTCTAGTCCTTCTGGAAGCTCTCAGGGAGAATCCATTCCTTGTCTTCCTGGTTTCTGGAGCCTGCCCACATTCTTTGGCTCTAATACCTTCAATACACAGACCTCTACTTCCATCCTCACTTTTCCTTCTCTAACTCAGACTCTCTCTTGCCCTCCTCTTTCAGTTATAAGGATCCTTGTGATTAATTTGGGCCCCTAGATAAGCCAGAAGAAGTTCACCATCTCAAGATTCTTAACCACATCTGCAAAATCTTTTTTTGCCAAATAAGATAGATATTAACAGATTTCTCAAATCAGAACGTGGACATCTTTGAGAAACTATTTTTTTCTGTATAACACAAGGGATACATATTTTACAGATTTTAGGATGGATTACCCTATAAGCAGAGGCAGCAAGATCTTATAAATATGACTTTAAATTCTTAAAAAAGTAATATTTGGATGGAAAAATGACAAAAAGGACAGAAATATTCTCTAAAAAATCCAGTGATATAAAACTTGCATACATACACTTGCAGAATAAATACACATTAATTCAGTTTATTTCTTTAAGTTAGTTAAATTTACCTCATGCAAATAATTAAAATACAATTTGCTTATGTTGACTGAAGCTATTTGTTTTAAATCATTCTGGCTAGAAAACCTAGTCAAATTAATTTTCTGATAATTTAAGTGGGTCCAAAATGCTACTTTTGGTCAATCTTCTATGTATGAAAACCAGAGCTGCACTATCTAAAGGAAAGTTCAGGTATAAAGAAGAAAGAAAAAAAGATAAAACCACACTCTTACACTTGTTGAGAAAATCACACAGCAAATGGAAAATAAAAATAAATTTACAGATTAACTTGCAAGAATGACTTTTATAAGGGACATGTTATATTTTTAAAGATTAAAAACAGTTACATATATGTTCTGTTTACACTAGTCTATACAGTGGAAACAAGTGTATGAAATCCACCACTGATGTCAGCTATTAAACCCTGGTGTGAGCTTCCATAGGACATTGTAGGACCTGTTTCTCTATTAGTAACTTGGCCTATTAGAATCATTTTGGAAAAAAAGCTGGGATCATACGGATCTGACAATAGATTTATAATAAAAAACCACATGAGCTTGAGGAAATGATTTAATTGATTCAGCCTGTTTTGAGAAAGGAAGTGGAATTTCTGAGCCAAAGTATTTAGTGATTGCATAAATAATCGAGCTGCAACTGTTAACCCAAACCCTCAATCAAGAAATAAAGTGTCAAAAAATGTGAGATATTTGCTACTACTGATGAGCAAAGCCCTCTCCAATAATCCTCTACATCTGCCTTCTCATCTATATACCATTCTGTTAGGTCAGTTCCAATCCAATTATACTCTGGTTTTTAGGTCTTTTAGCCTGATGCAAATTGATTTGAACGTGGAAGGTGATGCAACATTTGTCTATATGTTAGTGGTTTCATGTCATGAACGCGCATGATTTTGTTTTTAAAATTTTGAATCACATGTGCATTATATGTGACCCTTCATATATCATATGTCTAATATGTCTAATATGCTCATATATGGAATGGTTTCAGTCACATGTGCCTTAGAGATATGTGCAGAGACCTGAAAAGAAACCAGACAGATAATATGTGGTAATTAATAAATATAAGTGACACAAAAAATATTTTTGAAAATCCCTATAGTTCTGGTGTTCTAAGGTATTTATGCTTAAAGAAAAAAGCAAAACAACTTGCCACTGAGACTTCAGATACCTGATTCAGAGTCCTATATGAACTACTCTATAAATATTCTCTTAAAAATTCATAGTAAAATGCTGATATACTCATTTTCAAAAATATGGAAATGGAATATCAGATATTTTGATTTGAAGAAAAGTGCATTAAAACATAAGCAAGACAGGAGCGGAGTGTCTTCAAGATGGTGGAGGAGTAAGATGGGGAAATCACCTTCCTCCCCACAAATACATCAGAAATAGATCTACATGTGGAACAGCTCCTACAGAACACTTACTGAACGCTGGCAGAAGACCTCAGACTTCCCAAAAGGCAAGAAAATCCCCATGTACCTGGGTAGGGCAAAAGAAAAAAGAAAAAACAAAGACAAAAGAAGAGGGACGGGACCTGCACCTCTGGGAGGGAGCTGTGAAGGAGGAAAAGTTCCCACACACTAGGAAGCCCCTTCACTGGCAGAGACGGGGGTGGGTTGAGGGGAAGCTCTGGAGCCACAGAGGAGAGTGCGGCAACAGGGGTGCAGAGGGCAAAGGAGAGAGAGTCCCACACAGACGATCGGTGCTGACCAGCACTCACCAGCCTGAGAGGCTTGTCTGCTCACCCGCTGGGGCAGGTGGGGGCTGGGAGCTGAGGCTCGGGCTTCGTAGGTCGGATCCCAGGGGGAGGACTGGGGTTGGCTGCATGAACACAGCCTGAAGGGGACTAGTGCGCCACAGCTAGCTGGGAGGGAGTTGGGAAAAAGTCTGGATCTGCCTAAGAGGCAAGAGACCATTGTTTCAGGGTGTGCGAGGAGAGGGGATTCAGAGAACTGGCTAAACGAGCTCCAGAGATGGGCACACGCCACAGCTATCAGCGCTGACCCCAGAGATGGGCATGAAACGGTAAGGCTGCTGCTGCAGCCACCAAGAATCATGTGTGAGAGCACAGGTCACTATCCACACCTCCCCTCCCAGGAGGCTGTGCAGCCCGCCACTGCCAGGGTCCCATGATCAAGGGACAAATTCCCCAGGAGAACACACGGCGCGCCTCAGGCTGGTGCAACGTCACGCCGGCCTCTGCGGCTGCAGGCTCGCCCCACATTCCGTACCACTTCCTCCTCCCGGCCTGAGTGAGCCAGCGCCCCCGAAGCAGCTGCTCCTTTAACCCTGTCCTGACTGGGTGGGGAAGAGATGCCCTCAGGCAACCTACATACAGAGGCGGGGCCAAATCCAAAGCTGAACCCCAGGAGTAACTTGGCCTATTAGAATCATTTTGGAAAAAAAGCTGGGATCATACGGATCTGACAATAGATTTATAATAAAAAACCACATGAGCTTGAGGAAATGATTTAATTGATTCAGCCTGTTTTGAGAAAGGAAGTGGAATTTCTGAGCCAAAGTATTTAGTGATTGCATAAATAATCGAGCTGCAACTGTTAACCCAAACCCTCAATCAAGAAATAAAGTGTCAAAAAATGTGAGATATTTGCTACTACTGATGAGCAAAGCCCTCTCCAATAATCCTCTACATCTGCCTTCTCATCTATATACCATTCTGTTAGGTCAGTTCCAATCCAATTATACTCTGGTTTTTAGGTCTTTTAGCCTGATGCAAATTGATTTGAACGTGGAAGGTGATGCAACATTTGTCTATATGTTAGTGGTTTCATGTCATGAACGCGCATGATTTTGTTTTTAAAATTTTGAATCACATGTGCATTATATGTGACCCTTCATATATCATATGTCTAATATGTCTAATATGCTCATATATGGAATGGTTTCAGTCACATGTGCCTTAGAGATATGTGCAGAGACCTGAAAAGAAACCAGACAGATAATATGTGGTAATTAATAAATATAAGTGACACAAAAAATATTTTTGAAAATCCCTATAGTTCTGGTGTTCTAAGGTATTTATGCTTAAAGAAAAAAGCAAAACAACTTGCCACTGAGACTTCAGATACCTGATTCAGAGTCCTATATGAACTACTCTATAAATATTCTCTTAAAAATTCATAGTAAAATGCTGATATACTCATTTTCAAAAATATGGAAATGGAATATCAGATATTTTGATTTGAAGAAAAGTGCATTAAAACATAAGCAAGACAGGAGCGGAGTGTCTTCAAGATGGTGGAGGAGTAAGATGGGGAAATCACCTTCCTCCCCACAAATACATCAGAAATAGATCTACATGTGGAACAGCTCCTACAGAACACTTACTGAACGCTGGCAGAAGACCTCAGACTTCCCAAAAGGCAAGAAAATCCCCATGTACCTGGGTAGGGCAAAAGAAAAAAGAAAAAACAAAGACAAAAGAAGAGGGACGGGACCTGCACCTCTGGGAGGGAGCTGTGAAGGAGGAAAAGTTCCCACACACTAGGAAGCCCCTTCACTGGCAGAGACGGGGGTGGGTTGAGGGGAAGCTCTGGAGCCACAGAGGAGAGTGCGGCAACAGGGGTGCAGAGGGCAAAGGAGAGAGAGTCCCACACAGACGATCGGTGCTGACCAGCACTCACCAGCCTGAGAGGCTTGTCTGCTCACCCGCTGGGGCAGGTGGGGGCTGGGAGCTGAGGCTCGGGCTTCGTAGGTCGGATCCCAGGGAGAGGACTGGGGTTGGCTGCATGAACACAGCCTGAAGGGGACTAGTGCGCCACAGCTAGCTGGGAGGGAGTTGGGAAAAAGTCTGGATCTGCCTAAGAGGCAAGAGACCATTGTTTCAGGGTGTGCGAGGAGAGGGGATTCAGAGAACTGGCTAAACGAGCTCCAGAGATGGGCACACGCCACAGCTATCAGCGCTGACCCCAGAGATGGGCATGAAACGGTAAGGCTGCTGCTGCAGCCACCAAGAATCATGTGTGAGAGCACAGGTCACTATCCACACCTCCCCTCCCAGGAGGCTGTGCAGCCCGCCACTGCCAGGGTCCCATGATCAAGGGACAAATTCCCCAGGAGAACACACGGCGCGCCTCAGGCTGGTGCAACGTCACGCCGGCCTCTGCGGCTGCAGGCTCGCCCCACATTCCGTACCACTTCCTCCTCCCGGCCTGAGTGAGCCAGCGCCCCCGAAGCAGCTGCTCCTTTAACCCTGTCCTGACTGGGTGGGGAAGAGATGCCCTCAGGCAACCTACATACAGAGGCGGGGCCAAATCCAAAGCTGAACCCCAGGAGTAACTTGGCCTATTAGAATCATTTTGGAAAAAAAGCTGGGATCATACGGATCTGACAATAGATTTATAATAAAAAACCACATGAGCTTGAGGAAATGATTTAATTGATTCAGCCTGTTTTGAGAAAGGAAGTGGAATTTCTGAGCCAAAGTATTTAGTGATTGCATAAATAATCGAGCTGCAACTGTTAACCCAAACCCTCAATCAAGAAATAAAGTGTCAAAAAATGTGAGATATTTGCTACTACTGATGAGCAAAGCCCTCTCCAATAATCCTCTACATCTGCCTTCTCATCTATATACCATTCTGTTAGGTCAGTTCCAATCCAATTATACTCTGGTTTTTAGGTCTTTTAGCCTGATGCAAATTGATTTGAACGTGGAAGGTGATGCAACATTTGTCTATATGTTAGTGGTTTCATGTCATGAACGCGCATGATTTTGTTTTTAAAATTTTGAATCACATGTGCATTATATGTGACCCTTCATATATCATATGTCTAATATGTCTAATATGCTCATATATGGAATGGTTTCAGTCACATGTGCCTTAGAGATATGTGCAGAGACCTGAAAAGAAACCAGACAGATAATATGTGGTAATTAATAAATATAAGTGACACAAAAAATATTTTTGAAAATCCCTATAGTTCTGGTGTTCTAAGGTATTTATGCTTAAAGAAAAAAGCAAAACAACTTGCCACTGAGACTTCAGATACCTGATTCAGAGTCCTATATGAACTACTCTATAAATATTCTCTTAAAAATTCATAGTAAAATGCTGATATACTCATTTTCAAAAATATGGAAATGGAATATCAGATATTTTGATTTGAAGAAAAGTGCATTAAAACATAAGCAAGACAGGAGCGGAGTGTCTTCAAGATGGTGGAGGAGTAAGATGGGGAAATCACCTTCCTCCCCACAAATACATCAGAAATAGATCTACATGTGGAACAGCTCCTACAGAACACTTACTGAACGCTGGCAGAAGACCTCAGACTTCCCAAAAGGCAAGAAAATCCCCATGTACCTGGGTAGGGCAAAAGAAAAAAGAAAAAACAAAGACAAAAGAAGAGGGACGGGACCTGCACCTCTGGGAGGGAGCTGTGAAGGAGGAAAAGTTCCCACACACTAGGAAGCCCCTTCACTGGCAGAGACGGGGGTGGGTTGAGGGGAAGCTCTGGAGCCACAGAGGAGAGTGCGGCAACAGGGGTGCAGAGGGCAAAGGAGAGAGAGTCCCACACAGACGATCGGTGCTGACCAGCACTCACCAGCCTGAGAGGCTTGTCTGCTCACCCGCTGGGGCAGGTGGGGGCTGGGAGCTGAGGCTCGGGCTTCGTAGGTCGGATCCCAGGGAGAGGACTGGGGTTGGCTGCATGAACACAGCCTGAAGGGGACTAGTGCGCCACAGCTAGCTGGGAGGGAGTTGGGAAAAAGTCTGGATCTGCCTAAGAGGCAAGAGACCATTGTTTCAGGGTGTGCGAGGAGAGGGGATTCAGAGAACTGGCTAAACGAGCTCCAGAGATGGGCACACGCCACAGCTATCAGCGCTGACCCCAGAGATGGGCATGAAACGGTAAGGCTGCTGCTGCAGCCACCAAGAATCATGTGTGAGAGCACAGGTCACTATCCACACCTCCCCTCCCAGGAGGCTGTGCAGCCCGCCACTGCCAGGGTCCCATGATCAAGGGACAAATTCCCCAGGAGAACACACGGCGCGCCTCAGGCTGGTGCAACGTCACGCCGGCCTCTGCGGCTGCAGGCTCGCCCCACATTCCGTACCACTTCCTCCTCCCGGCCTGAGTGAGCCAGCGCCCCCGAAGCAGCTGCTCCTTTAACCCTGTCCTGACTGGGTGGGGAAGAGATGCCCTCAGGCAACCTACATACAGAGGCGGGGCCAAATCCAAAGCTGAACCCCAGGAGTAACTTGGCCTATTAGAATCATTTTGGAAAAAAAGCTGGGATCATACGGATCTGACAATAGATTTATAATAAAAAACCACATGAGCTTGAGGAAATGATTTAATTGATTCAGCCTGTTTTGAGAAAGGAAGTGGAATTTCTGAGCCAAAGTATTTAGTGATTGCATAAATAATCGAGCTGCAACTGTTAACCCAAACCCTCAATCAAGAAATAAAGTGTCAAAAAATGTGAGATATTTGCTACTACTGATGAGCAAAGCCCTCTCCAATAATCCTCTACATCTGCCTTCTCATCTATATACCATTCTGTTAGGTCAGTTCCAATCCAATTATACTCTGGTTTTTAGGTCTTTTAGCCTGATGCAAATTGATTTGAACGTGGAAGGTGATGCAACATTTGTCTATATGTTAGTGGTTTCATGTCATGAACGCGCATGATTTTGTTTTTAAAATTTTGAATCACATGTGCATTATATGTGACCCTTCATATATCATATGTCTAATATGTCTAATATGCTCATATATGGAATGGTTTCAGTCACATGTGCCTTAGAGATATGTGCAGAGACCTGAAAAGAAACCAGACAGATAATATGTGGTAATTAATAAATATAAGTGACACAAAAAATATTTTTGAAAATCCCTATAGTTCTGGTGTTCTAAGGTATTTATGCTTAAAGAAAAAAGCAAAACAACTTGCCACTGAGACTTCAGATACCTGATTCAGAGTCCTATATGAACTACTCTATAAATATTCTCTTAAAAATTCATAGTAAAATGCTGATATACTCATTTTCAAAAATATGGAAATGGAATATCAGATATTTTGATTTGAAGAAAAGTGCATTAAAACATAAGCAAGACAGGAGCGGAGTGTCTTCAAGATGGTGGAGGAGTAAGATGGGGAAATCACCTTCCTCCCCACAAATACATCAGAAATAGATCTACATGTGGAACAGCTCCTACAGAACACTTACTGAACGCTGGCAGAAGACCTCAGACTTCCCAAAAGGCAAGAAAATCCCCATGTACCTGGGTAGGGCAAAAGAAAAAAGAAAAAACAAAGACAAAAGAAGAGGGACGGGACCTGCACCTCTGGGAGGGAGCTGTGAAGGAGGAAAAGTTCCCACACACTAGGAAGCCCCTTCACTGGCAGAGACGGGGGTGGGTTGAGGGGAAGCTCTGGAGCCACAGAGGAGAGTGCGGCAACAGGGGTGCAGAGGGCAAAGGAGAGAGAGTCCCACACAGACGATCGGTGCTGACCAGCACTCACCAGCCTGAGAGGCTTGTCTGCTCACCCGCTGGGGCAGGTGGGGGCTGGGAGCTGAGGCTCGGGCTTCGTAGGTCGGATCCCAGGGAGAGGACTGGGGTTGGCTGCATGAACACAGCCTGAAGGGGACTAGTGCGCCACAGCTAGCTGGGAGGGAGTTGGGAAAAAGTCTGGATCTGCCTAAGAGGCAAGAGACCATTGTTTCAGGGTGTGCGAGGAGAGGGGATTCAGAGAACTGGCTAAACGAGCTCCAGAGATGGGCACACGCCACAGCTATCAGCGCTGACCCCAGAGATGGGCATGAAACGGTAAGGCTGCTGCTGCAGCCACCAAGAATCATGTGTGAGAGCACAGGTCACTATCCACACCTCCCCTCCCAGGAGGCTGTGCAGCCCGCCACTGCCAGGGTCCCATGATCAAGGGACAAATTCCCCAGGAGAACACACGGCGCGCCTCAGGCTGGTGCAACGTCACGCCGGCCTCTGCGGCTGCAGGCTCGCCCCACATTCCGTACCACTTCCTCCTCCCGGCCTGAGTGAGCCAGCGCCCCCGAAGCAGCTGCTCCTTTAACCCTGTCCTGACTGGGTGGGGAAGAGATGCCCTCAGGCAACCTACATACAGAGGCGGGGCCAAATCCAAAGCTGAACCCCAGGAGTAACTTGGCCTATTAGAATCATTTTGGAAAAAAAGCTGGGATCATACGGATCTGACAATAGATTTATAATAAAAAACCACATGAGCTTGAGGAAATGATTTAATTGATTCAGCCTGTTTTGAGAAAGGAAGTGGAATTTCTGAGCCAAAGTATTTAGTGATTGCATAAATAATCGAGCTGCAACTGTTAACCCAAACCCTCAATCAAGAAATAAAGTGTCAAAAAATGTGAGATATTTGCTACTACTGATGAGCAAAGCCCTCTCCAATAATCCTCTACATCTGCCTTCTCATCTATATACCATTCTGTTAGGTCAGTTCCAATCCAATTATACTCTGGTTTTTAGGTCTTTTAGCCTGATGCAAATTGATTTGAACGTGGAAGGTGATGCAACATTTGTCTATATGTTAGTGGTTTCATGTCATGAACGCGCATGATTTTGTTTTTAAAATTTTGAATCACATGTGCATTATATGTGACCCTTCATATATCATATGTCTAATATGTCTAATATGCTCATATATGGAATGGTTTCAGTCACATGTGCCTTAGAGATATGTGCAGAGACCTGAAAAGAAACCAGACAGATAATATGTGGTAATTAATAAATATAAGTGACACAAAAAATATTTTTGAAAATCCCTATAGTTCTGGTGTTCTAAGGTATTTATGCTTAAAGAAAAAAGCAAAACAACTTGCCACTGAGACTTCAGATACCTGATTCAGAGTCCTATATGAACTACTCTATAAATATTCTCTTAAAAATTCATAGTAAAATGCTGATATACTCATTTTCAAAAATATGGAAATGGAATATCAGATATTTTGATTTGAAGAAAAGTGCATTAAAACATAAGCAAGACAGGAGCGGAGTGTCTTCAAGATGGTGGAGGAGTAAGATGGGGAAATCACCTTCCTCCCCACAAATACATCAGAAATAGATCTACATGTGGAACAGCTCCTACAGAACACTTACTGAACGCTGGCAGAAGACCTCAGACTTCCCAAAAGGCAAGAAAATCCCCATGTACCTGGGTAGGGCAAAAGAAAAAAGAAAAAACAAAGACAAAAGAAGAGGGACGGGACCTGCACCTCTGGGAGGGAGCTGTGAAGGAGGAAAAGTTCCCACACACTAGGAAGCCCCTTCACTGGCAGAGACGGGGGTGGGTTGAGGGGAAGCTCTGGAGCCACAGAGGAGAGTGCGGCAACAGGGGTGCAGAGGGCAAAGGAGAGAGAGTCCCACACAGACGATCGGTGCTGACCAGCACTCACCAGCCTGAGAGGCTTGTCTGCTCACCCGCTGGGGCAGGTGGGGGCTGGGAGCTGAGGCTCGGGCTTCGTAGGTCGGATCCCAGGGAGAGGACTGGGGTTGGCTGCATGAACACAGCCTGAAGGGGACTAGTGCGCCACAGCTAGCTGGGAGGGAGTTGGGAAAAAGTCTGGATCTGCCTAAGAGGCAAGAGACCATTGTTTCAGGGTGTGCGAGGAGAGGGGATTCAGAGAACTGGCTAAACGAGCTCCAGAGATGGGCACACGCCACAGCTATCAGCGCTGACCCCAGAGATGGGCATGAAACGGTAAGGCTGCTGCTGCAGCCACCAAGAATCATGTGTGAGAGCACAGGTCACTATCCACACCTCCCCTCCCAGGAGGCTGTGCAGCCCGCCACTGCCAGGGTCCCATGATCAAGGGACAAATTCCCCAGGAGAACACACGGCGCGCCTCAGGCTGGTGCAACGTCACGCCGGCCTCTGCGGCTGCAGGCTCGCCCCACATTCCGTACCACTTCCTCCTCCCGGCCTGAGTGAGCCAGTGCCCCCGAAGCAGCTGCTCCTTTAACCCTGTCCTGACTGGGTGGGGAAGAGATGCCCTCAGGCAACCTACATACAGAGGCGGGGCCAAATCCAAAGCTGAACCCCAGGAGTTGTGTGAACAAAGAAGAGAAAGGGAAATTTCTCCCAGCAGCCTCAGGAGCAGTGGATTAAATCTCCACAATCAACTTGATGTACCCTGCACCTATGGAATACCTGAATAGACAACGAATCATCCCAAAATTGAGGCGGTGGACTTTGGGAGCAACTGTAGACTTGGAGTTTGCTTTCTGTATCTAATTTGTTTCTGGTTTTATGTTTATGTTAGTTTAGTATTTAGAGCTTATTATCATTGGTAGATTTGTTTATTTATTTGGCTGCTCTCTTCCATTTTTATATTTTTTTTTCTCTTTTTGTGAGTGTGTATTTGTATGCTTCTTTGTGTGATTTTGTCTGTATAGCTTTGCTTTTGCCATTTGTCCTAGGGTTCTGACTGTCCATTTTTTGTTTTGGTTTGTTTTTTAGTATACTTTTTGGCGCTTGTTACCATTAGTGGATTTGTTTTTTGTTTGGTTTCTCTCTTCTTTCTTTCTCTCTTTTTTTTTATTACGTTTTTTATTTTTTTACTTTTAATAATTATTTTCTATTTTAATTTATTTTATGTTTTTTGTTTTCTTTTTTTCTTTATTTTTCTCCCTTTTCTTCTGAGCAGTGTGGCTGACAGGGTCTTGAAGCTCTGGCCGGGTGTCAGGCCTGAGCCTCTGAGGTGGGAGAGTTGAGTTCAGGACATTGATCCACCAGAGACCTCCAAGCCCCATGTATTAACAAACGGTGAAAGCTCTCCCAGAGATCTCCGTCTCAATGCTAAAACCCAGCTCTATTCAACGACCAGCAAGCTACAGTGCTGGACACCCTATGCCAAACAACTAGCAAGACAGAAACATGACCCCACCCATTAGCAGAGAGGCTGCCTAAAATCATAATAAGGTCAAAGACACCCCAAAACACACCACTGGACGTGGACCTGACCACCAGAAAGACAAGATCTAGCCTCATCCACCAGAACACAGGCACCAGTCCCCTCCACCAGGAAGTCTACACAATCCACTGAACCAACCATACCCACTGGGAGCAGACACCAAAAGCAATGGGAACTACGAACCTGCAGCATGCAAAATGGAGACCCCAAACACAGTAAGTTAAGCAAAATGAGAAGACAGAGAAACACACAGCAGATGAAGGAGCAAGGTAAAAACACACCAGACCAAACAAATGAAGAGGAAATAAGCATCTACCTGAAAAATAATTCAGAGTAATGATAGTAAAGATGATCCAAAATCTTGGAAATAGAATGGAGAAAATAAAAGAAACGTTTAACAAAGACCTAGAAGAACTAAAGAGCAAACAAACAATGATGAACAGCACAATAAACGAAATTAAAAATTGTCTAGAAGGAATCAAGAGCAGAATAACTGAGGCAGAAGAATGGATAAGTGACCTGGAAGATAAAATAGTGGAAATAACTACTGCAGAGCAAAATAAAGAAAAAAGAATGAAAAGAATTGAAGTAACAACTGACACGGACGAAATACAATCATGAGAGATTACTACAAGCAACTATATGCCAATAAATTGGACAACCAGGAAGAAATGGACAAATTCTTAGAAAAACACAACCTTCTGAGACTGAACCAGGAAAAAAAGAAAATGTAAACAGACCAATCACAAGCACTGAAATTGAAACTGTGATTAAAAATCCTCCAACAAACAAAGGCCAGGACCAGATGACTTCACAGGCGAATTCTATCAAACATTTGGAGAAGATCTAACACCTAACCTTCTCAAACACTTCCAAAATATAGCAGAGGGAAGAACACTCTGAAACTCATTCTACGAGGCCACCATCACCCTGATACCAAAACCAGACAAAGATGTCACAAAGAAAAAAAACTACATGCCAATATCACTGAGGAACATAGATGCAAAAATCCTCAACAAAATACTAGCAAACAGAATCCAACAGCACATTGAAAGGATCATACACCATGATCAAGTGGGGTTTATCCCAGGAATGCAAGGATTCTTCAATATACACAAATCAATGTGATAAACCATATTAACAAGTTGAAGGAGAAAAACCATAGGATCATCTCAATAGATGCAGAAAAAGCTTTTGACAAAATTCAACACCCATTTATGATAAAAACCCTCCAGAAAGTAGGCATAGAGGGAACTTGCCTCAACATAATAAAGGCCATATATGACAAACCCACAGCCAACATCGTCCTCAGTGGTGAAAAACTGAAACCGTTTCCACTAAGATCAGGAACAAGACAAGGTTGCCCACTCTCACCACTATTATTCAACATAGTTTTGGAAGTTTTAGCCACAGCAATCACAGAAGAAAAAAGAAATAAAAGGAATCCAAATCAGAAAAGAAGAAGTAAAGCTGTCACTCTTTGCAGATGACATGATACTATACATAGAGAACCCTAAAGATGCTACCAGAAAACTACTAGAGCTAATCAATGAATTTGGTAAAGTAGCAGGGTACAAAATTAATGCCCAGAAATCTCTTGCATTCCTATACACCAATGATGAAAAATCTGAAAGAGAAATTAAGGAAACACTCCCATTTACCATTGCAATAAAAAGAATAAAATACCTAGGAATAAACCTACCTAAGGAGACAAAAGACCTGTATGAAGAAAACTATAAGACACTGATGAAAGAAATTAAAGATGATACAAACAGATGAAGAGATATACCATGTTCTTGGATTGGAAGAATCAACATTGTGAAAATGACTACACTACCCAAAGCAATCTACAGATTCAATGCAATCCTTATCAAATTACCAATGGCATTTTTCACAGAACTAGAACAAAAAATTTTACAATTTGTATGGAAACACAAAATGCCCTGAATAGCCAAAGCAATCTTGAGAAAGAAAAACTGAGCTGGATGAATCAGGCTCCCTGACTTCAGACTATACTACAAAGCTACAGTGATCATGACAGTATCGTACTGACACAAAACCAGAAATATAGATCAATGGAAGAGGATAGAGAGCCCAGAGATTAACCCACACACATATGGTCACCTTATCTTTGATAAAGGAGGCAAGAATATACAGTGGAGAAAAGATAGCCTCTTTAATAAGTGGTGCTGGGAAGACTGGACAGCTCCATGTAAAAGAATGAAATTAGAACACTCCTTAACACCATACACAAAAATAAACTCAAAATGGATTAAAGACCTAAATATAAGGACAGACGCTATAAAACTCCTAGAGGAAAACATGGGCAGAACTCTCTATGACATAAATCAAAGCAAGATCATTTTTGACCCACCTCCTAGAGAAATGGAAATAAAAACAAATGGGACCTAATGAAACTTAAAAGCTTTTGCACATCAAAAGAAACCATAAATAAGACGAAAAGACAACCCTTAGAATGGGAGAAAATATTTGCAAATGAAGCAACTGACAAAAGATTAATCTCCTTAATTTACAAGCAGCTCTGCAGCTCAATAACAAAAAAACAAACAACCCAATCCAGAAATGGGCAGAAGACCTTAATAGACATTTCTGCAAAGACGATATACAGATTGCCAACAAACACATGAAAGGATGCTCAACATCACTAATCATTAGAGAAATGCAAATCAAAACCACAACGAGGTATCACCTCACTCTGGTCAGAATGGCCATCATCAAAAAGTTTAGAAACAATAAATGCTGGAGAGGGTGTGGAGAAAAGGGAACCCTCTTGCACTGTTGGTGGAAATGTAAATTGATACAGCCACTATGGAGAACAGTATGGAGGTTCCTTAAAAAACTAAAAACAGAACAACCATATGACCCAGCAATCCAACTCCTGGCCATATACCTTAAGAAAACCATAATTCAAAAAGGTACATGTACCACAATGTTCATTGCAGCACTATTTACAATAGCCAGGATGCAACCTAAGTGTCCATCATCAGATGAATGGATAAAGAAGATGTGGCACATATATACAATGGAATATTACTCAGCCATAAAAAGAAACGAAATTGAGTTATTTGTAGCGAGATGGATGGACCTAGAGACTCATACAGAGTGAAGTAAGACAGAAAGAGAAAAACAAATACCGTATGCTAACACATATATATGGAATCTAAAAAAAGAAACAAAAACTGGTTCTGAATAACCTAGGGGCAGGACAGGAATAAAGACGCAGACATAGAGAATGGACTTGAGGACATGGGGAGTGGGAAGCGTAAGCTGGGACGAAGTGCGAGAGTGGCATGGACATATATACACTACCAAATGTAAAATAGATAGTTAGTGGGAAGTAGCCGCATAGCACAGGGAGATTAGTTCGGTGCTTTGTGACCACTTACAAGGGTAGGATAGGCCGGGTGGGAGGGAGAAGCAAGAGGGAGGAGATATGGGGATGTATGTATATGTATAGCTGATTCACTTTGTTATACAGCAGAAACTAACACACCATTGTAAAGCAATTATACTCCAATAAAGATGTTAAAAAAAATAAAAAATAAAAAAACACAAGCAATTGTATTATAGACTATCTTTCTGTTTAATAAACACATTTTGAGTACTTGTGTCAAACAAGGTACTTGTGTCAAACATTTTTCGTGCACCACTTCAAACCTTTTTGGCCTTACCTTTTGCTCCAGCCACTGATAAAGGCATCGGCTTCACTCAGACTTTACAGACAAAATTAGGCAGCATCCCACCTAAAGCCGACAGTGTCTTGGGACTTGTCTGATGCTGACATGTAGATATTGTGAGGAATATTCCACACTCACTCTGATGCAACTTAGAAATGACCCAGCAATTAATTTTGTAGGGTCATCCTTGAAAAGTGAAATATTCCACACTCACTCTGATGCAACTTAGAAGTGACCCAGCAATTAATTTTGTAGGGTCATCCTTGAAAAAGTGAAGAGGAGACAATGATAAGTTCTTTCCCTTTCCATTCTAGGCAGCCTGTTCTAAGGTACATTTTATAAATTCCTCAGAAATTCCCTAAGGATCCAGCATCAGTCATCCTTTTTGTGGTCAACTAAATAGTGCATATTAGTACTGACTTCTTGTTTCCTGTTTTCTCTCCTAGACCCTAACTCACTGAAATTTCTTCCTAAATAATCTACCAGCAAGAAAAGCTCTCATGCACTCCTTCAGGGAACTAAGGTTAAGATAGCATTTTCTATCTGAGCTTGTTTAACTAGAATGGAGTAAAGCAAAGTGCATGGCTGATAAACATGCCAGATAAACCTGAATACCAAGTTAAGTTTTGCCAATCTGTGACCTTGTTCTTACTATGCTCATATAAGGAATGGACTCAGTCTTGTGTGCCTTAGAGATATGTGCAGAGATCTGAGATAAAATCAGACAGGTATTACATAGTAATTAATAAATATAAAAGACACCTGAAAAATATAAAAAGACCTATAATCCTGGGTTTCTAAAGTATTTATGCTTAAAAAAAGCACAACTTTCCATTGAAATTTTGGATATCAGATTCAGAGTTTTATATGAACTACTCTATAAATATTCTCTTAAAAATTCATAGTATAACACTAATATATTCATTTTCAAAAACATGAAAATGTAATATTTTATACTAGGGATGCATACGTATTTTTAATGTTAGATCCACTGGTGTCCTAGAGACCACTTGCATCAGTTCATGAGAACTGTTTCTGCATATTTCTTTCCAACTCAGCTTTCAGGACATCATGTCAGTAACTTGACATTGGCCATTGTGGGAGTATTTACACCATAGTAATTGACAAACCTTACAAATCAGGGATTTTTTAATAAACACATTCAGGTGTCGACCTGAGGAGCAGGCATCTAATTTAACACATACATTTACAAACCTGCTGGAAAACTCTCTGGGGATTGAGACTGGCAGGTGCCATCTTCATGCTCTCCCTTTTTCCAGAGTACCAGCGTCTCCAGGGAGGGAGCTTTAACATGCATCTGGTGCCCCAACATCTGTGGTTGTTGCCCAGGGGATGCCTGCTGACCATCTGGCTCTGGAGGTCAGGGAAGCTTGTATTCCTGGCCCCATAGGTCTGTAACAATTGATGTCACCCAGAAAGGAGCTCATACCCTTGACTCACACCCCAATTTTTGCTGCTGCTGCCAGGGGACACCTTTACATCACCCATCTCTGACAGCTAGGAGGGCTTACACTTGTAGTCCCACAGGACTGTGACCACCAGAGACAGAGTTCTTAAACAGCTACCACCTCCAGGGCACAGCAAGAGGCAACCTGCTCAGGAGCTCAGTCTTTCTGTGAAGGACGTCTGTTGGTTAATCATCAGCTTTCTAATTAAACACACATCTAGGGGCTGACTGTAATCCTTTTCAGAGAACTTGGATGGCAGGCATTATCTTTGGACTCTCCCTATGTGGTGCCCTAGAGTGCCAGTGTCTCCTGGAGGGGCTGGTGCCCTGATTTTTTTATGTCTGGTGTCTTGTTTTTGCAGCTGCCACCCAGAGGATGCCTCTAGCTCAGCTGGCTTTGGTGGCTGGTGGGCTTGCATTCCTGGGTCCCCTGGGATTGTGGCAATTGGAGAGACAGTTCTTGGCAGGCTGCCCCCTCCAGGGCACTGCACACACAGCAGACTGAGACACACTCCGCAGTCTTTCTGTGAAGAAGACCTCTTTGCTTGTCCTGGAGCTTTAGCTTGAAGGGCAGGCTTCAATTTGACACACATCTATTGGAAGACAAAATTACTTTCAAGGATTTTAGGCTGTGGTGCTCTCCCTCTGCCTTACTCCAGCTTACCAGCATCTCCCAGAAAAGAGCTTATACGCTTACCCAGAGCCCCAATTTTTGTGACTGCCACACAGGGGACACTGCCAGATCACCTGGCCAGCAGGGCTTATGTTTGCAGTCCCACAGGACTGTATATTTACATACTTGTAAAAGCTGCTGCCTGAGGGTCTGGCTTCTAAATGGCCTGGATCTAGGTGCTGACATACTCCCCTTAGGAATACTGACAAATTTTGGCACACCCTCAACTACTCGTAGCTATTAAAAATATAATAGGCTGCTTGAAAAAGCACAAAAATTTGAGAAACTACAAAGAGCTGAGGCAAGGTCGAACGACAAGTTTCATCTCCTACACAAGGTCACTCCTTCAAGATGGGGAGAGGTGGTTGTTTCATCTACTGTATAGAAACCAACACAGAGAGTCAAGCAAAATGAAGAAGAACAGGAATATGTTCCAAATAAAAGAACAAGATAAAACCTCAGGAAAAAAATCTTAATGAAATGGAGGTAAGTAATTTACCTGAGAAAGAGTTCAAAATAATAGTCATAAAGATGCTAACTGAACTTCAGGGGAAAAGAATGGATGAACACAGTGAGAACTTCAACAGAGAGAGAGAAAATATAAGAAAGTACCAAATAGAAGTCACAGAGCTGAAGAATCCAATAACTGAACTGAAAATTGCATGAGAGGGGTTCAACAGCAGGCTTGATGAAGCAGAAGAAAGGATCAATTAACTCAAAGACAAGGCAGTAGAAGTCATCCAATCAAAACAGGACAAAGAAAAAATAATTTTAAAAAATGAAAACAGCTCAAGGGGTCTATGGGACAACATCAAATGAACTAGCATTCTCATTATAGGTGTCCCAGAAGAAGAGAGATAAAGAAGCAGAAATATTGTTTGAACAAATAATGGCTAAAAAGCTTCCCTAACCTGGGGAAGGAAACAGAAATCCAGATTCAGAAAGCCCAGAAAGTTCCAAATCAGATAAACCCAAAGAAACCCACACCAAGCCACATTGTAACTAAATACTCAAAGTTAAAGACATATAGAGAATGTTAAACACAGCAAGAGAAAAACAATTTGTTAAATACAAGGGAACTTACATAAGACTATCGGCAAAATTTTTAGCAGAAATTTTGTATACTAGAAGGGAGTGGCAAAATATATTCAAAGTACTGAAAGAAAGAAAAAAAAAAAGTCAAATTCTAACTTGTGTCAAACAAACAACCTAAGCAACAAAACAAAACCTTTTTTCTCTGATTATCAACTTCTGAGAAGTTACAAATTAGATTTTAAATATTATTAAGAAAGGACTAGTCATGGGAAATTGATAATTTGTAATTCATCAATTGAGTTTATTCATCAGAACACTATTCTCAATAGGGCTAATTATCTGTCTTGGCAAACATTATATGATTTTTTTCATCTAGCTTATCATAATAGATAATAAAACATTACTACAAAAATGTAACAAGGGAAGGTAATGTTCTAAAACAAACACACATATGGTTTCCTGTGAAAATCAGTTGTGTATAAATGTACTCATGATGCTTCAGGTACCTGGAATATTACTTTTTTTTAATGGCTTTGAGCACAAATAAAAATACATTGCCCCTCCTAAAAAGAGAAAGAAAGAAATTATGCTATTAAAATATTACTTGAATATTTTTAGTTACGATTGGAACTATATGGAATACAGGGTTTCTTGATGTCACATATTTAGATTTCAAGTTATATTTTATATCTCTCCTTGGGCTGACCTGCATCCAACTATGGGCATTATCATTGGCACCTATAAGTAGCTGCTGTGGAACAGATGTCAATTGTAGGGGTAAGTGTAGAAGAGGGTGAACAAGACTGATGCCATTTGATGAAGCTTCACAAAATGTGGGCATGTGAGAAATCTAAGATACCTTTCAAGGAATCCAAAAAATTTACTTTATTGTTCTTTGAGTAGCTGATGGGGAGTGGCAGTATTGTAGACTTTTTATTTTGACACTAAAATCTATATTATCTACTTTCTGTAGAACTTGTTTGGAGGCCCCTACAACTAATAGATGTAAAGTATCCCATGTAATCTATAAAACAACCTATAAATTTAGTATTGCTGTCCCTATTATACAGATGAGGAAACTGAATAAATTACCTGTCATACAGCTAAAAAGTGACAGAGCCTGGGTTCAGACCCAGAACTTCCAGACTCTGAAGTCCATGTTCTTAGCCACAATGTCCACTGATTGACCTAATTTATACGATGCAGTATATATATATATATATACATATATATATATATATATATATATATATATATGTATATATATATATATATATACACACACACACATATATATATATATGACAAAATTAACTGAAGTTACTCATGAATAGTGACCATTCTGCTGACAAAGAAATACCATATACAACTGTGTAATGGATTTCATTTTCATTTTAATTTTCAATTCCTCATTTTCTACACCATAACAATAGCATGTTAAATCCAAACATCTGTACTTTTTGAGTCTCACATACATGCTATTTTAGATTTAATTGGATTTTTAATACTTCAAAACTAGTACTATCTAAATTTTAAAAATCAAATAAATTTATTTAATTAATAACAAGGGAGATATTACCTTTATTTGTTCATGGTTATTTAATAAATACTTGAATGAAATAGCTTTCAACTTATCACCCCAAGTTATGTTAAAGCATTTCATAATGTCAATTTATATCAATTTCTGAATAAACTTTCATATGGACAACAGGTGCTATGCTAAATATATATTCATAGGTCCTTCACAATATTTTGAAAAGTAAATTAAAAACATATATGTTAATGAGAAAAATAAGGCTCAGAATTTAGTTGCTTTGTTCAAGAGCAAATGGTTAATTTGTTTATTATGTATGCATACAATATCCAAATTCTTTATGCAATACATTTGAGACAGCTTAAAGCAAAAGAAGATTCAATTAAGTAACAAAAAATAACTAAAAGTAGTAAATCAGGAGAAAGGGAAAAGTTACTGTGCCTGAAGTTCACATTTGGCTTTGCTCTTCTTCGAGGGAAAGGAAAGTAAAAAGAAAGTTTATTATTTATACAGTTCATTAGATCATAAAGGAGGAAGCACACTAGTGCTTCAGGGAATATAAACTTTTTTAAGAACTAAAAAATACTGTAAAGTAAAAATGTCACAAAGTTTTTATATTTTGAACTCTGACTGATGTAATAAATAATATCTTCAAAAATAACTTTACAGTAACTGGAGTGCTGAATATCGTGTCACTGTGTATTGTGAAACCCCTTAACAAAAGCTAAGAAAATAATAAAACACATTTTAATCAAGGTGAAATTGTGATGAATTAAATGAATGTGGTCAAACTTGATCCAAGCATAAAATGTAAATACTGTGTGTCTCTTAGATAACCTTCAGTCTCTAAAAGAGTATCAAGTCTCTTATCCTGGTTTGGTTAGCAATAGGATAACCAGTAGTTCCAGTTAATGCCTGGAGTGCCGGTACTTTGCATTGTTGTAAGGGCACAACACGGGTTGCTTTGGAAACCAGATGGGCAAACTGCAATGTCGGTGTTAGAAGCCTACCCAGAATTCTCAACTGAGTGGAAAACTACCCACCCCTTCTTTCCCCGACATAGTAGCTTCAGAATGAAGCAAAATTTGTCTTCAGGAAGGACACTTGGATCTGCTCAAATAGGAGAACATGCAGGGTTCTCATAAATTACAGCTAGGAAGAAATAATTTTGTCCCAGAAAATTTCAAAGAGTGCCTTTGAATCATTCAACAAATAGATAGTATTTATATATTAAGCACCTATAAAATGCACTGTGCTCACTGCTTGGGAAGCTCTGGGTTTGCTGGGAGATACACACATGGCCATGACAACAATACAGACTATAATGTTAGGAAATATAGAGTGCTCTGAGAACAGAGAAAAAGGAATGTAATGCTCCATTAATGTTTTAAGTATTTAAGTGCTGTATAAGGGTATAAGAAATTAATGTAAGAGGAAAAATTAAAAATGGCTAATATGATACGACATTCCATAATACTGTCTAATAATCTTCTTCAGGACAACACAGACAGACTTTACAGTATAACCACTAGAATCTTTTACTCTCTCTAACCATGAAAAGAAAGACAAGGGAGACAACGTATTCACCTTCCTCTTCCAGGGAGGTTCATAGCTCACTTACTCCATTGAGGCATTTGCTCAAAATATTTTCTCTGAGGAGTTACTCTTGACTATAAGACATCCTTACACCCTTTGTCCAACCTCATACCCATCTGTTTTCATAATTATTTATAGCATTAATCACACAGCATATATCATACATTTGTCTATTCTCTATCACACCAACTATAATATAAGCTCAAGAAAGAGAGAGTTTGTATCACAGTCCTTAGAAAAGTGCCTGGCATTTATTACTTTCTCAGTAAGTATTTACTGAATGAATTAATTCACGTACCATCTGACCTTCTAAATTTGTCTAAATTATTTTTAGAAAATAAATCAAGGGCCTTATATAACAAAGTAGGACAAGAATTGGAAATTACATTGTCCACTGAAATCATGATGAAATATCTACCATTACATTTATCATATTTAATAATACCAAAAACTAGGAAAAGATGATCTTGGAAAACTCTTTCACTTTCTCCTAGAAGATAACTTTGGGACCTCATCTTCTGTGGTTCACACCAGCAAAACACTCAGTATTGTTTTGTGGTGATTGCTGACAAGTACTCCCATTGGCATGAAGAAATACTTTCTTCAACATTGCCTTAAGCTTCTTTTTTTTTGGATTTGTCTGTGTGTGTATGTTTGTGTGTGTGTTGTGTTATCCAGTTATGTACTTGGAGAAATTAAAGAAACATCAGTAATTTAATCAGTGTATTTGAGTAACTATAGGAGATAATCAAAACAAACTAGGAAAAATGTATCAATATATAGTTTTAGATTTGTATTTTTAAGGAGTAAATCACTAAAATGTACAAATTACCTCATTAATCTTTTAAAATGGAGTACACCATCACTTTCAGGAGAACTTTCGGTTTTGCACATTTTTTTTTTACTTTTCAAAAGTTTTTCTTTTTAATGGTACGAATGAACTTATTTACAAAACAGAAATAGAGTCACAGATGTAGAAAACAAGGGGGAAGGGGGGGAGGGATAAATTGGGAGATTGGGATTGACATATACACACTACTATATATAAAATAGTTAACTAATAAGAACCTACTACGCAGCACAGGGAACTAAACTCAATACTCTGCATTGACCTATATGGAAAAAGAATCTAAAAAAGAGTGGATATATGTATAAGTGATTAACTTTGCTGTACAGTAGAAACTAACACAACATTGTAAATCAACCATACTCCAATAAAAAATTGATTTAAAAAAATAGGTTTTTTTAAAGATGGCAAATAAGTACATGAGAAGATGTTCCACCTCAGATATAATCAGGCAAATACAAATTAGAACAACGAGATACCATCATACACCTATTAGAATGGCCAAAATCCAGAACACTGACAACACCAAATGCTGACAAGGAGACAGAGCAATACAAACTCTCATTCACTGCTGGTGGGAATGCAAAACGGAAAATGGTACATTTTGCTACTTCAGAAGACAATTTTGTAGTTCTTACAAACTAAACATACTCTTACCACACAATCGAGCAATCACACTCCTTGGTATTTACTCAGAGGAGTTCAAAACATGTCCATGCAAAACCTCCACATAAATGTTTATAGCAGCTTTATTCATAGTCTCCCAAACTTGGAAGCAACCAAGATGTCTTTCAGTAGATGAACAGATAAACTGTGGTACACCCAGACAAAGGAATATTATTCAGCTCTAAAAAGAAATAAGCCATCAGGCCTTGAAAAGACAGAGGAAACTTAAATGCATATTACTTAGTGAAAGAAACCAACATGAAAAGGCTACAGGTTTTACACATATTAAGGTCAATTTTCCACCTTAAGAACAAGTAAGTGTGATATACATACCAGGTAGAAGTATTCATCTCCCTTCCCCTTCACAGGAATAACCAGGTTGAGTATCCGTTCCAGGGTGTGGTGCCCTTTGCCACTGGAGCCTTCACAAGTGCTCTGTGGAGGTAAGGGCATGAAAATAATTTGTTAACAGTTGCCTCCTGTCTCTCTAAATTTCTCATAGACTGCTCTCACAATATTTCCTCAAATATTCCTCAAATATTTACTATGTTCTTAACTGATATCATGCACATGTATATACATAACATATATATGTGAAATTGTTAAATAAAATTGTTAAATATAACATATACAAAATTTTATATATTAACATATATATATGAAATTTCATATACATATTGATACATATATGAAATTGTTGAAGACATACAACTTTAGGAAGCATGGTTTTGGACAGCAATACTCACCATCACCATGCTCTGGCTATGCTTCACCTTCTGAAGGGTGATGTAATGGAAAACAAGGGTTGCAGATCCAGTAAGACCTGGATTTGACCCCTGGGTCTGGTTAAATAATACTTGTGTCATCTGGGGAAAATAACTACCATGTGTGAACCTAATACTTTCTCAAAATTAAATCAATATCAGAATAGCTATTGTATAAAATGTGTCATGTTATGCAGCTAGCATAGTGCTTGGGACCCAGAAGATCATAAGGGATTCCAGTTTCTTTTTATTCCACTTTCTCTCACTTTTCCCCACTCCTGTAAGCAGAGTAGTAAAATGAACCACACCCTGTGGCCACATAAAAAAGGTAGCTTCATGTTGAGGATTCCAAGGATAGGGAGAAATTGTTCTCTGCCATATCAGAATTGAAAATATCTCCCATCTTTAGCTCAGTGATCTACTCCGTGTAGAGTATAAATATACACCTTATTTCAAAGAGCGGTAGAGTAGGCCTGTCTTACACTGATACTATTTAAAGAATAATAAAATTCCCTGTTTAAAGCAAATCCCTAAGGAAAATGGAAAGGGGCTTGGATTTGAAGGTAAGGAGGAAGCAGGGTCCTTCTGGAGGATATAAAGGACTACAAAAAATTCACAAAATGTCTGTGTAAAAGGAAAGAGAAGACCTTCATGTTCTTACTTTTACTGGAGTTCAATGGTTATAATTTGATGAAACAAATTGATAGAGCTGGTTCAACCATGATATATGGCATGTGATATTTGAGGTCACTCAAACTTTCTCAGTTTTCCATTGTGGAATGCAAACGTAAGTAGTTTGTCTCTTTAAATATGGTGTTTTGGGCTTGATTATTGGGAATATGCCTGATATGGTCAAGATAACATGTCTGATGTTACACAGTATATACTTCTAGGGCCTCAGTTTATGTGTTAAACTGGGAAGGAAGGAAGGAAGGGAGGGACAGAGGGAGGGAGGGAAGAAAGGAGGGAGAGAGGGAGGAAAGAAAAGAAAGAAAAAGAAAGAAAGAAAGAAAGAAAGAAAGAAAGAAAGAAAGAAAGAAAGAAAGAAAGGAAAGAAAGAAAGAAAGAAAGAAAAAGAAAGAAAGAAAGAAAGAAAGAAAGAAAGAAAGAAAGAAAGAAAGAAAGAAAGAAAGAAAGAAAGAAAGAAAGAAAGAAAGAGAAGAAAGAAAGGAAGGAAAGAGGAAGAGAAAATATAGACTACATAATGTCTATCGAAGCATTTTTGTCTTTAAGAATTCTGACATTTCTAAGAATATGCCCAAATATAGTGCTTTTAAAAAAGTTTTTAAATGTCTTATTTTTAAAATGTGATAGCCAAGGTTGTATTAAAGATAGAATTGTATGCATATGGTTGGTTTCAAGCAGCGTGTAGTAGAATGTATATTTCAAATGCACAAGAGCAATTGTAATTGTCTCATTGAACAACATTAATATAAGAGGGATACAAATTTTTAAGTGTTCTTAAAATATTAATCACAATATTCTTTGTGTGACATATCTGTAATTGGGGCAAACTTTTTCTTAATTGGAAGCAAAGTACTAATTCATACTATTGTCTCTTCTTGTAAATTAAACGTTCTGTTTCTTTCCTTTAAAGCAGAAGAATTATATTCTTATGTATGATGTCAGCAATTTACTTTTTGAAAAAAGAATTATAATTTTAGAGTAAAAATGCAAAATAAACAATTTTAGGTAGATTTGTTGATCCTTTTGAATTAGTAAGTCTATTAACAATGAAAAATATTTATCTAGATAAATAACCTGAAATGATATGGTTATGTTTCAAAGAGAGTTATGTGAGTTAGGCCTTGCAAGAAACTTTTACTTCCTTAGAATAAAGGAGTTACACGGATAACAACAACCAAAAACTATATATAACCTTCGAGAAAATTCACTTGCCTGTCAACGATTCAAGATATAAAAGTGAAATTAATGTTCTAGGAGTCAAGTGGCCTAAAGCAAACCTGTCATATCCTTGAAATCTATTTTGATTGTACAAATTCAAGTACATTTTATGGTTGTTTGATTCACCTCCATTTCAAAAAACTCACATTACTCACAGTTTCTCTCATATAAAAGAGGAAAGCTACCATGAGTATGGAAACAGAAGGCTCATTTGTAAACAGATGTTCCATATGAAACAGCAAGGGTTTCCATAAGTTGTAATAACCATCTGTTTTCATTTTAATATCAGATAAAAGTGTTCTCTTCAAAAGTGAAAGTATATTTAAATTAAAGCTATGAATTAGGATTAGATATAAATTTCAAGATAATTTGATATATCACCATTAAAAGGTTTACCACAAACTAATTCTCTGATATAATATTAATGTGCACATATATATTTACATAAATGATACACAAGATGACATGGGTTATATGCACACAACAACAATAAAAAAGATATTTTCTTCATTGTACTTGGATTTTGGTATCTGTGTAGTAATGTAGGAATCGGTTTATCTTCTTTATTACAAAATATTTTGTTTCTCCTGTATATGTGAACCCTCATGGAATGAGTCAAAGAATCATTTTCAATCAGGTGAACAGGTGAAATTCTGAGTAACTGCCATTAGATCACACTGAATATATATAAACACAGATGCACACACAAACACACTCTTTGTGTACATAGGTACCAATACAGTTAAAAAATAATACATGGAATAAATATATTTGTGATTCACTTTGGCTTTCAGTTTGGCATATATGACCATGTTCATGTGTGACAGATAAATACAAGACACACAAATATTGATATGCCTTTTCATAAATAAAGACAGATAACTTCAAATTCCATATGCTTTCTTACTTGTCCAGAAACATTCAGCATATGCTACCCCATCCACACACTCAGCTGATGACTTTGTTTCCATTTCCCTAAGGAAAGAGAAGCAATGTGTCCCATACCCTCCCTTTCCTCTAGTTGCTAAGAAAGACCTGTCCTTGCTTCTTACAAACACCACAATTTTAATATGTGGACTATGTTAATATCATCTTCCTTAATTCTCTTACATCTGCCATTTTCAACTTTCTTCTCTATTTTCCCAAAAAGCTTGCACATATGCTAGTATTTATCTTGTTCAAAAAATCAGCCAGGTGATGAAGGTTAATCAGGCAGATAATCAAAGTTCACATAAACAATAATAAGCCACGTGGATAGTGTGTACCGTTGGTATGAAGGGATGAGAATGACATTTTATCTCTGTGGTCTTTCTCTCAAAACTTAGAAACCCAATTAAATCATGAGAAAAACAGTAGACAAATCCCAATCAACAGACATTCTACAAAATACCTATCCAAGACTCTTGAAAACTATCAAGGTCATCAAAAACAAGGAAAATTTGAGAATTTCAGCCAAGAGGAGCTTAAGGAGACATGACAACAAAATATAATATGGTACCTTGCAACAGAAAAAAGACAGTAAGTAAAAAACTTAGGAAATCGGATAAAATATGGACTTTAGTTAATAATAATTTATTAATGGTGACAAATATACCATAGTGATGCAAGATATTAAAAATGAGGAAACCGGATGTGGGTTACATGAGAGTGTCTCTGCTATCTTTGCAATTTTTTTCCTAAATCAAAAACTCTTCTAACATTTAAAAATGAAAACAATAAATTTTATTAAATTAACAACAACGCCTTTCTCAATGCAGAGGAGACCATTGTTACTACACCAAGCTCCTAGCCCCACTCCAGCAGCCTCCAGGCACACATCTGGAGTACAGTAATTCCCCTACATATGAAACTTCAAGTTGCGAACTTTCAAGGATGTGAACGTGCATTCCATAAATGTCAGGTGTGAGTGAAATTGCAGCTTCCCCTCCGTCTCCTATTCCTGACGATCCTTCAGTTCTACTATCTCCCACCTCCTCTCCCTCCTCCAGTCAGTAACTCTTCTTGCTTGTTCACTCCATGCCAGCCCCTGTATGCCAGCTGTTGTACTGTACTACTGTACTTTTCAAGGTACTGTACTGTAGGATTTAAAATGTTTTCTTTATTTTTTGCATTTGTTTGCTTTTTATGTATTATGTGTGTGAAAAGTATTATAAACCTATTACAGTACAGTACTATATAGCTGATTGCGTTAGCTGGGTATCTAGGCTTACTTTGTTGGACTTACGAACAAACTGGACTTATAAACGTGCTCTCAGAACGGAACTCATTCATATGTAGGGGACTTACTGTACATTTCCCGGCATCTCTAGCAGTATAAGAGACCGTGTGCCTAGTTATCGCCAAAGAAATGTGAGCAGAAATGATGTGTCATTTTAGTTCATAAAAAGTTAAGAAGCAGAAGTGCCTTCTGCATGTTATTTTTCCCCACCTGTTATCTGAATAGTAAGGGATCAGAGTTTCTAGAGGAGGATAGAGCCACTCACTGAAAAGTATATTACTATGTTCCCACTGCCTGGAAAGCTCTTCCCTCCTATATCCATATCACTCACTTCCTTGCCTTCTTCAAGTATTTATTCAACTGTTGTTTTTTTCAGTGACGTTTCCCCCACCCCACAGTATTTTAAAATACCATTTTTCAACTCCTTATCCTCCTTCCTTACTTAATTTTTCCCAAATCCATATCATTTTGTATGATGTTATACTCTTTATACATATATTTTGTCTATTACGGTTTGTTTACTCTTATATCTCCAGGAACTAGAATGTGAGATCATAAAACGTAAAGAACAAAAACTTGTTAGATGGATAATATTTTAGATACAAGTAATAGATGAAATATATTCAAGCCACAAAAGAGATGAAACAGTACTTCTGAAGCTCATTAGAATAATTTTCTACAAGCTGATTAGCTCCTGCTGTAACTTCTCCTTGGGTTGCTCAAAAATTTTAGAATGATTGGTCTTATTTTCTACAGGTGATCTGAAATATCTGTTCAGGTGCAATGTTTAATGAAAAACAGATTGTGTCTATGACTATTAATATCCTAATCTGTCAGTCCTAAAATGTTCCCTGATGATAAATGAAGCCTCTGTGGAAATCAATTTACTTTTGCTAAACAGTTATACTAATTATTTAAAAATTATGAATGATATCTATGTTCATTTTTCTGTTCTCACAATGGTTCTAATCTATCAAAAAAATCACACATTCAAAGACATTGTTTTAAATCACACCTTATTTTAGGCAATGTGATAGCATAATTAAAATAAAGATATATATATTTATATGTACTATATTTATATATTATGTTATATAATATATATGACATATGTAACTGTATTCATTATCTTTTCCTCAAGTGTAGGATTATATATAAATCTATAAAATAACTATGTAGAAATAAATTATTTATAATACATAATTATATGTATTCCTGCAGACAAGGAAATATCGATATAATTATGTATATATTTGTGTATATGTATATTATATTTATATATTATCTTGCTCTCAAGAAAAAGGTAATACATAATTACAGTCATATATATGATGAATTATTTATGCAACATTTTATGATAGCATATGGATAGGGCACTTATTCATAATTGAAGTCAATGAAAATTCCAAGTGATGACACTTTAACAATTGTTTGATAGTCTAGAAAATATTAGCTAGATGAATAACTTGGACAGGGTATTCCAGATAGAAGGGACAGTATGTATAATGGTTTGAGGACAAATAGTAATGTGAGGGAAAGGACTTCCTCTTCCAGAAGACATGATTTGGTTACAAAAGATTAACTCTTGTCTAAAAACAACAGGGTAAGATGTTTTACTATGAATGCAGCCAGAACTTGATGGACCATATCTCTGGAGACAGAACACTGAGGTGAGTCTAATCTGCTACTGTACCCTTTTTCTTCCAGGCATTTTTCAATTAGGCAGTAATGCTGTGCAAAAAGTTAATGAGTAGAGAGTTGTGTACAAAGTACTATGTAAGCAGAACTTCCAACAGTCTCATGGATTCAAGGGAGACAAATATTGGAGTACATGGTCAGTAAAGCATTGGGACTTCACATGCTGAAGAAAAGGGGCGTCTGAGGTGAGCCCAATATTCTGCCTTACTTTTCACCTTGAGGCATATGCTGATCTGTATTCAACACTGGGTTAGAGGTAGGAAGTCTTGTAGAAAGTGTTGGCCAAGAGGTGAGAGGCATTGGCAAATACCAACTGAATTGCTCTACTCTTGGTATGAGGATGAAGAAGACCTTACAAAAACTGAAATATAACCTCAAAATTGCTCAACTTTTGTCTAGATAAAGGTAGTATGTCCTTTCTGCATATCAGAAACAACAACAACAAAAATCACCTTTGGTGAAATATAAAAACATTATGAACTACAAGTTGTTTTTTTAAACTATCTAAGTTCAATAAAAATAATACATAAAGAATCAAGATAAATATTTTAAAAATAGAAACAAACCTATGTTACTATTATTGGACTTAGTCATGGACTTTAAAATATTTGTGATTAACATGTTCAAGAAAATAGAGGGCACATTATAGAATGTTAGTAGAAGTGGAATCTAAAAGGAAAATTTTTGAATAAATATTCTAGAATAACAACTGAAAATAGAACTACCATATGATCTAGCAACCCCACTTCTGGGCATATATTTGAAGGAAATGAAATCAGTATCTCAAAGAGATACCTCCACTCTTATGTTCATTGCATCATTATTCACAGTAGCCAAGGCATGGAAACAACCTACGCTGATGGAGGAGTAGATAAAGAAAATGTTATACATATAGAATGTATATATATTGCAATATTATTCAGCTATAAAAAGAAGGAAATCTAGCCATTTGTGGCAACATGAATATTGAGGAAATTATGTTAAGTAAAGTGAGTCAGATAAAGACAAATACTGTATGATCCCACTTATATGTAGAATCTAAAAAGTCAGACTTACAGAAGTAGAGACTAGAGTGGTAGTTTCCAAAGACCAGGGGTGGGGGAAATGGGGAGATGTTAGTCAAAATGTACAAAGTTTCAGTTATAAGATGAATAAGTTCTGCAGCTCTAATGTACAGCATAGTGACTATAGCTTATAATAGAGTATTGTATACCTGAAATTGCTAAGAGAGTAGATCTTCAGTGTTTTCACCACACACCAAAAACTGGTAACTATGTGAGGTGATGGATATTAATTAAATTGATTGTGGTAATCATTTCTCTATATATACTTATATCAAATCATCACACTGGTTATCTTAAATATATACAATATGTATTTGTCTATTATACCTCAATAAAGCTGGAAAATAATCCAACAACTAGTATTAAAAACACAAAAGATATGTTTAACAAAAATTTAACACAGAAAAGCAGTTGAAAACCATACTGGAAAATAGGTTAGTAGACATTATCCAAACTAAAGTAAAAAAGGAAAAAGATGCTTTAATCAAATATGAAATGTTCATCATTTATACACTTTCCAAGAACAAACACATCCAAACAGCAAAAATATACATTGGGTACATCAGAATTGCCACTTTTAGGCGACAAAGGATTGAAAGGGGAATGGAAAAATAAATTAAACTGAAGAGAATTAAATTTCAACCCTAGATTGAGGGGGATTCTATAAAACACCTGACTAGTAATCTTCAAAACCACAAAGCTCATTTGTTGAGAGTTTAGCTATGCTACTCCATGGTGTTGCTGCTTTAGCATACAGTTTGTTTGGCCAAGCTGAATATAAGGTGCTTTAAATTGACACTCAGCTACTCATGCATGAGATGACCTATACAGAAGCTTGCAGAGTCACAAGCAAATGTAAGTCCCTGATAGCAACTCTCCAACAGCCCTTGTGATCAAGAGTCTCCTCTGCCTCCAGATGCCTTCCCCTTTTGTGACCCTTAGGTAAGACTCCCTTGGGGCTACCAAAACTTCACTCTTTAGGTTTGAACTGACCAATCCAGCCTTAGCCCAGGAACCCAAAGCACTCTACTCAGGGACCCTAATAAAGGCATGTGCCCCAGGTCTTGTCTCTCTCTCTCTCTCTCTCTCTCTCTGTTTGACTCCCCACACAGCCCCTCAAGGCATGCCAGGTACACCCTCCAGGACCTGTGAGTAATAAACTTCTCTATTTCAATTTCCCCTGTAGTCTGTTGTTGAACCATGTTCACCATTCAACACCCTGTAATCCACTTAACAAGTGTTCATTTGACAAATTCATAACATCATCAGAAACAAGGAAAATCTGAGAAACTGTGACAACAAAGAAGAGCCTAAAGACACATCTACATAATGTAATAAGGTTTCATGAGCAAAAAGAAAAGACATTAAGGAAAAGCAGAGAAAATACAAACAGAAGTATGAACTTCAGGGGAAAAAATTCCTCAACACTCTCCATCTGAGATAAAACAAAATTAAACCTATGTGTATGCACTTAAATAAGCTGATACATAAACATACAGATAGAAAGACTGCCTGGAGATGAGTTCTTGTGTGCGGATAGGGGGAATGCCTATGTAATCCCACAGTCTGCGGTTCAACGCTCATTGACTGGTTTGCCAATGTGTAATCCAAGATAAGCCAATGGGGGACAAGATCTGAAGTTGTGCAGTCTCTAGTGGGAAAGAGATTTTTCTTTCTGCTGAATTTTTTTTTCATGTAGGTTTTATGACATGAGCTGTTAGTGGGCACATTGTGACATGTGACACAAGATTTTCTAAAATCAACACAGACCCTCCAAGAAAACTCTAGGTGAACTTGCTGAACTACCTCTGTACATATCTAAAGAGAAGATGTCTGCACAGAGAGATGGGGTTGCAGTGGGATATGGGGCAGACTGCATGTTCACATTCAGTGTGACATGGAAGAATGAAGGTGAGAATGACTGTTGCTAGGGACAGCTAAATACATCCAGATTACCTGAAGTGTAATGGTAGTGAAAAAGAAGAGAATTTTATCAAGTCCGTGCATGTAAGGGTAAGAAAAAGGAACACATTGTAACATGAATAAATATAAAACAGGATAAAAAATAAAATTATACACTTATATCATAAATAAAAAGAGGTTTTGGGAGAGACTTCTACTTATCTCTCACACCCAGGCTAAGCATTGACCTTCAGTAATTGAATATGAGTTACAGTTGGTCAAATGATCTCCCACCTAAACACTGATTTTCCCAGTTGTCTTTTTTGATTATACTGACAAGTGACCGAGCTCTGCTCAGTGAGGTGGTAGTGGACCTCACTGTGTAATTTCCAGGTCATAATCTTTAAACATTAACTATTTCTTTCCTAACAAGAAATAGGAAGTGTTTAAGAAGACTATACCATATTATTAAATATTATATATTACTTAAATGTGGTTTGCTTTTTTAAAAGATTATATTATTATAAGTATCTCTATTCAATGTTTACAGAAATACAATTTGTAACATAACTGAGATTTTTCTAAGTTCCAGACACTCTGAAATATACTTGATACACCATAATTATTGCATCCTCACTCTACTATGGAGTATTCATTAACAGCCATATTTTATAAGTGAGAAAGCTGAGATTTAAGAAGTAATTTCCCCCAAATTAAACTTATTACCGAGCATAAATGGTAGAGTTCACATACAAACCCCCTCTGTATCACTTCAAAATCTATAATTTACATTTTTCAGAATTACTTATTTTGAAGAAAAACAATTTTCATTTTAAAGATGGATAATAATCGGTGAGTGGCAAAGAGAAAAATGCTTAAAATCGATTTTTATTTAGTGATAATTAATTGATTCAATCCTATGCAGAAAATCATATGCTTAGACATAATTCTCCTTTATTTTATGCTGAAGCCAGGAAGAAACAAGAAGGAAATGTTAATTTATTGAGGTGTGAGCTGTGCAGTTCAATGAGATTTTTTCCTGTATCATTAAGCTGCGGGGTTAAGTCTTGGGCAGCTGTCCTTGAAGTACTTTACCTAAAAATAACTGATGCACAAGGAGCAGAAGAAACGTGCAGGGAGTCACCAGGTATTACTCTAGCCATACCTCAGTTAGAATGTCCTAAGTCAACTAACTGAATATTTTCCACTAGGAAAAAAAAACCTAAGCCTCCTAGAAGTTTAAAAAATCATAAAGATGTTCTGGAGGCCTGTGTTTGCACTGAAGGGAAGATTTTAATTACTATTCACAAAATGACATAAAAAAGATTAAGATATGAAGGCTCTTTGTAACATCAGCAACTCCATTTTGCAAGCACATTTTTTACAGGGCAGAAAAGCCATAAAGTATTGACTACGGAATATAAATACTGTGTGCCAGATAATTAACAGTGAATCAAGGGCTCCAAACGGCTTTCACACACAAGAACACGTTCATAAGCCTCTACGGTTTTCAGTAGAATTATAGATATAGTAATCTAATTCAATTTTTTAAAATGTAACTTAGATTGCAGTTAACTTCTATTCAAATTCTTGAAACTTATTTTAACTGAACAAAAATTGTGTCAGAAAATGTTATAGGGCTATCAAATATGGATAAAGTATCTGATAATTTGTTGTTGATTCTGAGAGCATATTAGAGGGAAGATGCTATTGCTCCTATTGTAGAAATGTGCTAAGGGAATCTTTACTAAGAACATAATTCCACTTTTGTCCCTTTCTATTCTACTATATCATTATTGTTTCTAAGCTTTATATCATTTTAATGTTAATGTCACTAATTCTATTCTTTCTTAGTAAACATCAAGGCAAAAATTAAGAACTACCATGTAATGAACAGATTTTAAAGGTGGTCTTCTGTGAGTGATAAAAATATCAACCTTACTTGTAAAACTATCTCCTGAACCGCAGATGTTCACATTTTTAACACATTCTATTTTTCACCCTAATTTTGACTTTTTTTCAAGTAAAGAGACACACTCTTTGTTCTATAACTTAGTATCTAAGTCCCAGTGTAAACATGACACCTGTGAGGAAACTTTATAGTTATATAATTGACATAAGGAGACATGTTTAGATTGGGACTTATTTACTAAAGTGAGAGAACAAATACAATGTCTCTTTACTCAATACGGTATCTTCTGGAAAAGGAGATATGTTTTTCTGTAACAAATAAACCCACATAGAGTTTAAACAGAAAACTGTGAAATGTTCCATTATTTAAAGAAATATTCATTAAATGCCTTTTAAAATATTCTTCTAAACTACAGCAGCTACAAGAATGCTTATTTTTGTTCTCAAGATGTTTAAAATCTAGCAAGGGAAAGAAATATATAAAATTAACTGAAATTCAACATCACAATAGTTGTAAGAGAAGAATTAACAAGTTCTCTTCAACACAAGGGATAAATCAATGAATTGTATCTAGGGAGGTTAGTAAAAGCTTCACAGAAATGACATTTAAACTAAGCCTTGAAAAATAAGTGTTAATTCAATAAAAAATGTGTGTAAATTCAACAGAGGAAAAAGAATAAGTAAATCACTCATCTGTTGTCAAATTGAATAATAGACAGTCCTATAGTTTATCTTGGGATTAGGGTCGCAAAAGAGGAGAGATGCGAAGAGATATGATAGAAAAGGTAAATTGGTAATACTTGCATTATTACAATAAAGAACTTGAATCTGTCCTATTAATTCAAAGTTTTAAAATTATTAGCACACTGGTCAAGGAAAAATATTACATGGATCCCTACTATGTATGATAGAAAAAAAAAAAAGTTCCAAGAAATCTACTCAGACCTTATAAACCTTTACTGTTTGGCCACATGTACTGTTTATATGTGTGTGTGTTTGTGTGTGGGTGTGTATCTGTTCATGGACTGCAGGCACTTGTAGGTGCATGAGTGCAATGGGTATGTACAAGAGATATGTGTTAGACAATGATGGTGAGCATATGTATGACTGTGAGACTGGGCACGTATGAGTGTGTGCAACTGCAAGGTTATACATCGTGAGTATGCATATGGGTGATTTGTCATGTGTAGGAGTGTATATTTTCAGGTATGTCTGCGAGTGTGTTTGTGTGTTGGTGAGTTGTGTAGATGTTGAGTGTGAACTTGAACGCCCCTAAGCATCTCTTTGGAATACCATGGTCCTGCAAAACAGAATAGGATTAATCCTGATGAGGAAAAGGGAAATCATTCAAGGAATGGAACCTAGGAATCTGTATTTTAGGATATATGCATCAAGTACATCTAATGAAAAAAATATAGAGTATAGACTAAAAATATGAAGAAGTAGAAGCATGAGATGATGCAAGCCTGAAATACTGAAATGTTATTGAGGATAAGCAAAGTTATATAAATATAATCAAAAGTTAAGTGTGGACAAATGGTATCCCATATTTTACATATTTTGATACATGATAAAAACATTTTGAAATATCAAAAACCCAGTTATCTGTCGTAATAGTTCAGTGGGACACCAACCTGAGTGAGCATAACCCCTCCCTCTGGTAACTATCATGCACATCCGGCTGTGCTCGTCAAAGTAAGGTACAAACACATCTCAACTCTATGATATTGTACCAACTGAAATGCTTAGTCAAGATAAAGGTTAAGGTACATTTTCCTGGAGCATCAATTTTATTTGAAGTTCAGGATCTTTTGAAAATTCTTGAACTTTTAACCTAAAGTTCTAGAAGGTTAGGAAAAAAAATCAAAATTATTTATAGAAAAAAATACATGTTTATTCATTTGTGGTCACAAATATTAAGTAGGACTAGACATAGTCCTATTTATGGACTAGACATATGGACTAGACATAGTCCAACAAGGAGGCAAAATCTAAATGTGTGCACAGTTTCATGATTTGTAGGAAAAATGGTTTATTAATCTGAAACTGTATGTGAGGCTATTCCAACAATTCAGAACCATGTCGCATAAATAATAAAGTGCCCATCCTTGAGGAAATTCTTTCATAGTGTATGTTTGGTCTGATTTATTACTTTTCAATGGAGAAACACTAGACTTCTCATAAAAAGAGCTCTGGGACTCTTGCCATCCATAGCCTTTTTGGGTCACCAAAATGTATTCAACCCTTGTTCTGGGCCTTCTAGCTTTAATCTTGCTTCTTGTTCTCACTTTTCCTTATGATTTAAGACTCCACACAATGGTCTCTGTAATGACTCTGACTCTCCTTCCTTCACTGCGACACCATAGGGGACTCATCTGGTGAAAGTGTCTGCTGGATCAACCAGGTTGCAACACTTCAATTTAAATACTACCCTCAGAGGCGGAGTCAAGATGGCAGTGTGGGAAGATGTGGAGTTAGTGTCTCCCCACAACTAGGGTGCCTGCCAGCTGCTGGTGGGGGACTCTAATGCCCAAGGAGATGGGAGGAACCCCAGAGTGAACCGGTAGGATGTAGGGGGACTGAGGAGGGAGAAGTGGAGGCCAGACAGGGTCAGGGCCCCTGAGGCCAGGGAGATCAGGAGAGGCCAGTGGGAGGGACTCTCCAGGAAGAGCAGAAGAGGAGCAGAGGGCAATCGCCTGGCCCACTGGGGCCAGGGAGCCTGCTGAGCTCCCAAGCCAGTTCTCCTCACTCCACAGCCCCCTCCAGGCTGTGTGGGTCCTGGGGGCATAGGAGGGAGGCCGGGAGGATCAGGAGAGGCAGGAAGGAGGGGCCCTCTCAGACCCAAGACCAGAGGAGCAGGAGAGGAGAGGAAGGCATTTGTACCACCCACTCGAGCCCAGGAAGCCTGCTGGGCTCCCAGATGAGGTCCCCTGCCCTCTGAGACCAGGGGTGAGGGGCACGTCTGGGCCCCTTCTGTTCCTTGAGCTTAAGCTCCACCCCCCACAGCTCCCAGGGCTTTTTCCAGCCCTGTGGGTCCTGAGCATTGGCCCCCCCCACAGCCCAAACCTCACCCTTGCTTAGGCCTCGCCCTCCACAACCAAGGCCTTTTCCCCACACCCCTTTTTTTTTTTTCTTTTGCCTCCTCTTTTTTAATTTTGTGGAGCTGATGTACCTTCCAGTTGTTGATTCATCTATTTTTAAATTTTTACATTCTTTCTAACATATCTGTTAGTCTCCTAGTCTAATTTTATTTTTTACTTTGTTATTGTTTTTTTGTTTGTTTTTGTTTTTTTTGCCACCCCACGAGGCTTGTGGGATCTTGGTTCAAAAGCCCGGGGTTGGGTGGTAGCTTCTGTGGTGGGAGCTCCGAGTCCGAACCACAGGACTAACAGAGAACCTCAGATCCCAGGGAATATTCATAGGAGTGAGGTCTCATAAAGGTCCTCATCTCAACACCAAGACCCATCTCAGCTCTACCCAATAGCCTACAAACTCCAGTGTTGGAAGCCTCAGGCCAAACAACCAGTAAAACAGGAGCACAATCTCACTCCAAAAAAAAAAAAAGAGATGGCAAAAAAATATGTCACAGATGAAGGAGCAAGGTAAAAATCTACAAGACCAAATACATGAAGAAGAAAGAGGCAATCTACCTGAAAAAGAATTCAGAGTAATGATAGTAAAGATGATCCAGAATCTCGGAAATAGAATGGAAGCACAGATTGAGAAAATACAAGAAAAGTTTAACAAAGATCTAGAAGAACTAAAGAACAAACAGAGATGAATAACACAATAACTGAAATGAAAAGTACACTACAAGGGATCAATAATAGAATAACTGAGGCAGAAGAACGAATAAGTAAGCTGGAAAACAAAATGGTGGAAATAACTGCCAAGGAGCAGAATAAAGAAAAAAGAATGAAAAGATTTGAGGACAATCTCAGAGACCTCTGGGACAACACTAAATGCACCAACATTTGAATTATAGGGGTCCCAGAAGAAGAAGAGAAAAAGAAAGGGTCTGAGAAAATATTTGAAGAGATTATAGTTGAAAACTTCCCTAACATGGGAAAGGAAAGAGTAACCCAAGTCCAGGAAGCACAGAGGGTTCCATACAGGATAAACCCTAGGAAAAACACACCAAAACACATATTAATCAAGCTAACAAAAATTAAATTCAAAGAAAAAATATTAAAAGCAGCAAGGGAAAAACAAAAAATAACGTACAAAGGAATCCCCATAAGGTTATCAGATGATTTTTCAGTGGAAACTCTGCAGGCCAGAAGGGAGTGGAACGATATACTTAAAATGATGAAAGAGAAAAACCTACAACCAAGATTACTCTACCCAGCAAGGATCTCATTCAGATTCAATGGAGAAGTCAAAAGCTTTTCAGAGAAGCAAAAGCTAAGAGAATTCAGCACCACCAAACCAGCTTTACAACAAATGCTAAAGAAACTTCTCTAAGTGGGAAACACAAGAGAAGACAAAGACCCACAAAAACAAACCCAAAACAATTAAGAAAATGGTAATAGGAACATACATATTTATAATAACCTTGAATGTAAATGCATTAAATGCCGCAGCCAAAAGACATAGACTTGCTGAATGGATACAAAAATAAGACCCATATATATGTTGTCTACAAGAGACCCACTTCAGACCTAGGGACACATACAGACTGAAAATGAGGGGATGGAAAAGATATTCCATGCAAATTGAAATAAAAAAAAAGCTGGAGTAGCAATACTCGTATCAGATAAAATAGACTTTAAAATAAAGGCTGTTACAAGAGATAAGGAGGGACACTACATAATGATCAAAGAGTCAATCCAAGAAAAAGATATAACAATTATAAATATTTATGCACCCAACATAGGAGAACCTCAATACATAAGGCAAATGCTAACAACCATGAAAGGAGAAATAGACAGTAATACAATAATATTAGGGGACTTTAACACCCCACTTACACCAATGGACAGATCATCCAAAACGAAAATAAATAAGGAAACTCAAGCTTTAAATGACACAATACACAAGATGGATCTAATTGATATTTATAGAACATTCCACCCAAAAGCAGCAGAATACACTTTCTTCTCAAGTGCACATGGAACATTCTCCAGGATAGATCACATCTTGGGTCACAAATCAAGCCTCGAAAAATTTAATAAAATTGAAAATGTATCAAGCATCTTTCCTGACCACAACGCTATGAGACTGGCAATCAATTACGGAAAAAAAAACTGTAAAAAACACAAATACATGGAGATTAAACAATGCACTACTAAATAACCAAGAGATCACTGAAAAAATCAAAGAAGAAATTAAAAAATACATAGAAACAAATGACAATGAAAACATGACGACTCAAAACCTATGGGACGCAGCAAAAGCAGTTCTAAGAGGGAAGTTTGTAGCAATTCAATCTCACCTCAAGAAACAAGAAAAATAGACTGATACCAAGCATTGTACATGGATGACCACAACAAAAGCAACAATGATTATAATTACCAAACATGAAACACACTCATACTATGTCATAATACTGACATTCAGTCCAGTAATCCTCCACTGTAACAGCTCCTTTACTTTGCAGTGAAAATTGATTTGTATATTCTTGTAAAAATAAAATACAGTGTGTGTGTGTGAAAAAAAAAAAACGGGCAAGATGTGCACACCTATGAAAAAAAAAAAAAGAAACAAGAAAAATCTCAAATAAACAATCTAACCCTACACTTAAAACAACTAGAGAAAGAAGAACAAAGAAAACCCAAAGTCAGTAGAAGGAAAGAAATCATAAAAATCAGAGCAGAAATAAATGAAATAGAAAAGAAGAAAACAATAGCAAAGATCAATAAAACTAAAAGCAGGTTCTTTGAGAAGATAAACAAAATTGATAAACGCTTAGCCAGACTCATCAAGAAAAAAAGGGAGAGGATGCAAATCAATAAAATTAGAAATGAAAAAGGAGAAATCACAACTGACACTGAAGAAATACAAAGGATTACAAGAGACTACTACAAACAACTATAGTCAATAAAATGGACAACCACGAAGAAATGGACAAATTCTTGAAAAGGTACAATTTTCCAAGACTGAACCAGGAAGAATTAGAAAATATAAACAGACCTATCACAAGTAATGAAATTGAAACTGTAATTAAAAATCTTCAAACAAACAACTAGCAAATAGAATCCAAAGCCCATTAAAAGGATCATACACCATGATCAAATGGGATTTATCCCAGGGATGAAACGATTCTTCAATATATGCAAATCAATCAATGTGATACACAATATTAACAAATTAAGGAATAAAAACCATATGATCATGTCAATAGATGCATAAAAATCTTTTGACAAAATTCGACACCCATTTACGATAAAAACTCTCCAGAAAATGGGCATAGAGGGAACCTACCTCAACATAATAAAGTCCATATATGACAAACCCACAGCAAGTATCCTATTCAATGGTGAAAAGCTGAAAACATTTCCACTAAGATCAGGAAAAAGACAAGGATGTCCACTCTAGGCACACTTATTCAACATAGTTTTGGAATTCCTAGCCACAGCAATCAGAGAAGAGAAAGAAATAAAAGGAATACAAATTGGAAAAGAAGAAATAAAACTGTCACTGCCGATGACATAATACTATACATAGAAAAACCTAAAGATGCCACCAGAAAACTACTAGAACTAATCAATGAATTTGGTAAGGTTGCAGGATACAAAATTAATGCACAGAAATCTCTGGCTTTCCTATACACCAACAACGAAACAACAGAAGGAGAAATTAAGGAAACACTCCCATTTACCACTGCATAAAAAAAGAATAAAATATCTAGGAATAAACCTGCCTAAGGAGGTGAAAGACTTGTACTCAGAAAACTATAAAACACTGATGAAAGAAATCAAAGATGACATAAACAGTTGGAGAAATATACTATGTTCTTGAATTGGAAGAATCAATATTGTGAAAATGACTAGACTACCCAAAGCAATCTACAGATTCAGAGCAATCTCTATCAAACTACCAATGGCATTCTTCACAGAATTAGAACAAAAAATCTTACAATTCATATGGAAACACAAAAGATCCCGAATAGCCAAAGCAATCTTGAGACAGAAAAATGGAGTTGGAGGAATCAGACTCCCCGACTTCAAACTATACCACAAACCTACAGTAATCAAGACAGTATGGTGCTGGCACAAAAACAGAAATATAGATCAATGGTACAGAATAGAATGCCCAGAGATAAACCTATGCACATATGGGCACCGAATTTATGACAAAGGAGGCAAGAACATACAATGGAGGAGAGACAGCCTCTTCAATAAATGGTGCCGGGAAAACTGGACGGCTACGTGTAAAAGAATGAAATTAGAATACTACCTAACACCATACACACAAAAAAAACTCCAAATGGGTTAAAGACTTAAAGTAAGACCAGACACTATAAAACTTTTAGAGGAAAACATAGGAAAAACACTCTTTGACATAAACCACAGCAAGTTCTTTTTTGACCCACCTCCTAGAGTAATGGAAATAAAAACAAAAATAAACAAATGGGACTTACTTAAACTTAAAAGCTTTTGCACAGCAAAGGAAACCATAAAGAAGACAAAAAGACAACCCTCAGAATGGGAGAAATATTTGCAAATGAAACAACAGACAAAGGATTAATCTCCAAAATATACAAACAGCTCATGCAGCTCAATATCAGAAAAACAAACAATCCAGTTAAAAAATGGGCAGAAGACCTAAAGAGACATTTCACCAAGGAAGACATAGAGATGGCCAGAGGCACGTGAAAAGATGCTCAACATCACTAATTATTTGAGAAATGAAAACTACAATGAGGTATCACCTCATACCTGTCAGAATGGCCATTATCAAAAAAGCTAGAAACAATAAATGCTGGAAAGGGTGTGGTGAAAAGGGAACCCTCCTACACTGCTGGTGGGAATGTAAATTGATACAACCGCTATGGAAACCAGTATGGAGGTTCCTTGAAAAACTAAAAATAGAACTACTATATGACCCAGCAATCCCACTACTGGGCATATACCCTGAGAAAGCCATAATTCACAAATGGACATCACAACAATGTTCATTGCAGCACTATTTACAATAGCCAGGAATGGAACCAGCCTAAATGTCCATCAACAGATGAATGGATAAAGATGTGGCACATATATACAATGGAATATTACTCAGCCATAAAAAGAAACTAAATTGAGTTATTTGTAGTGAGGTGGTTGGAAGTAGAGTCTGTCATACAGAGTGAAGTAAGTCAGAAAGAGAAAAACGAATACTGTATGCTAACGCATATATATGGTATCTAAAAAAAAAAAAAGGTACTCATGAACCTAGTTGCAGGGCAGTAATAAAGAGGTAGACATAGAGAATGACTTGAGGACATGGTGTGGGAGGGCGAAGCCGGGGCGAAGTGAGAGTAGCACTGACATATACACACTACCAAATGTAAAATAGTTGGCTGGTGGGAAGCAGGAGCATAGCACAGGGAGATCAGCTCGGTGCTTTGTGATGACCTAGAGGGGTGGGATAGGGAGGATGGGAGGGAGGCTCAAGAGGGAGGGGATATGGGAGCATGTGTATGCATATAGCTGATTCACTTTGCTGTACAACAGAAACGAACACAGTATTGTGAGGCAATTATGCTGCAATAAAGAGCTATTAAAAATTTTTAAAAATAAAAAATAAAGAATAAATACTACCCTCAGCCTGGACCTTCTCATTGAAGACAAATGGTAAAAAGTTTTATACACAAATCCTTTATATTTTATTCAGGCTAAGGTTGTTTAAATTTTTATTTTTGCACTATAACTAAAATATCTTAAAGCAATAACCAATTTGTGGGAAAAAAAGTTACCTATATTTTTAAACGATTCCTAAGAAATAAATGTGAATATAAAGTTCTTATGTTTGCTATAACCATCCATAGGTTTTTAGATAAAACAAAAAGTATGTTTTCTGTTAACATACTTAGAATTACTATTGTGGGGATGTAATCATCAATAATAATTAAATATTCTAAAATTATGACTATGTACATATATATACAGGACACATACTTTACATTTTGATACATATTGAACCATTCTATGATATAAAGTCTTTCTATTTTATCAAACAAGAAAACCAGTCCTTGAGCTCTCTAAATAGAATAAAGTATGATCTGTTGATGTAACGCTATGTGTATAAGCTCTTTCTAAGTCATCGGTCTGCCGACAGTCACATCTACATCTAAATAGTAATGCAGTGAAGAACTTGCCAAGGAAAGATCATCTTGCTTCAAGATTCAGCACAAAATGTAGGCTACAAGAATATAATTAAGATTTGACCGTAACGTTTACTTTTCCTTTTTAAGCAAAAGCCTTCAATTGCCTGCTTTGCTACTTTTCTCTTTCACTCTGACAGTTTGGGTCTTTAGTGCCAATCTGAATATACCTATCACATAATTGTAAAGCTTATATATTTCTCCCTTTACCCTGCTCCCTATATAGCACTTCTCTTATTTTGGACATAATTATGTTTCTTCCTAACTACTTTAATTTAGAAAATGTATGCTGAATCCTAATTCTACTCAGGATGGACTGTGCATGACCTGATATATTATTTTTCAGGTATATTCACTCCTTAACATTATAGAGTATGTCTAAAGAAATAGTAGAAAGATAAAAAGAAAAAGAAAAATAGAAAGCTTTTATATTGCCATGGATGAATGTCTGTGAGCATTAATTATTCCCCTTAGCTATTCATAATAAAATATGATATTTTATTAAGGTCAAATTAATTTGCTATAGCTAATTTTACATCAATGAATTGATTATTTGCTATTTCAATTGTCATTTCCTTGACTTTCTATTGAATATTAATTTTCAAAAATTACTTTATAAATAATCATGTAAGAGGGGATAAGGCATTGTGATGTAGTGGAAAAGCACTAGAATAAAAGCGAGAATAACTGGGTACACTACTTGCTTTTGTGAAACTGCTTGACCATAGGCAATAGTCCAAAATTAGTTGGTTAGTTGAGAATTATTATGCACATTACACTATGGTTATCAATGAGTTATTATGTTCCCCTGTAGGAGAGTGGAAAGAGGCAGATGCCATGGCAAATCTTTCAGATTTTTCAATTTTCTTTTTTGGAAGACGGAAGTAATGCTGCTTAACTCAAAGGGACTTTATTAGTATTGAGGAAGGTAACATCTGTAAAATTATAGCACATTGTATGGCACACAGTAGGTACTATCTATATCTATATCTATATCTGTATCTATCTCTCTATATATATTTCCCCTTTTTTAATTTGAAGAATTTTATTGTTTTTGTTACTATTTTGCTTTGTTTTTGTATATAATTTATTTATTTTTTAACCAAACTTCTTTGGAAGAATCAGTTTCAATTTATTACTTGGTAAGTTCTATGGGAAGAATAGGAGGCTGCAAGGGTATTTTGTCAAGGATACCCCTTAGGGATGGGTGCTGCATGATGGAATGGGCTGAAATAGGTGGAATCCAAGTGATTCCTCCTATTTCATATATATATATATGAAATAGTAGTTTCATATATATATGAAGGTAGTTTCAGAGGTGTTGAATATGGAATATTTTTTCCAGATAAATTCTGTGCACTGTGCAATGTGACATTTCCCTGTAACCTCAAAAAATGTTAGTGATAAGAAAGAAATTAGAAGATGCTTGCAAGGTTGGGATTTCTTAAGGAAACCAATTAAGGACAAAATGCTATGCAGTGTGGTGCAAAACACATAGATGAGAGAATATATGAAAACCAGGAATTTTTGTTGGTGTTTTTTGTTCAATATGCTACAAAACAATCTCTTTACTTGGATGACTTCTGCCCCTGGATATCTCAGATTTTGATTGGAAAATACATACGTGTGCATCATCATGGTTAAGCACATTGTACTAAGGAGAGAGTGTTAGTGGGGTGGAAAAGGGGGACACTGATTCATGGCTATGCTGTTTGCTGTCATCCCTTGGCCATGCTGTTCATTATCTCTTGGTCTCAGTTTACTCATTTGCAAAATCAAGATAATGATAATATCTATCTCAAAGGATTGTTTTGACACTCAAACGTGCAAATATGCACAAAGTCCTTAGAATGATGACTGATACATATCAGGTACTCAAAAGTGTCTATTTAATGAGAAAATCTATATTAACAAAATCCATACCCACACCAAATCCTCATTTAAATTTTCTTTCTTTCTTTCTTTATGGCTGTGTTGGGTCTTCGTTTCTGTGCGAGGGCTTTCTCTAGTTGTGGCAAGTGGGGGCCACTCTTCATCGCGGTGCGCGGGCCTCTCACTATCGCGGCCTCTCTTGTTGTGGGGCACAGGCTCCAGACATGCAGGCTCAGTAATTGTGGCTCACGGGCCCAGTTGTTCCGCGGCATGTGGGATCTTCCCAGACCAGGGCTCGAACCTGTGTCCCCTGCATTGGCAGGCAGATTCTCAACCACTGCGCCACCAGGGAAGCCCCAAATCCTCATTTAAATATGACAAACATGGCCATCAGTGCTTACATAAAAAGACAGCTGAATATAAATACGGCCACAAATAACAATAACAATGCATTTAAGCAATTTAGAATGATGACCATAATAGATGTAGTAGAGTTTTTAAGCCATAAGGAAAAAAATAGTAATACTCATTTGTTTGTTTGTTTACTAGTAAAATTATGGGTCTCTAACTCCATCTGATTTTTTTTTTTTTTTGGACTAAGCCAACCTTTCATTGCTGGCTTGGATGGAGCCACAGAATAATGGCTAACATATGAATGGAATGGCAGTTGCACTCTTACTTTGAATTCAGAAGCAGATTTTAGTGTAGACAATTTAGTTTGAATCAAGAAGCAGAAGGAAAAAAGTGGAAAAGTGAGAAAAAAAAAAGAGGGCAATACTGTACACCACACTGGGAAAGTTAACTGCTGCTGTTAACTGATGCCCCGTTTCACTGGGGATTGCCTTTGAGAAATGCACATAGAAGCCAGCTTAATGCCGTCCTGTGTCATCTGAGGTATCTATCAAGTTCATGCTGTCAGCATTCCCATGTGGTAATTCCCCAGCAACTCCAGCCAGCCCCAATGAGGACCAGACACATCCTTTCTTTCATCCAGAGAATGTCCTTAGGCAAAGTCTTCTGTTTGTTCTGAAATGAGGAGCTTTGCTCCTTGTTCTTAGATCTAAGCAAGATGAGTGTCTTGCAAGGCTCCACTCTTTAGAGAACACTGCATATCACAAACACCCAAACACAGGACTTTTTTTCCCCTTTGGGAGCCCATAGAAAACATTTTTGCAACTTTGGTAGCCATTAAGCATATGGGCTTTTTGGAGACGGCTGTGTGAGTGCAACTGAACCCACAGGTCATGGGATGTCAGATTAAGAGCACAGGAATAAATGAGCAGGAGAAAAAAAGCACAGCTTTTCTGTGAAACCAAGGAAAGAGTATAACTGGCTGCTTTTGTTGGACAGTGCAAGTAAAACATAATCAGAATAGCAGGAAACAAGATACCAGGTTCCAGAGAATGTCTGTGGGAAGAAGAATGGAATTTGTGAGAGGGGGAAATCTGTTATTAGGACTTGGGAACTTGAAACTAGAAAGGAACAAGCTACTATTTGGACTAGATAAGCATTGGGAAGAGTTCAATTTTGCATAATAATTGTGATAGGACATATGCTTGAGAAGTTTTAAAGTTTAATATTGGAAGTGATTAAAAGTCTCTGGGCCAAGAAAAGAATGATGCTTTTAAAAGAAGGAAAGATATGGGAAAGAAGTGGCAAAAATATGGGATTTAGTCTTTGAGGTTATGGGGCGTGTTGCCCAAAGAACTGTGTATTTGGAAGTCAAAGCGTTATTAAGAACAGTTTTAGTAATAAAGATAATTTGGGGAGGATTGTTCTCTTGTAGAGTTGAAAGTATTAGAGATCAATTTCTGAGATTTAAATGATGCTATATATTAGACAGTTGGGGTTGGGCAGAGAATTGTGTAGCTATTTGCCAGAAGAGAATGTAAATTTGGAGTTAGAGGTGAAGTGTATGGAGGATTATTGTAGGAACTGAAGTTGAGGTGGCTGAGATGGTGGGAACAGGGCTTAGAGCCAGGAGGAAAGCAACACACAAGCCAGAGCTGAAAGAAGAGTGGACATGAGCCAAGCCTATTATGAAGATAGTAAAATGGAAGTTTCAGAGAAATGGGAAGGGAAGAGAGATGGGACCCACATGTGGCATTAGAGACTACAGAATGGAAATGGGTGGGAAAACAACAAGCTACTACTACACAATCTGTAGGAGTTCCATTTTTCCAATAAGTAGAACTTAAAGATACATATCACAAAATAAAATTTAAAAAGACAAACTTTTCTATAGTATATAAACTAGGCATGCAGTAGCTAAAAGTAGAGGAAAGGCCCACAGTTCACTCATCACAGCTTTATTCCCCATAATATTAGCATGATTTCCTGTCTATCTTTTCATTATTATTATTTTTTTTTTTTTGGAGAGAAAACACTTTTAACAATTTGGATCATGTCTTTAAATCTGTAATATCACTGCAGTCAAATGTAAAAATGTACTGGATGACAGCTCAATGGATAATCAGTTCTAGTGAAAAAGAATGGAGTTTTTTGATCTTACCACTCATGCTTTCTCATGTGGAGAGTCCTTGCCTCAGAAGTTAGACACACGTGGATGAAAAGCCAAAGGAGAAGCCAAGTAACCATTTATAAACAGTTAGCAAGCACTTAAATACTTGTCTCATGTTTGGAGAAAGTTTGATCTGAAAATTGACTGAGTCCATGATACTTGCATGAACCTAAGTTACCGGTTCTATGGAAAAGATCCACAGAACTTTCCTTGAAAATCTGGGTGAGTAGGATGTGAAGAATCAGTTGACCTTACCCATTTCAGAAGCAAAAGGAGAGGGTGAAATCTAGATAATTGACTTTATGAAGTATCCTCAACTGATCCAGGTAAATGTGGTCCAGACAGTGGCCTACTAGCAAAACAATCAATTTAAAACATGTCTGGGCTTCCCTGGTGGCACAGTTGTTGAGAATCTGCCTGCCAATGCAGGGGACACGGGTTCGAGCCCTGGTCCGGGAGGATCCCACATGCCGCGGAGCAACTGGGCCCGTGAGCCACAATTACTGAGCCTGCGTGTCTGGAGCCTGTGCTCCACAACAAGAGAGGCCGCGATAGTGAGAGGCCCGCGCACCGCGATGAAGAGTGGCCCCCACTTGCCGCAACTAGAGAAAGCCCTCACACAGAAACGAAGACCCAGCACAGCCATAAATAAATAAATTTAAAAAAAAATTATAAAAAAAAAAAACATGTCTTTCCTTGCAGGAGGTGGTAGGCCTTTAAGGGAGCAGGCAGAGCTGGACCAGATGTGGGAAATAATGTAGGACCTTAAAACCCAACAATAGGCTATTCATTCATCCACTTATTTTTTCATTAAATAAATCTTTATGGCACCTCCTTACGTGCTGAGTACTTCTTAAGTACTAAGGATGGATTCCTTGGAAGCCAAGAGAGAGACAGTTTCCATTTTAGGGAATTTTGCAACTCTAGCAAGGACAACAAAATATGACAAAATGAGAAGATACCAGGAATTGGTTCTTGCTATGTAGAAAATGATTTGCTGGGGTGAAAGACTGAGCAGCATATTTCTTCGAGAAGGACAGATATGTAGCCTACTCTGAGGGTGAGGAGGTTCAGTTAAGGCCTCAGTCCTAAGCCAAGAATAACGAGAAAATATTCCAGAGTGAAAATCAGGTTTAAATGTGTTACAGTGAAGAGGTCTGTTGAGTTTTAGAAAGAGAAAGACAGCCAGGGCAAGAGCAATCCAGGGACTGATGCATAGGAGAGTAACAAGACAATTTCCTAAGGGCAAGCAAGAGCCATGGAGGCCTAGTGAACAAAGCACCAACTTTCTATTTTATTCTGAGTTCGCTGAGAAGTTTTGAGTTTTAAGCAGGTAAACAACATGGACTACTGTTTGTAATAATTTGAGTATTTGGTCACTAACCAGCTAATAGAGTCATGAAGCTGACAAAAAGATTTTTCATTAAAAAAAAGGACACGATTCATTTCAGAATATGGGTTAACTCATATATAATAGTATTAACAAAAAACTAAATCAATGTCCTGAAGAATTTTAGGAAATTAGAAGAACATCACCATTTTTTAAAATCATAATTTGCTAATCACTTGTTGTTTGCTTTAAAACCACATTTTTCCCTCTGTTCTGTTCTGTTTCAAAGGCTGACCCTTGCAAACTATATTTCCTGGTTCCCTTGTGAACTAGCTTTCAGTTAAAAATCTACCTCTGGGAGACTCTGGCAGGAGATTTGAGGACAGAATATGAGGGGAAGCCAAGGCCCTCTCTCCCCCTCCACTTCAGGTGGCATCTCTGGCAGTGATGCACCTTCCCTCTGAGAAGACTTTGTATGGATCTGGAATCTACTGGACAGCTAGAGATTCTGAGTTCTGGTAATACCCACACCTTGAGCTCTGTGAGTGCAAGACCTTAGACTGTTACTAATTTCTATGTCTCACTATCTTTGCCCTTTCATCTTTTTGCAACTGTTGTAATTCCTTTCTCCTATTAAATTCACTCTATTGAATTATCTGTGTTGATTTTGTTGTCTTATTTTTGTTTGTTTTCTGTTGGACCCTGAGTGATTTAAATTCATATTCCCTATTTGGATTGTTTCAATAAGATAGATGAATTGTTTAGCTATTCACCTTATATTTAGTATAATGATTTACTTTTAAAGAGCATTCACACTATTATTAGCTTACATAAATAATCTGTGTTTTACTTAATCCATTTTTATTTATACTGTTTCCAGTGCTAAGTATATTTAGAAATGAAGGATTTAGACATTCAGTTCTTTAGAGAACTGAATTTTCAGGTATGGAACTCACTGTTCTGGTTGATTTGTGTCAATAATTTTGTGATGGAAATGAAAATGGTATGGGAAGCAGGCCTCTGTACTATAACTATCAAGGTGTAAAAATATCCACTTTCAGATAAATCTCCTGAAATTTCATCATCATTGTGTTGGAACAAGTGAGTCCTTTAATAGATAAACAAATATGGAAAATAAAACACTTTAAGGCACTCTTGCAGGTATTCATATTTTCTTCATAGATTTTATCACATGCTCTTCTTCTAATATTTAAACCAGAGCAGTTAAATGGGAATGGGGTTCTGAGTGGGTTTGGAATAACAAGGATTTTGAGTGGGCTAGCTGTAGCATGGAAGTAAAAGCTTTTGAGAGGTTAGTAAAAAGCATTAAAACACAGAGTAAACTAGGTTATACAGGGATAAAGAGACCATCCTACAAGAGAAAAGGAGATTGAGAGAACACTTAAGATAATGTATGACTACCCAACATTTGTATATACATTCATGTAACACCTGTCTTCTCAGAACCTGGGGGCAGGTTTCATGAATCATTTAGCTTTATATCACCAGCTCCTAGCATAGTGGCAGGCTTATGGTGATCATGAGTTATCTTTGCTGAATGAATGAATTGAAAAAGCAGACAATGTACTATCCTTCCTTCCTTCCCTCTTTTTTTTTTTTTTCTTCCTTCTCTCATTCAGTTGTAAACTAATTCAGAATAAAGTGTCAGTTGAAAAATGTTTAAGGTATTACCTAATCAGACAGGTATTACTTTCCTTGGGGACTCTAGAAATGTCTTCAAGGAAAAAAAATTAAAACTTTAACATAAATAAAAAATAAAATATTTATTGACTGAAGTAATAAATAAAATCTTTAGGGATTGAAGGATAAACCCCTTGAAAGGCCACGTTTGGAGATGAGGAACCTGCCCCGTAACATTCACATAAGACCATACTTGTGATGATGGTGAGGTTGCTGATACCAAATTATCCATGAATGCTAAAAGATTGGAAAAATGTCACGATGAGCATTGAACTCCAAAAAGCTGAAGACATTGTTGTATTTCAGAAAACAAGCTTGAATCTGGAAGATTGGGTATATGCAGAATACACAGACAGAAACCCTTTAGTTTTCTAAAATTTTCAAACACTCATCTAATTGATCATTTTTGTTTTCATATGGATTACTATCATATTCTTAAGGGGTTTTTTTTCCTATAAATATCTGGAATTATCCTAACAAAAACAGAGAAAGTTTCGGTGTGTAATGTAAATTATTCAATTACTTCACTAGGTAATGGTGATAATTATAAGGGAAGCAGGTGTTTAATGGTTAGAAAATGCCTTTCAACTCATAATTACTGCAAAATAATGATTTAGTAAGCTATGTGTATTCTTATTAATTCATGAAGCTAATAGTAGCAATTGAAATTCTTATCTTTAACGTGAGTTGATTTACCAAAATCAACAAATCATGTAATTCATCTCACTAACAAGCTTATCCATCTTCATTGAAGTTTTTCATAATAAAATTTATATTTTGAAAAATGTGAACATTCTAAATCTGTATGCTTAAATGTATATAAAAATGCTCTGTTTTCTTTAGGAAAGTACTCCTCTCCATAGTAACATAGTTTTAAATAAATCCAAAGAAATTCAGGAAATCTATTAAAGATGTGATATTTCTAAATTTTTCATTTTTATTCAACAAAATCTTTCTGTTTTTAATAAAAACAATTTCCTCATGGTTAATGTGGCACTCTGACAGAGGTATGTTCTTTTTCCAGGTTTGTCTTAAGATTGCTCTTAGACTACTAAAAGAACACTTGAATCTCCATGCATAAAAGGCTCCTACTTTTTGGCTCAGATTCTGAGTTTGTGCATTTTGAAAATAGAAGTACTTTATAAAGTCCTCTGATATCTTTTCATCAAAGAAATGAAAGAAGACCTATTTCATTTTTATTTTTACTTTGACTTGTATTTTTCAGCATTAGAACTGGGTTAAACTCCTTGTCATGTTATATAACAGGAATATCTTGTCATATCCTGACATCTTGTCACCTAAACAATGACTCATGGTCCTGGTGAGCTTTCAGAGAAAGGTTCTGGCAATTATCAAATGTCTCAGCTCTTCCTCTGGCATTTTACAAAGTTAAAAATCCATTTGATATATTGTCTGTATTTTTGCAGAAAATATTGCCCTAGACACTAATTCTCAGCCTATCTGAGGGTTTCCATATGCTTACATAGGATGAGCATAATATACAATATTCCATATGCTTCTATTTAAAATATATTTAAAATCAGAATACATTTTCCCTAATTCTTAAGGATTCAAATAACATATTAAAGTACTGTCTTCTATAAACAGGAAATATTAAAAACTGAGAAGTGCAGGAATAGGGTACATGGGTACCTAGAAGAACAGCATTATAGGCAGAGGTGATCATTACACACATATTAAAAGACAAATATTGAGGCTGATATGGCTGGAGCAGAGCTAACAATGTAGAAATGAGGTCAGAGTGTTAGGAGAAGCCCGGAGCATTGTAGGGAGGAAAAACACCAGGTACTTCATTCTTAGTGAGATGAGGAGTCATTGGAAGAATTTAGTGGAAGTCTGCCATTCATTTCTTCAACAAGTATTTATTAAGCATCCTAATGTGCATCAGCTGCTGTTCTAGATGCTGGCGATAAATCAGAAACACAGAAAAACGTTATTTACTTCATACGGCTTGTAGTTTTCTGGATGGGGTGCAAAAATTAGATAGCCAATAGACCAATGCTGAGTAAACATCTCTTATATACTAAAGCGATACATGTTATGGAGAAAAATAAGACAAGATCAAGTGGCTAGGGAGTTAATTCTATGGTGAGAGGTTCTTGCTGTTTTATGTATGATTGTGGGATATGACTGATATTGTTGCACCACTCTATGTGCTAAACGGAGGGGAGATTTTAGGGAGGCATGATTAGAAGCAAGGAAACCAATTAGAAAGTCATTACAATAATGAAGGAAAGAGGTGAGTTTGGCTTTAACCCTGGAGATGGAGGTAGAGAGGGCAAAAAATGGTGGGATTCTGGATTAATTTTAAAGGGATGTTAGCCAACATGATGGGCAGCTGTGTTGCATATGAGGAAGGGACAAAAGAAGGAGTCAAATATGACTCCAAGACTTATGCCTCAGCAACTGAAACAATGGAATTGCCTGAGCTAGAGAACATTACGTTGAAGGGTGAGTTGAGGAAGTGAAAGCGTAAGTTTAAGTCAGTGTAGCATATGGAAATTATGCTATAGAACGTTAGGCAGAAAGGGACTAAATAGGACAGTGGGTAAGTATATCGGAAGGGATTAAATAGTAAGTGCTAGACTGAGCCTCTAGGAATAACTCCTAAAACCATTGGGAGATTACCTAAATAAAGTTGCTGTTAGGAAATATTCTTTTCTCAAGCATCAGTGGAATAAAAATCCTGCCTCTATTTCAACCAGCACGACCACGTCTAGATACCAAGGAAGCTGGAGAATGGACATCCTTAGATGCAAAGCAGTGATTAGGAAGCCAGACGGAGAAGCCATCGCCAGTACTGCTGACCTTCCCACAGTATTCCACACTAATGAAGCTGAAGAAGAGCATATTGCAGGCAAGAATAACATGTTTTAATAACCCTCAGTGGAAACAGAAACAGCAAACAAAGGAGTAAAAAATGGCCTGAATTATCAAAAATTGTTTTGTACTCAGGCACCTAACAATCTCCAGCTTTTCACTTTCCCAACTAGAAAAAAAATGATCGCATGAAGTTGTAGGAATCAACGCAGACTATTTGCACCATGTGGTTGTCAAGTGCAATGTAATATGGAATATTTGGAACATGTTAAATTTGCGGTGACTATTTGATACCCTTTGGAGATTTAAAATAGAGCTTACTGTACAAATCTGATAATCAAGAAATGGAAGAAATCGAGGAATATATTAGGGAAAGATAATTTATAGGTGATGTTGTGAGACAGGATAAAGTGATGGGAAAGAACAAACTTGGGGAAGAGACAAGCTGAACCTCCCATTATTGTATTTCCCAAATGCTCAGACTGTTTTCACCTTATATTCTAATTAGTAATTGATTTTTAAACCATGTTCCCTAGTGCCACGATGCACAGAGGAAAAAAATACCAGACACAATAAAGAGAGTACATTTAACAAAGATAATACAGATATAAAACTGTTAAGATCAGAGAGAAAGCTGTCACCTCATACTAACAATCTAAACATATTACTCAGGAGAAAATCAAAGTCTTCTATAGAAATCAATTCATAAAAGTTACACTTTTAGTCAATTTGTTCATGGAGGGTATGATTTGATAAATATTTCTGTATTAGTTATTTCTGCGTTACAAATTACCCCAAAATTTAGTGGTTTAAAATAATAAACATTTATTTTCACTCACTTTCTGTGAGTTGGGAGCAACTTAGCTGGGTAGTTCTGGCCCAGAGTTTCTCATGAGATTGTAGTCAGGTTCTTGGTCAGGACTGTAGTCCTATCTGAAGGCACAAATGGGAAGGATATTCTTACAAGCTGAGTCACGTCATTGATGGCAGTTCTCAGTTCCTTGATGGCTATTAGCTGGAAACTTCAGTTCCTTGATATACGGGTTCTCCATATGGCTGCTCATAACATAGCAGCTTGTTTCCCCAGAGTGAATTATCCAATAGAAAGAGAGAACACCAACTTGTCCAAGAGAAAAACTGCAGTCCTTTATAACCTAATCTGGAGGGATATACATTATTTATCTCATTTCTATTGATCACACAGACATTCCTGGTACAATGGGGGAGGGGACCACTCAAAGGTGTAAATACCAAGAGTCAGGGAACAACAGGGACCCTCTTGGAGGCTGGCTACTACAGTCAACCTTTTTTGACCTTGTGCAATTGTGGGAACTTGTTAAGCTGTCTAATAAGACTGTCATCTTCAGTTTGATGTTTGCTAGAGTTTGAAGTCCTCAGAGCAGTCACTTTGGAAGGGAAAACGGCTGTAAAATGGGAGAGATTAAGCACAAGCTGGAACCCATGAGGAAGGACTCAAACTTACATTAGTTCTTAGTGCCTCTAACATTGGTGGTCTCAGTGTCCTCAGAAGCCCAGGCCCTTTGTCACAGAGCTAGGAACATACACTTGGTTCAACTTCATCCAAAGTTGAAGATGATCTCAGGGAAGTTGGAGTAGTTGCAGGCCTAGCTGCTGCCAGCATATAATGGACAATGTGTGTAGGCTACTAAATAGGTCTTGCTTCACTTCTGCCTTTCAAATCTCCCACAGGAATCTCTCTGGTGGACCATTCCAACAAAAACATGCAGAGAAGGGAATTCTGGGAAATGTAGTTTGGTCCAGAAAAGTTATCACACTAAAAACCCACCACAGATCATAACAGAAGAAGCAACAACAGTAATTTGGAAAGCATACAGAAGATTCTAGGCTAAATAAGAATATTTTTTGTAGTCACTCCGATTAAGAGGTTTACCCTGTTCCCTTTTTAAGAAGCAATTTATAACAAATGTTCTTATTGCATGTTTTGTATTTCTTCTTATTATTAATTTTAGATTGTAATGTCTCTCTTTTTTGAGGTTTGACATATTATATTTCAGGTGTATAGCAATGATTTAATATTTGTATATATTATGAAATAATCACCACAAGTCTAGTTAACATCCATCACCAAACACGGTTACATTTTTTTTTTTTTCTAGTTGTCCCTTACTGATGCTGTCATGAGACCTCTACTGGATGTGTCTTGGACAATATCTTGGTTTGAACTGAGGAAATGCTGGGCAGTGGTTGTTGGGGGGATAGGGGGGGCTCTTCCCTACCAAGGACAAGTAACTAAGCACTTGACAGGCACAGCCACATTCCCAGCATCCTCATCCCCTGGAACAGAAACCCCCCCCACCCCACCCCAAGAGCTCTGGACATGCATGCAGCACATTTCCAAACTGACCTCTCCTTTATCATCTTGGAAGATGGGGGAGTTAGCTCCTGGTCACGTGAACATGGTACCTCAACCCTCCCCCCCCACCCCCACTCACCATAAGAAGAGAGAGAACTCAGCTGGGCAAGACACAAAGTGGCTCTCCTGTCCCGTAGTTCCTTCCTCAGCTCCAGTGGGCCAAACTCTTGCTACCCCAGGGCCCTCCAGGATGCTTAGTTGTATTGAGGTTTTTAAAAATATATATTATGTGCTTTGAGACGATAATGTATGTGTGTCAGGGTGGCCCAGCCAGGGCTGAGGGAAGAGGACTGTCTATGTCATATATTCCCAGGCTGCAGGCCAGTGACAGCTGGAGTCTCCTGCCTGTTTCCCAGTCCATCAGATCTCTTGGCCCTTTAGACAACATTCATTATGTCAGTGCTAATGATTTTGTTTCATGGGGTATTTTTTTTGAACATTTATTCATTATTTTTCCTTATTATTATATATATAAGTTATATATTATATATTACATTAAGTTATTATAATATGGTGTTTGTTATACTATATAATGTTGTATGTATATTGTATATGTATATAATAATATATACATAATATTTAGACTATTGATGACAAATATTTATCATTGATGACAAATATTTTCCTGAATTAAAGGTGTTTTTGTAAGTACTGTAATACACAGATGCCTGGAAGATGTGTATCATAACTCAGCATTACAGCCCATATTTCAATATCCACAGTGGGAGTAAACAGGTAATCAAACCCTCATGTCCTCACCCCCAGCATCCAATTTTAACAAGGTTTATTTCTGTCCGAATGGGCAGTGTGTGATGTAGACTTTTAATTATTTTTATCCCTTAACTCTTTACAAAGTGATGTGAATATAAATATTCATATTTATTAATTTTGGTTTTTAAAGAAGAGCTAAAACAGGGATTATGATAGGGAGACTCATGTATGTCTATGTGCTTCATTTTGTCTCTTTTAACTTTCCTAATGTATTTGGAGAGTTGAGACTGTGGGAGGATGTTACCCCATAGCACTAAAACTATGAAATTGAATAGGTGGGTAGAGCTGAGGGGGAAGAGTAGGAGAAATCAAAAAAGGAATCCTCAAGTTAAAGTCACCTTCGTTTTATTCTCTTAGAGTGTCTACACTGTCTAAAGCTTTGAATAAGTGTAGAGGAGAAAGGGAAAGCATATGAAATAAATTATACAGTAACTTAAATGTTCAAGTACAGACTAATGGTATCATAAAATTCTTTTACTATTGTTTCCCTCTATGAAAAGTCAGTCGCTATTTTACATATCTTCCACTTCCTTGTGTAGAAATATTCCAGATCAATGGGCATAATTCATGATCAAATGAGAAACTGCAAAGTGCTTTTCTGTTAGATAACTTTCTTCTTAATGTTTTCTTATGGGTTCTATATTCCAACTGCACACAGAGAATTAAAACATTCATTATAGGTGTCAGTTAACATTTTATTTTGGCTACTAAAGACATTTGTAAAGAAAAAGATCCCTGAAATATGCCTGAAATAATTGGTTTGACACATCAGAGAGAAGTATGGGCCTTAGAAATATGTCTGAATTAGGCATCACTCGATGTGTTAATCCTAATTGGTTCACCTCCTGCTGCTACTTACAGGCTTCAGAGTTTCCTAAATTTCAGCAACTTTTTAAAAAGTTTAAAAGGGTTTTCAAATGTAAATATTCTTCTTTACTTGGCAACTTGTTTCTGGGAGAAACATGCTCACATTTCAGGTTTAGCACAATAAGGAGAAAGAGTGAGAGCATCTCTTAAAGAATAATTATCAGACAACCCTGTGTAAAAGGCGTTATCCTGTTACCATACACATGGAACAGGATGGATAATACCCTTCCTGTTTTCCTTTTATGGCTGCAAAGAGCATACTGTATTTTATTTCTTTCCTGTATATTATGAAATATTCCAAATGTACATAAAGAATTAAGCACTATATAAGAATAAGACTCTTTACAGTCTTTTTATATAATTCTATGATATGGAGAATTGTAACAGATAAAAATTGGGCTTGAAATGAGAAGGGTGAAGATAGGCAGAGTGTAAAAGACAAAATGCTAAGTTGATGCAATTTCTTTGGCATATTTTACATTTGCTGTGAGTATCTATGGAATATCTGTGAATGAACATACCTAAGAATATCAGAAGTTTATTTAAAATATATTCTGTTGTCTAAATGCAACCATGTTGAAATAGGCCAAAGAAAAAGAAAGAAGCCTGTCTATCATTTCTTGAAAGAGGCAAATTTACTCATCTATATTCAGGCAGATTCAATATTTGTTTAATGTATGCTTCCTGCAAGCATATAATATTGAATAAATTAGCCCCTATCCCTTGATGAGGATCTATCACTCTACAGGACCATATAAAACATATCTCAGTACACCATGTATTGGTGCTCCTAAATCTAATTCCACTTATATTTGACATATTCTGGTTACCTACAAAAATACTGTACTCAGTTCTTTGTTCCTATTTTCTTTATTATTCAGCATTTGCTACTATGGTCTACTAAATGTTAGAAATGTAAAATGTAAAATATAAATACAAAATTATTCTAAGAGCTAATCTAGATTCTGACAAGAGTCCACATTAGTTATGGTTTCATCCTCAGGTTTGTAGGAAATCAGTAATTTGTCACCTCCCCATTCATGAACCTATTTTATTCTATGAAACACTCATCAATTTGCATCTGATGCTTTAATCACTTATGTTTTTCTACCTTCATTCTATGAACTCCAGTTCTATAAGCCAAAGACACGGCAAAGTCCTCCTTGGAGGAATTACCTTAACTAATTCCTTCTAAATTGATTTTTACTGACCAGATTCTCAGTTAACAGGCCAAGTGGCTGTCTAGCTTGCTTTAACTGCTGACTTTCCAAAATGATTCTAAATAAAATGCAATAATTATGGACTCAATGCCTTGGATAGAAGCTAGGTTGGGCCACCCCCTAAATAGATCAGGCTGGTTCATGCTAATATTATCTAAATTGATCTTAAAGAGCAAAGTACCAGGGTTTCCACTGTTACTGTTTTTTTCTATGCTGACTATAGGCAGTTCTCTCACAAACCATGTAGATCTACCATCCTTGGCTGTAGGATTCAATATGCCTTTCTCTGCAATGTGTGATACATGTGAGAAGTTGGCTACAGATTAAAGAGGTACAAGCAATAGCAATTGCAATAGAGGAAATGACTTAAGAACAGGCAAAACATCCTCTTCTGATTGTTTTACTCTTAGAAAGTTAACATATAAATACATTTCACATTTCTAAAAAAAAAACAAAAAACAAATACAAAGATATTTATAATAAAAGCTAACTTTAACAAGCTCTATTATTTACTATCCCTCAGAAATGTTCACAAACTTTACTTTGATCTAGCAAAGAACAAAGGCATTACTAAATAGCACTGAAATGTGAAAAGCACATGAAATTGATGTTCTCATAGCCTGGATAATAGTGATCATTTCCTTGTCAATTTCCTCAGAGCCTCTCCTTGATAGTCTGTGAAATCTCTGCAGGTAAATTCAGTTTTAACATTAGCTCTGTTCCTGGATCTTCAGCATCACTAGTCCCGCAATATGCCTTGAAAACACACACACACACACACACACACACAAAATGGCTAAGATCATTCAAAACATATCAAGCATAGACATAGAAATTGAGAGCCTCTTATGATGCAGATGGGCTCATGTGCCAAGTTAAGATCATCAATAAAATTCCAAGACTTTACTTGGGGTGGAAAAAGGTTAACAATTACATCAGTTATTTTGTATAAAATCAGTAACCATGACTTCAAGGAGAAAGTTTAAAGATTCTCAATTTAGAGAATAATCCTCCATTTCAGACAAGCTTAAAAAATGATATGACTGTTAGAAGTACCATTTTAAAAGTTGAAAACAATAACTCAAGAACTTTTAAGTCCAATCCAGTAGCCACTAGCTATGGGTGTCTGTTTAAACTTATCTTTTAAGTAAAATTAAAAACTTAATTCCTCTGTCACACTAGTCACATTTCAACTGTTCAATATTTACATGTAACTAGTGGCTACATATAGGAAAGGAGAGGTATAGAACATTTCCATCATCACAAACAGTTCCATTGGACAGCATTGCTCTAGAAAATTAATTTAAAAAAACAAACATAGAGCCAAATCTTCCGAATACCTAGCATCAAGACTATGAAGTTGTAAGCCCGAGAGTGGAATAGAGTGAAATATCAGTTCTAAAATCTAATTATTAGATGTTTAGGCTGAATAGCTGAGATGCCCAAAGCTGGTATAGCTGGAAGTTTCTTTGTGGTATTAGTTCATGGTTTGTGTTCCTACTGTCTTTGGCACCAACATCCTTGAGAGGGAGACTAAATATCCCACAGTAAGCAAGTGGCATTTCTTATCATTTGTGAACTCAGGAAGAAAGAGAGAAGAGAATAAAAGCTTTGCAACACCCCATCAAAAAGCTTAACGTAATAAATTATTTGGTAGCATAATAAAACTGTAAAATGTAATATTCTCACGAAAGTAGCAATAGAAGCACTAGAAATATAGAGTCTGTTTAAGAAGACAGTAGTCATTTTATGAGAACCAATAAAGACAATTTTTAGAACCACATAAAGAAGAAAAAGGATTGAAACAGGTCTGGAAAACTATGTAATAATCAATTGCTAACATATATTGAGATCTTACAATGTCCTATGTCATTTACATTTTACAATGATCTGCAAAATAGGCACAATTATTATTTGCATTTTAAAGGGGAGAAAGTAAATATTAAAATTAAGTAATTTGCCCAATATAAAATAGTTAAAGAGTGGGATTAAAAGCCAAATATGACTCCAGAGAAATGACTAATGTCCCAATTTTGCTCACAATAAAATCTTTGCTACCAATTATTGCACTATGCTGAAAATAATTACTCAGATATAAGCTATACAGCTCTGAGATTTATTCAGCTTTATTCATCTGTTTATATACATAATCATTAGTGTGCTCTGGACTTCATGTGTGAGATTATTTGATCTCTTTTTGTGAACCAAAATATGGTATTTTCAGGACTTTCTAAAATCTCAGAACTTCAAAAGTTCTAAATTTTCTCATCCATGAATTAATTAATCTACCATAGTGATTTATAGAACCCAGTCCTTATCATTTTATTTGAGTTATCTAACATTAAGATGTTTTTGTCTTAATTTTTGCTTACTATTCCAACATCATAAAAACATATTCTACCATTTGCAAAGTAACTACAGAAATCCAAAGCATCTTCCTCATTCTTATGCACCCTTTTTTCATTCCTTTAGAGCCAATTGTTTTAACCTCTTTATTAAGTATGACTGACACACAAAAAGTTGCACATATTTAATGTGTACAACTTGATGAGTTTGGAGATAAACGAAACCATCACCACAATCTATGCCATAAACATGTCCATCACTTCCAAAAGTTTCCTCACACCCTCTTTACTTATTTATTATTATTTTGTGATAAGGACACTTCACATAAGATCTATCCTCTTAGAGATGTTTTTTAAGTATACAATAACGTAATGTGAACTTTAAGAACTATGCTGTGCAACAGACCTCTAGGACTTACTCATCTTGCATAACTGAAACTTGGTATTAGTCAAAAGGTAGAGCCAATTTTCTTGAAGGTGTTGCTGGTGTTTTTCTCACTGCTATTCACTCCTTAATCCACAGCAGCATGGCTTCCAGGCCACATGCTATGAAATGCACTTTGTCCAAGCTACTAATAATAGCATACATGTAAAAAAGTGGCCTAATATTATATTATGTCACCTAATATTAGACATTATATTATGTTGCTCTTTTATGAAACTATTTTCACCATTAGGTTCAGTGATATAAATGATCAATTAAATATTCCGGGACACTTGATTTCCAAAGTAATGCCTCTCACAATTTTAATAATAAAATCTGACCCTCTCATGATTGTCTTTATGTCACAATTCATTTACCATGAACTCACATAAGGTTTTGAATCGACCTTTACTTTTCTCCTTCTCCCTGTAATTCCTCATATATATTCATTTTCTGAGTATCATCTATGCTATGTCTACAATATCTGAAGAATCTGTGCCCTTTCGTCTTCTCTCTGTTGCAGTCTAGTTAGTTATGTTTATAAATAAATTTAGACTAGATTATTGAACTTCTTCACATCCAACATATTCCACACATCTACCAGAATTTTCTTAAACAACAATTATAAATGTGCCACTCATTTGCTTAAAATATTTTGCTAATATGTCCATTAGTTTCAGGATAAATCTAAGTGATCAACTTGACATTTAAGACACTTTATAAATTGGCCCAAGTCTACTCAATTCATTAAGTTTTCTGTCTTGATATTACACCAGTAACCTAGTATCCATGATCTACACGCCCTGAATTATTTACACTTCCTAATATTGGCAATGCTTGACCTCTCCATTCTGCTCTTGATGTAATTTGTTGTCTGTCTTCCTGGGATTTCTCTTCTTCCTCATCTTGTTTATTTGTTAAACATTTATTGGTTCGAAATGCTATTCAGATTTGACTTGTCTAGGAAGCCTACAAGCTTTCTAATTTGAGTCAAGAAATGTCCATGTGTATTTCCAGTTTAACTGTATTATTTGCTTATTTCTGCCATAATACTTATGCAATATATTGAATTCACTTCTTAACCACCCATCTCCTTAGATAGACCAGTATCAGGACAAGAAATGTATATTAATTGGTCTTGATATCAAACCAATTCAATATGTGAGATATTTTGAGTTTAATATTATTTGGGCAATTGTGTAAACTAGTTTCTTGAGCATGTGTATACAAGTTGGGATGAAATTAGAGCAGAAATGTATAGCTTTCTAAAGAGTAATTTGAGAAAAACAATGACTTAAAATTTAAAGCTAATTCTCCTACTTAAGAAGATTAAAAAAATAGCAAAATAAACCCAAAGAACATGTTAAGAGGAGTTAATAAAAACAAAATCTGAAATCAGTGAGTTTGGGAAACAAAATATAACAGAAAGGATGTACAAAGATAAATTTATTCTCAGAAAGATCTAACCAAAAAATATATTTCTGATTAGCCTTAACAAGAAGAGGAGAAAGGGCAGAAATAATGTTAAGAATGAAAAGTTAATATAGTTACATATAAAGAAGAGACTTTAAAGCAAAATACTGTAAAGGTAATGCCAGTAAATTAGAAAATCCTAAAAAAAACTTAACCTACCAAATTTGGCTCAAACAGAAAGAAAAAGCATAATTACTCCCTTAAACCAATAAATTAATGCAATTAAGCAGTTGCTACAATTTTTTCCCAAAGAAAATTTTGACACCATTTGATTATCTATGCAAGTTCTACCTAAATGTCAAGAAACATACTATTCCTATCTTACAGAAACTTTTCCAGAAACATTTTCTAAAAATATTTCTAATAGGAAAATAAGGAATACTGTCCATCTCATTCACTAAAGACAGCATAAGTTTGATCCTAAAACAAGCAAGAGTAATATAAGAAAGGAAAATTAAATTCTATGTTGCTTATTAATATGACTATAAAGGTTAAAGGCATATTAGAGAACCAAATGCAAGCTTACAATGTTAGGTTTTTTCTTGTCAATAAAAGATAACTCAATAAATTACAAAAAATATTGTCATTCACTTCTTTAAGAAAAAAGTCATATTATCTCAATAGATACAGATAGAATATTTGATAGCATTCAACATAATTGCATGACAAAAATTCTTTATAATTTAAGAATTAAAAAGAATTTTCTTTACCCAATAAATGGCAACAAAAATAGACCTACTAAAAACATCATCCAAAACGATAAAATGATGGACTCATTCTCCTCAAAATCAGGAAAAAGGAAAAGAAATTCATAACCACCAAGTCCATTTAACATGCTGGATAATAAAATATGTGCAATAAATTAAGAGAAAAAAGGCTAGAAAGTGAAAAAAACTCATAATTTGAAGATTGTTTACCTAAATAGGTCAAAATAAACTATGAGAAACAGTAGAAAAGTTTAACAAGGTAGTAAGAGATCAATATTCAAAACTCTTTTCGTTGAGCTCATCTAGCATTATTTTTCTCCTCCCCATTCTTTTCCAGTCATATTTGCCTCCCTCTTGTCCCACAAATGTGCTAAGCCCATTCCCACATCAACATCTTTGTATATACTTTTGACTCCATCTTGGAATGCTCTAGATTTTACATGGTTCCTGTTCCTGCTTCCACTCTCTACAGGTCTTTACTAAAATACCTCCTTCCCAATGAAATCTCCCTGGTCATCCTACCTACCATGGCTGCCCTGACTCTACCATCTATTGGGAGACAATTCTCCATGGGCTTTTCATGTCTCTTTGCAACTTGTGACAGGGGCACAAAGTGATTTTGTTCTAGACTACTTTTGCAAGTAGTAGCAAAACTACTTTTGCTGTTCACTGTATAGTGAACAGCCTTGGAAGATATAGTGTCTCCTTTCAGAGTGAAGGACAGATTTGCTTACAGCCTTGGAGGATATATGATTCACTAAGAAATAAAATGCAGAAATACATACACTACCTCTATTAATGAATTTTACATGCGTAGTATCTACCTTAGTTACATCTCTCTCAAATGTTGCCATCCTGCCTTATACACCAGGCTGTGAATTTGACTCTACTATTTTCTTTGGGTTTCACATACCTTTTCCCACTTTGGACATGTACTTTGGAGGTGGCATTCCACATCTCATATGGCTTCACTTCTTGACCTACTCTGTTTCTCACTGAGAGTTATCTCTTTTCCCCCTTCCTAACTCCAAACTCTGAATTAAAATTACCCACCCATTAATGGGCAGAGTAGAACAATCACAGGCTTACCCTAGCCCTATAAGTGTTGATGGCCTATATAATAGCAAGGAGGGAAAGCTTGTACACCTTGACGGTAGAAAGATTCTCAAAAGAGGAAAAGGGCATGTATAATGGACACCACCAAAATTTACTATTTAGATAATTCAATTATGGCAAGTATTGAGGTGTATGTGAAAGGGAAGGAAAAAGATCCCATGAAACCCAGAGACCAAGAGGATGGTGAGTCTTCAATGTGGCATTGGAGTTAGTGTTTGAATCTGCTTTATTTACCAATTCATGTTTTAAGACTGTGGATGATATAAACACTGCCTGTTCTTCTTAGCATCTCCAACAACATCCATCCTAGAAATTATTGCACTCAGCTTATTTGTACAACATGCACTTAGCAAAGAATGGGTGGTTTGATCAACTAATAAATTAATTTTGAACATAATTATCAATTTTATATTATTTTTACTCAAAACTACATTAGCTTACCCCTTAGATTTAATTTGGATAACTTTAACTAAAAATTTTTATCTTATCATATTTATTCAGATTCTTGAAGTATTATTAAATGCACATGGAGTTGATTTTGTTTGGATCTTTTGTCCCAACATCTTTTCTCAATTTTAATCTGGCATGTATTTATCAGTGGAACTTTCAAACCTTAAATTAGATTTAGTTTACATGCCTTTCTTAGGAATGTTATTGAATTCCCAATTTTAGTCTTAACTTTTATATGCTGAAACTTTCTGATAACATGTGAGGTGTTTGTACAACTTTCAATCCATATATATTTTCTTGATACTTTGATAAAATAATAGATATCATCTTGTTTAAAACTATTTTTTAGTCCATTTTCATTCAGATGATAAAAACTTTCAAGAGTTTTAGCTTATTTAAGATAAGTTTGTTTAGAACATGTGTCAATTGACTTTTCTTGCTCTCCATAAGCAGATAGATATAGCACTGTTTAAAAAGAAGGGAAAATATATTAATAAATCATCTAATATTAAACAACTTGACAGTAGTTATGAATTCAGTTGTTACAATGGACAGAGTCAATATCTGAGGGCAGAGATTATCAGGAAAATGACTCATTATTAGATATCACTTATAAATTAAGCTCACTGGGCAGAGAAAGTGTTAAAATCTCAGGGCTATGAGACTCAAGAAATTCTAAATGGAAACAATAAGATTATGTTTAATATATTTATAAATATTCTACCTTCCAAGAAATAGACAGATTGAAGTAAGTACTACTAGGATTTAACCTCAAAAAATGTATTCTGCAATGATTCAAATGTTTACTGTAGGTCTGAGCTTTAGAGTACTATTCCTAATTAGTTTCTCCATTTTACACATTCATGAAATTCATATTCAGAAACTGTTATTAAAAGTACCAGCTACACATAATCTAAAGTCTGAGCTTCAAACCCGTACATATACCTGAGGGTTTATTTAATGTCATATGAGTTTAGAGCAGTAAAATACATTTCAGTAATCATGACTGTTATTAACTCCAAACATATCTGATTAGAAGTCCCATTAAATAGTGTCTCTGCAATCACTGTTCAATGAAGGAATGCTAGTTCAATGTGGGCAGGATATTTGTGTTTCACTACTATACAACCAAAAACTAATACAACATTGCAGTAAGGTATATACTAAGACATACCTGAATGAATTGGTGAAAAAAGGAAAATTGAGAGTGAAGCTATCAAAAGAGTTGCAACTATTCTATTGGAAAAGAGAAAAATCACCCTTAACCATTGTATTTTTTGTATTAAATATATCTATATTCATGTAACACTGCTGCACTTAATGGTTCAAGAGCATGGTTTTGAACTCAAAGACATCAAACTTTAACATATTACTCTCTACATGAACTATGCACTCTGGTATTATTCAAACTAGGAGTGAAAAATTGAATTATATATTGTTTTTGTATTGGACCTTCTTATTTATTCAACATAAAAATAATTTCATTTTATCGCTAAGGCAAATAGTTTTATGCAAACTGTATATTTATTGCCATTTTTGGACTACAGATTTAAGTACTGATTTTGATAAATATTGACTTAGAAAATTGATATTTACATATGATGTTGGGGTACGTTCAGCATTATATAAACACTTAATTGCAGTACAGCTTGTTTAGAATTAGACGATTGAGATGATATTTTATAAAATAATGGAACTTCTCATCTTAGGCGCCAGCAAGTTAGCATCTCTGATTCCTTCTCTTTCACTGAAAATACTTTAGAATCACAGAAAGAAATGGAAAGATGTAGTAATCCTGGGCACCGAGACTGCTGACCAATATTCCCATGACAGAACCTTGGAGAAATTTTCAGAAACTAAATTATTGATGACACTGTATAAAAGAAAAGCAGAACCATGTAGGGAAGAAACTGGACATCCCTACCCCACTGTCCCTACTCCCAGAAAAACAAAGAAATGACCATTCTTACCAAATTGGTCCTATTCTCTGAGAATAACAATGTCATTTCTAATATTCTTTTTCTTTTATATAGACAACAGCTCTCATTAATCCCTCTTTACATAGCCATAGATTAGCAATTACCCACCACATCTAGATGTAATCTAAACATAGCTAATTTTATATAAATTCAAATGCACAAATATATATTGAACATTAACTATGTGTTGTGATCATAAAACAATAGGCTTTACCCATAGGAAAATGATAGTTGTGTTAACATAACATGGAGATATATGTGTGGCTTTTCTACTACTCTTTCTAATGAATTCCTGGGAGAGATATGGGTGATTTTTACCAAAAATACTAAATGAATTATAATATAAATAAACGGATAAATAAGTAAATAGAAGAACACTCAATATGGTAGGTTGTGGTAAGGATGAGGGTATGTAAACAAGAATGAGAAGCAACCATGTTTTAATTACTGGATTGGCCAAAATGTCTTACTTAATTTTACAGAAAATGCTGTAAATTATTACAGTAATATTTAATTAATTAATAATTAATGATGTTAAAATACTGATAATTAATAAAGAATGGGATTTTAAAAAACCTCAGTCCTAAGATTAACATTCAAATATTTCTTTAAGTCAGTTAAGTATTTAGGAACAGTGTGTCCACTGAAGTTTACCTTTCAGGAGAGTTTCTCTTAACATAAAGTCATAAAGGATTCTCCAGATTTTACCACTGAATAGTGTTATTCAGTTTTGTTTTTCCTTGAAGAGAGTAATGTGATTTTGAAAGGACAAAGATAGTTTTTCTACATTACATGAGAAAATATATTACTTGAACACTTAAAAGATGTTTTATATGATACTTTCTAATTATTGACATTTTAAAAACATCTCTAGTAATTCTGTTCACAATATAATTTCCATTTTTTCAATAAAAATACTTTAGGAATGGCATTCAAAAAGTCAATTAACTGTAGTCTACACTAAATTCAGACTACTTATGGACCCTTACTTGACACCTCTTTGCTATTACATCTGTAGGTGATGTGTAACTTTTTGGTTTCATTGAGATACATTATAATATGTTTTGACATCTGACTTCTAGTAAGAATTCTCTTTCCTTTTCCAAGCAAGATAAACAAAAAGGAAACATGGCAAGACAAAACAAAAATATAGAATCTTATTATATCATCCAAGATAGAGGCTTAAAACACCATTTTTCTTAGTTGTCTTTCCAATGCTTTTTTACTTTGTAATAAAGCATTAAATACACCTGAAACATATATAATTTTCTTTATTATCATATCTGATAAAATAATAACCTTATTTCTTTCACAGATAATATATCTATTGTAAAAGAGGAAATATCCTCTGTGTTACCTTGTCAGTGTATCAAACTAAACGTTAACAATAATCCATTTTCTTTACCTGAGAGAGAAAATGCCATTTTGCTAGAATGTACAATGGTACAATGATGTTACAATGATAATACAACATGTTTAATTGTCTTTAATGAAAAGCCAACAATATTATTGGAGTATAAAATTGAGAGAATTTGTCTGTATGTATGCCATTTGAGCCTGTAATACAGGAAAGATTTCAAAAATGTGAGACAGTAAGTAGACTGTATTGTTGAAGTGATGAAAAACTGAAAAATTCAGTGGAGTGTCCAAAACTGCCAGCTGGAAAGGAGACAGAAGGATATCAACAGTCTGCATTCAGAAGGAATCCTGATGTGTTGATGTAATAGCCTGATAATGAGATGATTTGCCTGCCACTACTTACAAAGAACTCTTTGACTCTTTGAAGTGGGATGCTTTGGAGATCACATAAACATGGCCTAACATAAAAATTGTGTCTTTAAGTGTATTGTATTTTCTCTATAAACATGAATTCAAATAAATCAGTTACCAAGTTTTATGTATATATTTTATGTATTAGAATTGAAGATCGTTTAATATCTGCTACTTGCTCTGCATTCAAATCAAACTGCACTTAGAAACACCCTTTGGGAAAACAACAATAACTCAAAACTGAGTAGCAACCCTGTCTAGACTCAAGTAAATACATTGTCACCCAATTTCATGAATGGATAATAGAGTACTTGTTAGAAGCATGTGATAGACACATCAGAGTATAACCTTGCCAGAACTGGAAAATGTAGACATAGCTGCCTCGAATCCTTTGAGGAGCTCAGTGAAATGTGAAGAAAAGTGGAATGAGAGAGAAAGAAAGAAGAAAAAGAAAATAAATTTCAAAATGACAGAAGTTAGAAAATAATTAAGCCAAAATTATAAGATGTGACATATCCTCAAACTCTCTCAACATAGTATGTGATACACATTAGTGTCCTGAACCAATTATCCAATAAACCTAAGTGAAGATCTGCCATTACAATCCTGGCTCAGCCATGGACCAGCTGTGTGACACTGAACACGTTCCTAACATCTCAATATTGAACGACTAGTACATGTCAGGCCACGACACCAAGGGTACAGTAGTAAACAAGAGCAGGATAGCTCTAATGCTTATGTACTTTACATATCTCTGTGGAAAGATAAACAACAAACAAAAACTTACAATGAAGTAATTCCAGAGAATTCCAAATTCTGTAAATAAGAACAAAACTGGGTTGGCAGGGTGAAGAAGGGTAGTTTATTATCTGATTAAATGTTGTGTATCAGTTGTAATAAAGTGGGAATATGAATCAAAGTATCTCCGGAGGGGTCAATACTCTCCCAATAGCCATTCCAGATATGCCAAAATGTCTAAGTAGTAAGAAAATGTGACTCACTCCTGACTTCACACTCTCTAAATTTTAATTCCCCTCTAATAACTGAAATAATTTGAACCAATTTCAAAAAATTACTTGTTATTAATATAGGTTATCATTAATATATTTTAAATAATATTATTATTAATATTAATGGTATCAAGCGCCCTAAATACTCTGGGATTTTCCCTTTGCAAACAGCTCCAATTCTGTTTTGACCACCAACCTAAATGCTGCTTTCCCCATGGTGTTCCTCTTGCAAAACAGCTCCAAGATGATAGAAAGACTATGAAATACAGAGTGTGCAGTGTATTGAATTATTTTTAATTCTCCAAAGAAATCGATTTTAGCATTTGCATCAATCACATTAGAAAATATTTAATAAATGATATTATCTATATTATTCTAAGGGAAGAACTGAATGAGGGTAATGTTATAATTCTGCTTATGGAAGTGAAAAGTGATATAATGGCCTTAAACAGTGGAAATAAAATTAAAATCCAGTGCATTGTATCCTTGTCACTTTAATTGTGATAATCTACCTAAAATGGTTATGCCTGACCCATACTAGTGTGCAATGATATGTTAGCCATTATTTTGACTAAAATACATTATATCTATTAGAGTTTATTTTAGGTGACCATTATTAGTTTATGTTTTCTACATTAAAAATTCTGGTTTTTGGAGGTATATGTTATATGTAAACAAGTGATAATTAGAACAAGACATACACTTGCCATAGTGACTTCCATCCCAGCATAAAACTCACTTTCTTTGAGAAATGTCTTTTTTATCAGTCCTAAATTTCTGTGTCACTTTCCTGGCATAGAAAACAAATGGAATAATCTATTTCACCTCTTTTTCCAAATTGAGTATGAAAGGATTTGACTATTTTATAATTACCTTTAAAGTTCTGTCCTCTAAAGTTCTGTCTGAATCTAATATTCTTTAGTTAACCTATCACTCAAACAGTAAAAATATCAGAAAAAAGCATTCTTAGAAAGGTCAGAGTATTTCTCCATATGTAAGTGATCCAGTATCACTTGTTTTGTTATACATTAAAACAAAATGCAATAATGGGGTAGTATCAGGGTGACTGAGTGGAGGCCTTTATAAGGCTATAGATTTGTAGAATGTTTGAACTGTGCCATAGGGATAGTTTAATCCTTGATATGAAAAGGTAAGTATTTCCTACTCTCTCTATTTAAACATGGCTCAAAGAAAAACTGGAGAGCGCCTACCCAGGATCAAGGACATGCTTCTGACCAAGGAGAGATTGGGACTGATTCCCACTGCTCTGGGACTGATTCCCCCAAATGACAAGGGGCACTTTCACTGTTATTGACCATCATGTGTGGTTAGAAATAAAAGTTTCATCCACAATGAGATACTGTTCCTACAATGATGCTGGTGGGAAACGTCATCTCTATGGCTAATCTTGGAAACTCTTTTTGATATTATTTACAGGACAATCACTTTGAAGCTTTGTAAAAGTTCTATTTATTGATATGTTCTATTATTCAGTTTCTTGTACTCAGGGACTAAATTGTGCTAAGCCTGAGATTTTAGAATAATAATATCTGATTCTTCCACTTAAGAAATTTCGATGTTCCTAGGAAAAGCAGATCAAATATACATACAGTGTGATAATGATAAAATTGAAGAATGTACATATCTCAGTGATTATATAAAAGAAACAGCAGTTGACTAGATCCAAGAATGATGAAAAATTTTCAGTAACCAGATATTACCAATGAGTCTCACAGGATAAACCGGAGTTTACATGAGAAAGGGGAAAATGGAGTGTTATTTGAAGATGAGGATAGGGGTGAGAACAGTGGCCTGGTAGAGATTTCAGACAAAAGAAAGATCAGATGGGTAAGGCCATATGGCCAGTACAGGGAGCCTCAGAAAGTGCCCACTAGTTGATAAAAATTCAGTACACAAAAATGCAATTTGTTTAATATGCAATGAAACATCTACCCTGAAATGATTGGCCTACTTAATATTTACTTTCAACTATGAAAAATACATTGGACAAAAATCCTTTTCCAAAGGTTGAAATTAATACTTCTAGAATATTAACAGATAATTCACTGTTTTTAAACACTAATAAACACCCAAACTAACCCCATATGTTTGAAATATTCCAAAAATGAACATAAAAGCAGTCAGTAAAATTCTTAGTAATAAAAGTGAAGAATATAGAAGGTCAAACAATACAGTGAAGAAAATGAGTTTTGGCATGGCCACCTTATATGTTGGCATTAAAAGCAAAAGAACACATTTCTAATCACTTTTGGTTATTTGGTTTTGGATATACAGTTAAATAGAAACTACATGTTTCTAGGAGAAAATTTTATATGTGTGATGAGGATTTGGGGTATTGTTTTTATTTCTTTCTTTTGATCATTTACATTTTCTATTTTGCTCTCAGCATTTTTATTATTTCTGGATATATTGAGATCTAAAGAGGATGCTGCAATTAGTCAGCTTGTATGGCTTTTGATCTCCATAATTGGCCTCCCAGCAGTACTTTTTGCTATTTTAAACAATGTGGCTAATATAATATGCATGATGAAAATGTTAGTCCTATTGTTTTTGTAGCCTGTGATGTTTTCAAATCTATCAACAAGATAAAAACAAAGCTTGGACTATGCCAGAATGAATGCCTAATAATAAAGTGTCCATATTTTGTTTTTCCCTCCATGAACAGATTTTATTACTAAACTCAGAACTCTCAGTCTTACAGCATCAACATACAACGGTCTACGTGATTTACATTCTGACTAAGACCTCTTGCGCATTGCTAAAGGCAATACCCCCCTTTTCCCCATCCCCACACAAAAAAGTGACAACATGGAGTATTTAATTCTGAAAGAAAGGCAAGTGTTTTTTTTTTTTGTAAGGTCACCTCCTAAGGAATACTAATATTCTTTCCAAGTAACATTCATAACTTTATGATGTGAAAGAAAGTGCAGAGACAGTTTCTTTTGGGGGAAAAAATGACATTATTATTAATGACTCATATATAATACACTAAAGATAAAATTTTAAAATTGCCAATTGACAAATATTTTAACTCTACACTGTTCCCATTGGGCATACATGGTGGGAAAAAAATGTTTCTTCTTCCTTGTATTAAAAATAACTTATTTTATAGAAGTGGTTAAAATGTGTGGTTAGGGCTTGCCTACTTAATTTGACAATGTCAATTTTGATTTGGTTAGTATTATCCTAAATATATGTTAGCATTACCCTAAATATACACACACAAAGCAAAGGCGGTCCCATCAGAAGAGTTCATATCTTATATGAGAGTTCATAATATGTTCATATTAGACATATCAATTTATATGTCTAATAAAGTTAAGTTTTATTAAGCTTTAAAGGCAATTTGTTTAATAATTACATCCAGAAATTAGGAAAGGATGTGTTTGTTGAAACAACCTGGAGGACATTATGTGCCGTGAAATAAGCCAGACAAGAAAGAAAAAAAACCCCACAATCTCACTCATCTGTGGAATCTTAAAAAGTCAAATACATAGAAGCAGAGTGTAGAATGGTGGTTACCAGTGGTGGGGAGGTGGGGGAAATGGGGAGATGCTGGTCAAAGGGTGCAAAGTTGCAGTTATGCAGGATAAGTGAGTCTAAAGACATAGGTAAGACATGAAGACTACAGTTAATAGTACTGTATGGTATACTGGACATTTGCTAAGAGAGTAGATTTTTGGTTCTCTGATCACGATAGTAACTATGTGAGGAGATGACATGTCAATTAGCTGGACTATAGTAATCATTTCATTACGTACATGTATATCAAAAGCTCAATGTTGTACACCTTAAATATATACAGTTTTTATTTAAAAATAAAATAAAGTATATATATATATATATACCTTGGACTCATATATGTATATGGAATTAATATATACATATATTATACCAGTAATTATTATAATATTATAATATACACTAATGCTAATTACACATATATGTAATTAGTTTTTATCCCCTGTGACCATAAGGTGTTCAATATCAAATTTCTACTGGATTGAGTTAACATTTTAATTATTAGTCACACAACTGATAAAAATACTATTTGTTAATAATTAAGTATAAAAAATAAAATGCTATTAATTAGATTTAGAAACTTAATAAACCAAAGAGGATGTTAGGAAGTATCAAAAGTGTGGAAAGTGACCTAAGGAAAGTCCCATTTATTCTTAAAAGTGTAATTTTTTAAAAGAAAAATAAGATGATTTTAATATTTTACATTCTAAAAACATCTACTTTTTTTTGATCTATAGAATTACAGAATACAAACTTAAATTTCAAGAAAAATAGTTCAGAATTAAGCAAATCTGAACAATCTGAGCTAAACTGATTATCTACATTAGGGCCAAAAGGAACTCTTAACCTTTCAAACAGGCAAAATGTAATAGTTTTGTTATTCTGTATTCTGACCCTTATTTTAAAAAATAAAATTATGGTAAAACTTAGTGCTTGAAAATACATTGCAAATATTCATTGGCCAAATACTAAGCATTTGGAAAACCTACAGTAATCACATGATGACCATAATACTAGTCCTTATTTAGATATTTTCTCTTAAATTAAAAAAATGTAACATTTCTTTAGGGACAATGACGATCATATCTAAGTAAGCAAGATAACAATTGCCAAGACAAGGATTCGCAAGATGATTTGCAAACTTATATTAATACTTTACCCATGATTTTTTCATATTTCAGTCTAAAAGGAGTTAATAATACATTTCAGATATTTAATATAAAATAGACCATACTCAATTAGCTGTCTCCTCACAAAAGTCATTTCTTGAAGTGTTAAAATTAAAAGATTGTTGTCTTGTGATTAATATTGTAAAAATAAATACATCTGTGGTTTGTTCATGGAATCAATTACCTCTCAAATGTGGTCTATAAAATTAAAAACAAAGAAACAAAAAAACAAACAAAAAACTTGAGAACCCTTGCTTTGTATAATAGGAATGTGAGAAAACCAAACAGCTATAAATTTTTTAACTAGCTCAGCTGAAGTCAAGGTGAGACGTGGCACTCATTACGCATCTTTGCCAAATGTTTTATGTTTCGACATGTCAATGAGTAAATGACACACGGGCAGTCGTGGTAGCATGCAATTCAGTTCTCTGTAAGAAATTGCCAAAAAACTATGAAGACTACATATATCCAACAGCTATCCAGCTGCAGTGTCTTCAGGATTTCCCAACACATTTGATCAGAGGCCAAGCTTTCCAAGGTACCCCCAGTCTGTGACTGACCATTTCTGTTCAATTTGAGATTCTTCTACGGGCAAATTTTGCATCTGCATCCCAGTTGGTCTGGCTGATACTTTCTCAGAGCTGTGTTGTAGTCTGATGCTCATACGCTCAGCTACCCAATTTCTCCTTCCTTGCCCTTTCATTGCAAACGTAACAGACTTGCATGATTTATGAAGGCTTTCCCAACTTACTCCTGCTCTCATTTTTATCTTTTTGTAAGTGTTTTCCCCATTAAATCTGCTGTCTTTTTATTTTTTCTTGTGTCTGCTTTCTAGACCCAGATCCTCTGATGAGATGCATAATTTTGGCCAAATTCATCAAGAATGATTATTCTTATTATTTTATTCTCATAGTCCTCAATAAAATGTACCTCTAAGCAAATTTTATAAACTTGCTGAATCATTTTCTGCCAAAAATACACATTTACACTTTATTATTCTACTGTATTTGAAAACCTTCCATTTGACATCAATATGTTTTTTGAACTAAATCGTACATAATTTTTTAAACTAGTCATCTTTCCACGGATTTGTATGAAACATGTTGTATATGATGCATCTGTTTCTCTACCCTCCCCCGCCCCCCCACAAACCAGGGAATGGGCTGGGCAGAAATCAGCCTGGAAAAAAGGTTAGATATTTGAAATTTTATGTCTTGACTCTAATATCAGTTTAGTATATTAGTATATAGTATCACCAGTGCTTCTACTAGCAGGAGATAACTGGAGCATAGTTACAAAGTCTAGACTCTTCAACTATCAGAGTTTTTGAAAATGTTTGAAACATCATAGTCAAATGATACAGAGTTATTCACAATTTTGTTTCAAAATTATATTAGTCAGGGTTCTTTAGTGTATGTCGCCAAATTTAGGATTTTTGCTGATCTGATATGTGAGAAATGGAATTCCAGTGTAGTTTCAATTTATGTACGTCCTATGAGGATATAGATTAAACAACAGATAATACTTGAAGAATTATAACCAGATTACAGTCAATGTGCAGGGGTTAATCATAAGTAAAATTTTTGGTTCAGTTATTTAGAAAACATAATTAACATGTTAAGAAGGTAAAGCATAAGTATTTGACTTCATAGTATAATAAAAATTATTATTTACCAAAACGCAAAATTCAGACTGTCTTCAAAATTGGCATTTTGGTTTTGAATTACCCAGTACATTTAATAAAATCTATGGCAGGAGAAACTATTTGGGACATATCTTTAAGGCTCCTTAGTGATAGATGAGTTTTAAAAGGTTTAGTGATTTAACTTCAGCGTCTCCCTCTGTGTTCAGCATTTATTAAATCTATTGAAATTGGAAAGTCTCAAGATAGTAAGGAGAAATCCAAAAGTGTTTTTCATTTGTCAGTTCCTTTATGACAAAGAAAATCAATGACCACATGTTGAGGTTTTTCTAAATGTGATTTCTGTATACTTTGACATGAGCAATTTATATCGTTGTATTTTAAAATTCATGTGGAGGAGAAAGTACTAGTGTCCTTGACTTGAAGACTTCCTGAGCATTTTTACTTTGCACACTGGCTTTCATAAAAAACTGCTTTTCATCATTACTCTATTCTCATTTTGTGGAGTTCATTATTATAACCGAAATATACATTTCTGATGTTATGATATTTTCTGGACATTTTTCTAATGAATTCCCTGTAGAAAAGTCAGATAAAGGCAGTCATGTGTTTTCAGTTTTATTTGAAACAGTATATTATACTGTTATACTGTTTATTTGAAACAGTATATTTGAAACGTATATTAAATAATGGTGTGTAAAACTTTGCTGAACTTCAGCGATTTTAACTTAATTTATTTATTTTTTTGCCTCACCATGCCTCTTGCAGGATCTTTGTTCCCTAACCAGGGATAGAACTCAGGTCCTGGCAGTGAAGGTGTCAAGTCCTAACCACTGGACCTCCAGGGAATCCCTGAGATTTTAACATTTCTAAATACAATAACAAAATCTAACCTTAGGAAAAGTATGATGCGTTTTATGAAAATACCTAGATTAATTTAATACATCTTTAAATTCTGAGCTAAACATTTTTTTAAAACATCTTTATTGAAGTATAATTGCTTTACAATGGTGTGTTAGTTTCTGCTTTATAACAAAGTGAATCAGTTATACATATACATATGTTCCCATATCTCTTCCCTCTTGCATCTCCCTCCCTCCCACCCTCCCTATCCCACCCCTCTAGGTGGTCACAAAGCACCGAGCTGATCTCCCTGTGCTATGCGGCTGCTTCCCACTAGCTATCTATTTTACATTTGGTAGTGTATATATGTCCATGACACTCTCTCACCCTGTCACATCTCACCCCTCCCCCTCCCCATATCCTCAAGTCCATTCTCTAGTAGGTCTGTGTCTTTATTCCCGTCTTGCCACTAGGTTCTTCATGACCTTTCTTTTTTTTTTCCTTAGATTCCATATATATGTGTTAGCATACTGTATTTCTTTTTCTCTTTCTGACTTACTTCACTCTGTATGACAGACTCTAACTCCATCCACCTCATTACAAATACCTCCATTTCATTTCTTTTTATGGCTGAGTAATATTCCATTGTATATATGTGCCACATCTTCTTTATCCATTCATCTGATGATGGACACCTAGGTTGCTTCCATGTCCTGGCTATTGTAAACAGAGCTGCAATGAATATTTTGGTACATGACTCTTTCTGAATTATGGTTTTCTCAGGGTATATGCCCAGTAGTGGGATTGCTGGGTCGTATGGTAGTTCTATTTTTAGTTTTTTAAGGAAACTCCATACTGTTCTCCATAGTGGCTGTATCAATTTACATTCCCACCAGCAGTGCAAGAGTGTTCCCTTTTCTCCACACCCTCTCCAGCATTTATTGTTTCTAGATTTTTTGATGATGGCCATTCTGACCGGTGTGAGATGATACCTCATTGTAGTTTTGATTTGCATTTCTCTAATGATTAATGACGTTGAGCATTCTTTCATGTGTCTGTTGGCAATCTGTATATCTTCTTTGTGAGCTAAACATTTTAAACCAAACTTGTTAGGTTAATGTAAAAGATAAATATTCAATTTTTAACTGAAATGATACCTTATTGAGTAAAATGCAATATCTTTGTAAACAATCAAAAACTGTTTCCTGAGGAGAAAGTAAATTATTAAACATTAAATACTCACTCTATTTAGTAAACCTCACATCTACTTCTATACAACAACGGTTTATGCTTGTTGTGAAAACAGTTGAATTTTCCAGCAATCTTTCATTTACATTTTCAGGCCACTAAATGAATATGATGTAAAAAGTTAATTTATCATTTTGATTATCTGATTTGTCTGCAAAAGACATTTTGAGTGTCCTTTCTCCCACTGTTTTTCTTTCTTCCACTATCTACTATTTTAATTTAATTCTCTTCATTGTGGATATATTTTTACTTGGCTTAAATATAGTTTATAGGATTTTGTGAGATGTCTAGTTTATAACTTTTTGCTGTTCCTTTAAGATGATTTTGATGTATTAAGAAATGTTTCCACATTTTCCTTACAATGTTTAAACGGGAGAAGTAAAAAAATACAGGTGTGGATAATCACAATAAAGAGAGAATTAATTACTGTCTTTGTGTATATATGTACATTGCAGAATGATTTTTGTTCTTGTTGCAAAATTTAAGGATAGTAATCACTTCTTTATAGTCTGCTTTAAGGTTGAATAAAATGTCACCTTTTTTTTTTTTAACTAGGCAGAGAGAGAGAGCACTCCTTTTGTGAATGCGATGAACAATAACAATAAAATGCAGTATCAGGTGTCAACTCTGCAGTCTTCCATTTGCCTACTTGGGGCTACAGGGTAGTTTTCAAGAGCCTTTTTCCCTGAGATTGGAAGTAGCTCGTGGCAGATGCAGTGTAATGCATCTTTCTAGATTATGGCTCTTTAATGACTCTTTCAAGATTATGATCCAGCTGGACTTTCCTCCTGCCAAGGCACCTGGAAAAAGGGCAAGATTGGATTTGGAGAAGCTGGTCCAACATGGAGCAGGGTCATAGCCTCCCACTCAACCCAGGCTCCTGAAACAAAGACCATGACTAAATGTTAATCATTTTCTCTTCTCTCAAATTTGTTTCATCAGGATTAGGACTTTATCTTTTATTGGAATATTGGTTCCTAAATCTTGGACAGAGGAATGTCTATTTTTCTATTTAAAAATGGCTTCACAGTTTATCTTAGCAAGTTTTGAATAAATTAAATCTTTCTTTAAGCTAGGTAATGCTGACAAAGACAATGCTATACATGGCAAAACTTAAGCCAAAATATACAAATTATCTTAAGTTTGAAAATATTCAATATGATTTAGAAGATAAAAATATTCTGTATGTAATTTCCTGAAACAGTTTATTTTACTAATTTCACAATGCTAATTACAAAAGAGATTTCAGGAATTTATTTTTTATTTTGTATCTGTACATCTAGCAAATTATATGAAGGAGAATGTAGCTAGTGTTCAATCTTATCCTAAAACAGAAAGGGTTTTTATACAATCCCTAAGATTTTCATTAATCATGTGATTTTATATCAGTTGACTTTATTTTAGGTCTGTAGTCCTATGAGGTTTCCTTCACGCCTGCTCTGAACATTGTGCGTAAAGAACTGTTTACTCCTAATTTCTACATTGCACTTTCTGTAGATCAAGTAGGGTACCTGTAACTTAAAAAAATAAATTTGCCTTCTTTAGTAAGCCAACTTATTTTTAGAAATCAAGAAAAAATAGATCCATATTCATATTAATTATTTTCATTTTGAGTAAATAATTTCTGCCTAACTTCCAGAAAATAGTAACTTCTCAGTATGGACCAGTGTGGACTTCAACTTTTGTGATAACTCATTAATTACTTTTAGGAAAAATTAGGTATACATAAAAATAGGGGATCAAAGTATTATAAAACTTAACATTGATTTATCCTATTAATATTTATTATGTGCCATATTCCAGGAATCAAGTTAGAGGACAAAATTTTGGTCAGCAGGATTTCAAACAAATGAAAGAAATAGATAAGTTTTTAAAAATTATAGTGCAATAGTTGGATTTGCGTGCAGTAGTTAGAAATGCTTCCTAGAAAGAATAATACCTGAGCTAGGACTTGAAAGAAATGAAGGATAAATAGGATTTAGTTAAGAATAAGAATAATGGAATTCTAGGCAGATAGGTGAAAAATAAATTATATATGTGAGGGTTTGAGAAAACTTATAGAAGAAAATTCCAATAGTTCTAACCAGTTATAAATTATCATATGCATCAGGAGATGTGAGAAATGAAGTTGGAGAAAAAAACAAGGATCAGACAATGAAGAGCTTTGAGTATTGTGCACAATGTTCTGAATTGTATGCAAATGTGGGACGTTTGCATTTACTTTATTGAATAATCACTCTTGTCAGGGTTATGAAGGACCAGAGAGGAGCAGTTCACTGTCTTAGTAACCCAGGAGGGAATACGGTCAGTGCCTACACTACAACAATAGCACAGCGGAAGGTGGTGATGGGGTAATTTACAAACTTTGGAAGTTAGCAAGAAGATTTAGGAAATTAGAAATTGTCAACAATCAGGCAAGTTGCTGACTTGGGGCAAAAGGATTAAACACAGGGCTGACTAGATTAATGATGTTCAGCATTTGATAGAATACAAACCAATTTCCTCAACTAAGAGTCAATAGTGATGCTTTTTTTTGTGTGTGTGTAACTGATGGGATTTGTGATTTAAAAATAAGTCAGGGGATGAGAGGGGGTTGATTGTAGCTTTATTTTTAAATAAAGAGTGTTTGTAGTTTACTATGGTAGATATAATAATTGTTCCTTACTCTTCTGTCCCTCTTGCTTTCATTTATGCATAAACATCCTTTATTTTGAAACTGTTTAGTAGTTCCCATGAATATATGTCCCTGTTCTATTGATATTCACTCTAGCCATGAGACTTCTTTTTACCATTGGAATGTTAGTTTGTGTAGTGCAAGCAGAGAGCTTAAACAAGACAAACTTGTGTTGGGCTTTTGTACTTCTTCAGCCTGTCTTAGGAAGAGAGTCACTGGATCAAAATGAGAGAAGGGTAAAGGCAGTCCTGAGACATGAAGCAGGCCCCCCAGCCAATATATAGTTTCATGAATGAGAAAAAGGTCTGCTGCTCTATGCCCATGACATTTGTCACGTTGTCAGTTCTACTGCAAAACTGAGCAATACACTCACACATGAAGTCTCTCAGGGTCCCCAAACCAACGATTTTGCATAGCATTTGGGAAAAGTGTTATTGGAAAAAAAAAAGTTTCTCTTGAGTATGTCATTTTAGAGAAACTAGCAGCAGCTGCTAGAATTTTAAGAAATATATACATACATGCATGTATATAGGCATATATGTATATATAGATATACATATATATACATATGTGTGTATACATATATACAGACATGATATATAATATATAATGAAACACAACATTTATGAGTGTGACAATAAAAGAAATGAAGAATGTTGACAGCAATTGTAACAAAAGTGAAAAAATCTAATTTGATAAATTCATTTTTCGTATTACTTTAACAAAGATTCAGATGTGATGGAAGACAAGATAATTTAGGTAAATAGTTAATATTAAAATCAAAGTTTAGCAAAATATATTTCTTAATACCATTTCATAAAAATACTTGTATAGTTTATTTATACTGTCACATCTATTTACTGTTTGATTAATTCACCCTTTAAAAATTATTGAGAAATTCCTGTTAAACACTTGTGGTGATTGAGAGTAGAAGGAAAAAAAGTATATAAAACTACTCCTGTTCTCAGGAGTGCTTACAATTAATTTTGCGAGATAAAATGCCCTATAGTTTAACAAAGTATATGATTAAGTAAAAATATATATTATGAACATTAAGTTGGATAGAAATTTCAAGAAAAGAAAGAAATCACTGGTTAGAAGTTATGAGAAAATCTCCTGCTAAGGACAGAGAATTTGAGTTCATAACCTTGGATATCTTAACCTCTACTGCCATGAATTTTATCAGCCTAATTTCTGCTCTTATAATACTCTTTCCAGACTTCTAATTCACACATAGCACCCTTTTCTGTGCTCATTTATTTATTTACAGGCATTACTCATATGTAAAGGATGAATTCTTTGGTCTGGGGACTGGTTATTAGCCCCAGTTGAAAAATGGTGGCTACCATATTGAACTAACATGGAAATTAGTTATGAAATTTGGGGAATATCAATGTATTTCAATAAATAATTTGATTTATGATTTCTGATCATTCTTTTACATCAGTGTGATATTTCGAAGTAATTAGTAAAGTCTGGAGGAAAATGTCAGTGCTAATTGTCTCCTTATACTTTTCCCACAATAGCCAAAAGTGCCTGAAATCCAAATAGCTCTGTCCGGTCTTGTATATTCACTATTGTTCTATTATCAGGCTCAGAAAAATTCAGAGCTAAAGTGGTATGAACTGTGTTCATTACTGTGGTCTACAGTGAGAAAACCTCCAGGACAATGATATTTTTGTATCTACATACTTATTTAGACTTCACTGTTAACAGGGGCTTACTTAACATTACATCCTTTATAAATTATCTGGTGGCTGCATAAAAATATCATTACCCAGTTCTTGAAAACTTGTGATACTGTTCTTTACAAAATAAAAATTTTATGTTTAATATGTAACAATCATGTTTATATTACCATCACATTCTAATAGAAAATAATTATGTTATGCTGCTATATTAATTTCATTGAAAGTACCTTGTCAAATATAAGATATACCAGGAATTTGAAAATAACCACATCTATAAAAACACATTTTTTTCAGAACACAAATGATTAATTTGGTTCAGTTGAAGATTATATGCACCACTAGATGTGATAAAGGGTAAACATTTAACCAGGAGAATGAATTCCTCATGATATTCTGAGGGCCCAAGGGCACTGATAATAATACATTTAAAATTACTTATAAGTGACTAAATTATTTTCCTGTGTTATATTGCAACGAAAAAAAGGGGAATTGCCTAGGGAAATTCCTAAACACACCTCTTGGGTTACCTCTATTATCACTACAAGGATGACCACAATAATCAAGACAATTTTATCCCCTAAGATTGCATCCCTAAAATTCATGGCATTTTAACATATCATCTACTTCATAGATGAACATTTTCACAGCAGTGTTTGATAAAGTGTGAGCACATCTCCAAAAAGAATTATGTTTAACTGAATAACAGTCCAACATACTTCAGGTTCTACTATATGCCAGTCTCTTTTATTTCTCATTTCTGATTTATATGTCACCACTTCTTGCCTGTCCAACCTGGCCCAAACTCTTTTTCTCTTAGGTGTATGAGTCCTGGGCTAGCAGATGCCTCTTGCATGAAAGAAATCTAAGAATCTCCAAGTTTCATTTCACATTACTCTCCTAAAATGAAAACAAAAACAAAAACCTTTTCACAGAAGTTATCTTTAGGTTAGAAAATTGTGGATGATTTAATATTTTTCTCCTGTACATTTTTCCAGATTTCCCTAAACTTCTATAATGATATGGTAATTTTGTGATTTAAAAAAGACATTATTTTAAAGAAAGAAATAACCCTGAAACAGTTTATTTATAATGTTTCTAAGGTTCCCTTGTTGTTTTGTCACCCTTTTTCTATTTACTACCTTTTCAATTGCAACCTCCTATTTATATAATTCTTCAAAAGTTCTACTACCATTTGTTATCTAGGTATTTCTTTTTTCCTAAAGGTGTAATTACTTCGGTCCTTAGAATATTGATTTGTCCATTCATGGGGATGTCAAATGTTCTGCTGCTGGGAAAATTTAACATCCTAAATTACCTTGAGAGCCTAGATTCCAAATCTCCAAAGATCATTTGCTACCTCCCTCACTTCACCTCCACCCCCAGATAGAAGGAAACTAACAGATCAAATGCACTTGAACTAGGTCTAGCCTTCCATTTAGCCAGTGATTCACTACTGCACATTCTTGAATCAATACTCATTTTTTAAATTTATTTTTTAAACTTTTTATTTTATATTGGAGTATAGTTGATTAACAATGTTGTGTTAGTTTCAGGTGTACAGCAAAGTGATTCAGTTATACATGTACATACTGCTATATTTAAAATGGATAACCAACAAGGACCTACCATATAGCACAGGGCATTCTGCTCAATATTATGAATCAATACTCATTTTTAGGGCAACTTTCACAGCTCCATGATCCAACTTTCAGCTAAATTCTTAATTGATCCTATGAAGCAGTCACAGCCCTGTGTTTCCAGCCAAAGTGTAAGTTACCACCTGTTAGACTACACACTGAATTCCGTCATCCAGAGCCCTCACTAGCTAGACATCTGGCTCAGTGGCATCAATTGGTGGCATGGGTAGCCTGGGGAGTATTGAATCTTACATTATCTTAGTTTTCTTAGAATATTCTGAATTGATGAAATAAATTTCAGAAAAGCACATCCAAATTTTTCAAGATATCTATATAAAATTAAATTTTTATAATGCCCATAAAAGTGGAATATACAAACAAGTTGGACATTGTGCTCTATTTATGTTGCATTGTAATAAACAGATCACCATATTTAACAACTTCGGTCAAGATAACTACTATATCAATGAGCCATCAAAAAAAATTTTATGCTGTGGTTTTTCAATATACTATCATAAACTTTTATGTTGTGATTTTTCTTTGTTTAAAACCTTAAATGATCACATATAAGGAATATTTTGTCTGCATGAAGTTTTTAAATGTCCTAATCATGAATATCAGTTATTTATTCTGAATATATATAGACTATATATATTTGGGGGATAAAACAAATGTTCTTTATTTAGAAATAAGTTATTATGATAGAGGGTAGGTGTTAACCTTAATCTTGTTATTTCATACTTTTTTTTTCTAACATCTTTATTGGAGTATAATTACTTCACAATGGTGTGTTAGTTTCTGCTTTATAACAAAGTGAATCAGTTATACATATACATATGTCCCCATATTTCTTCCCTCTTGCGTCTCCCTCCTTCCCACCCTCCCTATCCCACCCCTCCCATAAAGCACCGAGTTGATCTCCCTGTGCTATGTGGCTGCTTCCCACTAGCTATCTATTTTACATTGAGTAGTGTATATATGTCCATGCCACTCTCTCACTTTGCCCCAGCTTACCCTTTCCCCTCCCCGTGTCCTCAAGTCCATTCTCTAGTAGGTCTGCGTCTTTATTCCCATCCTGCCCCTAGGTTCTTCATGACTTTTTTTTTTTTTTTAGATTCCATATATGTGCATTAGCGTCTGGTATTTGTTTTTCTCTTTCTGACTTACTTCACTCTGTATGATAGTCTCTAGGTCCATCCACCTCACTACAAATAACTGAATTTCGTTTCTTTTCATGGCTGAGTAATATTCCATTGTATGTATGTGCCACATCTTCTTTATCCATTCATCTGTCGATGGATACTTCGGTTGCTTCCACGTCCTGGTTATTGTAAACAGACATGTAATGAACATTGTGGTACATGATTCTTTTTGAATTATGGTTTTCTCAGGGTACATGCCCAGTAGTGGGATTGCTGGGTCGTATGGTAGTTTTATTTTTAGTTTTTTAAGGAACCTCCATACTGTTCTCCATAGTGGCTGTATCAATTTACATTCCCACCAACAGTGCAAGAGGGTTCCCTTTTCTCCACACCCTTTCCAGTATTTATTGTTTGTAGATTTTTTAATAATGGCCATTCTGACCGGTGTGAGGTGATACCTCATTGTGGTTTTGATTTGCATTTCTCTAATGATTAGTGATGTTGAGCATCCTTTCATGTGTTTGTTGGCAATCTGTATATCTTCTTTGGAGAAATGCCTATTTAGGTCTTCTGCCCATTTTTCGATTGGGTTTTTTGTTTTTTTGATATTGAGCTGCATGAGCTGCTTGTAAATCTTGGAGATTAATCCTTTGTCAGTTGCTTCATTTGCAAATATTTTCTCCCATTCTTAGGGTTGTCTTTTTGTCTTGTTTATGTTTTCCTCTGCTGTGCAAAAGCTTTTAAGTTTCATTAGGTCCCATTTGTTTATTTTTGTTTTTATTTCCATTTCTCTAGGAGGTGGATCAAAAAGGATCTTGCTGTGATTTATGTCATAGAGTGTTTTGCCTATGTTTTCCTCTAAGAGATTTATAGTGTCTGGCCTTACATTTAGGTCTTTAATCGATTTTGAGTTTATTTTTGTGTTAGGGTGTGTTCTAATTTCATTCTTTTACATGTAGCTGTCAAGTTTTCCCAGCACCACTTATTGAAGAAGCTGTCTTTTCTGCATTGTATATTCTTGTCTCCTTTATCAAAGATAAGGTGACCCTATGTGCGTGGGTTTACCTCGGGGCTTTCTATCCTGTTCCATTGATCTATATTTCATACTTTTTGATAAGAGGATGGCAAGGCTATATTGGTAAACTCTAATATTTATCTTCAAATTTTAATGATTTATACAGCAAAAACCTGTGAAACACTAACATACTAGTATTATTCATTCCCATCTAGCATTTACAAAGGAGAGCAGCGGTATACCTAATTAAAATAATTAGTAAAACTTAAATAATTTAAATTTTATTTTGTAGTATATTTAGAGGTACTGGCTATAAATAAACCATAGACCCTAGTCATTGACTATTGGTTGGCTATTAAAAAGAAGGCTTAAAAATGATAAGTATCAAACTTTCACTTTCAGGAGGAGGGAGTGGTTATATTTCCCCTATTCTTCTTTCAAAGTACAACTATAACACAAAACAAATATCAACAAATACACATAATAGCTTTAGTATCTTGATTTTATTGATGTCAGTGTTCTGGTTATGATATTATTCTTGTTGTGTAAATGTACTACTTTTATAAGATACTACCATTGGGAGAAATTAGGTAAATGGTACATCAGATCTATCTGTATTATTTATTATGTAAGAACAAATACCAATAAAAAATAAGAGGCTTAAGTCTCTCTGTTGGTAAACTGCCAATTTCTGGGGGTAGGTAAGAGCCTAACTCTGGAACTACCTTCTGTTGTAAAGGTATGAGAAAGTTTGTTTTTCCTCTGGATAAATGCAGTCAGCTAACAAAGGTCAATTCAACTACCAAGTGAATGTGGGATAAACTTTGTGTGACAAATGGTGATGTGAAGACCTTTTACTTGAGGACTAGTCATTGTTTATCTTGAGAACATATGCAATGGGTTGCATCTGCTTGGCTATTCAAAAGGAAGAGATTTCTTCCTGTCTCTACAATCTCTTACCTGATTGCCTGTAATGCACATCACATTCTGGTTTAATGCTTATACAATATTAAAATTGCTTTCTTTTTTTGGCTACCTTTGTGGAGATGTTTTCTGGTTTGGGAGAAGATTTCTTTTTTAAAATATATTTCTTCAAAACTTACAACTGCCTCCTACAATTCTCCAAAAATTTTTTAAGAAGTGAATTAAAAATTTAAAAAAAAATGGTTTTGGGGAAAAAGCCCTAAATTAATTGGAAAATAAACAAGTTTCTAAGGTATGTTAATTATAAAAGAAAAGAATGTTGATTTTGATCAGCCTCAGTAATATATAAGCTTAGGCAAGTGTAAATTTGAATTTGAGAAGTAACTTATTAGGCCTTTGACATAATGGCCTTAGTTCTTTATTATTGATCTACTCCTGCTATCTGATGTCTGTTGAAAAGTAAGGAAAATAGAGAATACAGAAAGTATGTCTTGATGATATATTTTACTTATTAGTTATGGAAGAAGTGTGATTATTTGAAGTAAGGTCAACAGTTCAAAGAGATTGTTAGTTTATATCTCCCTATTTATTCTCACTATTCAAGTATATATATAGTTTGTTAAAAAGACTAAATGTAAAATAAACTGAGATATTTGACATGAGTTAAAACACAGTTTTTTAGAATATATTTTTCCTGATTATACTTTTTTAAACTTAGATAATCTTTTTATTCCAATTTGCCTCAGTATCCACTGAGTTTGTAGTGTTAAAAAATGGCCAACAGTGATAAAATTATATGTGCTAGACCTGCTATCATAGACCTGCTGAAAATCTGCCAGCACGTCTTTATCATCAAAATTCTTCTTATGTGGTAAAAACAAAACAAACTAAAAGATTTCATATTCTAAACCATTGCTAGTTTGATTTTCTGTATCAAAGGGAACTGATCAAAATGTATTTATTGAAATTAGAAATAAGGATATATATACATAATGAATTATATATATTAATGAAAAATATTGCCTGCCATACCAGTAAACAAAGGATGTTGCAGCCCTCAGCCATTGCAGCCACCCCCAACAGTACACCCTGAGGAGACCTAGGATGGAGAAGAACAGGATGCTGGCCCTAGAGAGCTAAGGTGCATATCTAAGGAATGATTTCAATGAGCCCAGACTCTAGTATCTTCCCATACATAGAAAAGTGCTAAATTCATTAACTTGAGATATCTGGTTTTCTTTAATTAATGGTAATCTTTTGATGTTCCAACTACCTGGTCTTTGTTGCAAAAACCCCTATATATCCTGGCTTCTACCTTACCTTTCCAGAGCAATCCCTCAGAGCTATCTAAGAGTCTGTCTCCCGGGCTTGAAGTCCTCTCAGAAATTCAGCCTAATAAAATATAATTCTCAATTTTTAGGTTGTACACTTTTTTTTCAGTTGATATATATATACGAAATAGCCAAGATAAAGAAGGTAGGGGATTTAAGTAGCTTTTTTGTTGTTGTTGTTTGTTTATTTTTGTTGCTTTGTTTTGCTAGCATTGTTTTCCACTGCTCTTATTTTGGTAGTGGAATCCTTGTTTTTAAAAACTCCATGTAATCCTCATGAGGCTGTGAAACATGTCATTCTTGCTTCTCTCTTTTAGTCGCAGTAGAAGTGTAGGATTGTCATGAACAATAGTTCATGATTATGTGACTGGAGCTTGAGACAATCACAAGATGTTGCTTCTAACTGTACTTCCTCTAGAGGATCTCTCTACCCACTGTGGACCTATCTGAATGGGATGTAGAGAGAAATTTCTCTTTAGAGCAAGGTGATACTTTAAGTATCCAATACCTACCTACTGCTGCAGAAATGGAGGCCATTTGATTTTCCGTAAAATTTTAAAAATCATGGGACTTAACTGCGGGTTGGGGATTTAACTAATCATTAACACCTATTAAAACCCAAGATAACTGCTAGTGTTGTTAACTCCTGGACACTTCATTGGGTAGTAACAACACAGGAGATTTCTTACAATTAATAACCGTTTAAACTGGAGCCCGTCCTTGTGGTTTATGTCTCTGACCAACAGTCTTTGGTGTTCTGTCCTCTCTGGAGCTTCTAATCTTTCAAGGCTCCCATCTTTGTCTTGGGTGGCTCTAAAGTAAAGCTAACCTTCCTCATGAGACAAAGATGCATCCCATTGAGTTACAATTTACAATAGAGTTTATATTTATTTCTTCCTTCAGGGAGAAAGCAAAGTGTTTCATATGTGTTCTCAGGTGAAAAAATATTTTTTATTACCCTGAAAAGGCTTGAGTCCTAATTTTACCTTAGATTCTTGAGAACAGACCTTCTCCAACTTAAAACAGACTACTAAGTTTTTAATCACTCAACAATGCACACGGTTCTCTGTACTTTAGCTGTTGACATGCTGGCTATAAAAGGCAATGATCTCTCAAAATAATAGTATATACTTTATGTTTTTTGCTTCAGATGGACCAATGTGAATCTAATTTTTTTCTTATACTTGTTTGAACTTACTGAAGGTTCTTAGACATAGCCAACAAAATTTAGCATCTTGACATTTTTTCTAATGAATGTCTGGAGCCCCACATTTGGTAGGCATGCAGTCCAAATTCACAAGCGCAAATGACTGATAGTTTAACCAGCTGCTTTGCAATAATTTCAACTTCTCAGCAAGGGATAGTGTAACCCTTATAGTGCACCCTAATTTAATTCAGCCAATGCCACAATTTATAGTGTAGCAATTAAAAATCTCAGTCCTAATAGAAAGTTCTATATTACTAAATGTCTGTTGGGCTTCTGATGACAGCACACAACTATATTTAATTTTTTAAAGGGAAATACATTGGCTATTTGACAAGAAACACATGGGAAGATCCCAAACAATGGACTAGGGTTCTCTTTGCACTTTGTCTATCTCTCTTCTTTGCTTGTCTTTTCTTCTCTCTGCACATTGCTTTCACTCTATTATGATGCAGACTATCCATTTGTCAATAAAACATAAAATTCTTATAATTTCTATTTTAAAAGCAAGGGAGAGTTATATTTCCATCTTCAACTAGTAAAATATCAGAAAATGCTCTGTTTGGCTTTGCTTGAACCATGTTCCTACTGATTGAATTAAATTCACCATTTAAATGGAGCTCTATGCTCAAAGGGATATGATTGGCCCATTTCTAAGGCTCAAGAATCAAATAAACATGATAAACTGTTCCACCAGGTAACAGAATGGATAATAAATTTCTCCAAAGACAGTGGTTGAAACATAAGGTGAATCAAAAAAGTACATAAGGCAAAAATAAATATGCAAACATACATACATACAGAAATAATACTGGTTTTCAGTTGTCTTCCAGTAGTCAAATAATGTGCTATTTCTGAACCTACCATCTTGATACTGTTGCCTTTCTTGATATTTTAAAATTTATTAGCATACCAGGTCATAATACACACCTGAAACACAAGGAGCATGTTATTACACCTCTTTTCTCAAGATTGGTGGACTATTTACATCTGCTAATTGTGTGTACTTAAACATATGCAGACCCCTGCTTTTGAAGTAATTTGTTCCTGAGAACTATATCATAACGGTTTTACAACTATCTCTTCAAACATGCTAGATAGGTATGGAAACCATGCAGTGAGTACAGAAGGCAACTAGTGTCAGAAATAACACTTTCACTGCTTCCTGTGAAAATAAGTGGATTTTAAAAAAATGTAAAGTGGCTAAAAATGATCCAGCAACCAAGAACGTACCTCTCTCTGAAAGAAATCTTCCTTCCAGCCTCCCTATATAAAACCCATATTTTAATAAGCAGAAACCTCTCATTGACAAATTGGAAGGAAGAACAATTCTCTTCTGGTTATATATTTTAAAAGATAAACACAGGTCAATTAGTCAGTAGATGATATTTAGTAATTTACATTTCATGGATATTTTTATAGCATGAAAAATAAAGTTCATATATCTAAACCTACATGAGACGCATACTGATTTATACAGTCCTTATGTAAATAGCTACATCTTATGTGGAAAGGGTAAAATTTGATGCTGTATTATAAAACTAACAGTTTTTGAAGAATTTATCAAGACCATATTATTTATGATGAATGGCCAAATGAGGTAAAAATTAACGTTAATATATTTCAACCATTCTTTTAGCAAAGATAAATTATATCAAATCCAGAAACAGAAATGGGAACATTAGGAAGATTATCATTGAAGAGTCTCTGTGATAGTTTCTGTGCAAAAGAAAAAAATAAATAAAAAACACAAGCCTATACATATTCAGACACAACCCTTAAGACTATTCATGCATTGTTTAGCAAAATAGCTTTGTGGGTTATACAATAACAAAATTTAGTTCTAATGGAGAGACTGGTGGGGTTTGTTTGATTAGATTAGAGTTTTGCATAAACAAAGTGATCACCAAAATGGGCAAAAGGCCATGCACAGCTGTGGGTACAATTCCTAGGAATGGATGGACTCTTTTTAGTTGACCTAAGAAAGATATTTTGAATTATACTGAAAAAATGTAAACATTGTGTATATTTCCCATTCTTTTACTTGTCTCATCAAAATAAATCACATATACAAAGTTTGAGATGATAGCAAAAACAATTTGAAAATGTTTATAACATTTGGTAAAAAGATGAGTATGACGAGCCAGAGAGTGAACCCAAGGACAATAAATATAGGAGCGCTGTGAAATGTGTACAAAAGTGAACATTTGAACCCACAGACATATGGAACCATATGACTTTCTTTTTCTTTCTTTTAGAATCTTTGTTAATTGTATAGTGACTACCAACTGATTTCTTGATCAAATTATACAAGAAGTTAAAAAAAAAAAAAACTTCAGCTGCTATCAGATTGTATTGCATTAGTGACTATAAGTGGCAAAACTATAAAAGGTTTATTTTTTGTTGATACCATTTCTATTATATAATTCTAATTGTCTTGTCACGGATGAGTAAAATGTTCTAAAATATAATCAAATGTTTATGCTAATAATAACAATCCCAAATATGCCTCTAGCACATAAACCACAGAAGTTAAAATCCTAAATTTTAAAAACATAAATTTGCCATATTTTCAAATATTTTGTAATGAAATGTTAATTCCAAAAAGAAATTAACTGTGATAAATATACACATATATACTCATATATATAATCTTATATATTAGTACGTGTGTGTGTATGTGTTTATATTCAATGTTATAAAAATAAAAGTGGAATATAAAGATAATTTATAGGCATATTCTAATTCTTAGAGCTCCATAATTTATACATCACCCTCCTTGCTAGACAAGAGCCCCCCTTTTCTCTGAGAATTCTTTTTATTATCTCCAGAATTGCCACTCAGTGTTTAAGACTTCTTTAGTTAAAGTCAGTTTTTAGTTAACTTTATAAGAATATCTGTATTTCCCTGGTATCAAAAATAGCTCTCAAGATGAGCAGTGAAAATATACAATCATCCAAAACTTAATAGTCCCTGAGTCAGCATTATACAGATTAAGTGAATCAGAGAATATACATACACAAAAAGAAACCTAAAGATAATAATGCAATGTTTTGTGAATCTCTTTAGTAGCCATCTGTGGTAGGCAGAATAATGACCCTCTTTAAAGATATTTATTTCCTAATCCTGGTAACCTGTGTATATGTTACCTTACATGGCAACAAGACTCCAGAAATGGGATTATGCTAAGGACCTTGAATTGGGGAAATTATCTTGAATGACTTATAGGCTTTGGAGGTGGCAGAAGGGAGTCATGAGCAAAGAAATGTAGTTGTCCTCTAGAAGCTGGATAGAGCAAGGAAATAAATTCTCCCCTAAAACTTCCAGAAATAAGTGCAGCCATGCTGACCCTTTGATTTTAGTCTGACAGGAGACCTGTCAGACTCCTGACATCCAGAGCTGTAAAACAATACATCTGTATTGTTTTACACCACTAAATTTGTAGTAATTTCTTATGGCAACAATAGAAAATCAATATACCATCCACCCTAGGTCACTGGGCAAACAAATCCTTATTACACGCTTCACTCTAGCCTACCACTTTTATCTACAGAGTATGCAACCATGGTTATAATACATTATTAACACAAGGGTTACATATACAAAACCAAAAACTAGATACACAGCTGTTGACTTTTATTTTTTTAAGAACTTCAGAAGAACTTACCAAGAACCTTAAAATATAAATGTTTTCACAAGTCACCCTGTTTTCTTTAATTATCTTTGTATATCAATTGACCAACTCTATGCAACCACGTTCCTTAATGGTAAGTTCAATTCAATACCTCTGCCCTATAAAGCAACCTCAATAATCTCTAACCCCATCATTCTTGACTTTTTATTTTTCAGTTTTCAAATATGACAGAAATAATTATTTAAAAATGACAGATTCAATGCCAGAAAATAAAAGACAGTATACTGAACCTTAAATCCAAAACTTGGTTCATATCTTCCTGGTCCTTCCAGCTGACCACTCATCTCCGCATTGTATGAAATGAAAAAAATGCTTAGTTCTCATTTCAAGACTTTTTTCCTTGGTTTAGTGCTTTTACAGAAAGCACTCATGTGTCTATTTAAGCTCTGGAATATCACTATATCTATCAGGAAATCATATTGACCCAGTATAACAGAGTCGTACATAAATAGACATTTTTCTCTACTTCACATAAAAATCCAGAAATAGAAAATCCAGGGATTGTGTTTCATTATGTTCTACAAATCCTCAGAGATGTAGACTCTTCTAGATTGTCCCACCAATCCTATGGTATGGTTTTAAATAGCCTGGTGCACAATAGTGAAACAGGTTCCACTATGACATCCACGTTGCAGACAACAGGATAGAGTAAGGACTAAAGAGTAAAAGAGACAAAACTTGTGCAGAAATTCCCACGTGGCACTCTACTTACATTCCATTATTCAGAACCCAGTCATATGGCCATACCTAGTTGAATGAGATTATGGAAAATCTATCTCTATCCTAGATAAATATGCCCAGCTAGAGACTGAAATTTTCATTACCATGGGAAAAGGAAGGAACAGATATTGGAGAAGGCTACCAGTTTTTGCCACATTGTGCTTAGAGAAAGATAGATAGATGATAGGTTTATAGACAATCAAAATTATTCTCATAAAAAATCTTATATGAGATAAAATACTACTTTCTCTATTTTATCATTGAGAATACACAAGCATATAGATGTTGAAATATACACTGAAGATTACATAGCTTGGAGATAATGGACTAGAATTTGAATCCACTTTTGCTTGAATCAACAGTCTGTCTTCAAACAATAAGTGGTACTATAACATCTTATAATGATCTAAACAGTTAAATTGACACTATTTCAGATTATTTTATTTTAATAGATATAGGTTTGTTTTAAATTCTATTTGCAGATTACTTTGCAATCCTTTATTACTTTCAGATACCTAAGTCTTTTATTAATCCCTTAGAATAATTTTTGGTACAAAAACATATTTAAAATAACAATTAAATATACAACTTAAAGAAAAGTTATATTATTTGCTTAAAAAATAAATAGATCTGTAGACTGAACCCATATAATTGACCCTTTTTGAATTCATTTGAATTATAAACAAGCACAATTGACAAATTCAGCATATTAAAGATTATATGTCATTAGTAGTTCTCACCACTGCTATACTTTTCAAATAATTTTACTTTCATATATATTAGTAACAAATACATACAGTATATTATTTTTCCATAAATAATTATTATAAATTCTAAAAAAGCAAAAGAATAAGTTAACCTTAAATAATACTTAGCTGATAAACAAACAAACAAATAAAAACTGTCTACAGCCTCAACATTAAACAGTGGAAATGTCATAGAAGTGTTTTATTATTTCTTCCAAGATGTTTACAAAAGCCAATGCTTCCAAATGAAGTACTATTTTAAACAAATACCCTATATGTGTCTCACTATCTAATCACTTTATTTGGTCTATCAACATGGAGATAAAGCTTTAAAAATCAATTAGGACTGGAATATGACATACTTCCAGATAAAGAGAAGATTTTTAGGGTATAAATCTTGAAGAAATTGATGTACCGAAAATCACTTGACACATTTTTCTCTAAAAAAGATTTCCATAAAATTTTTGAGACAAGGGATGATTGTCTCAAATATTTTAGTAGGTATCTGTAGACATGTAGCTTATTATGTGTGTTTTTTGAATATTCAAATATAAGCAGTCCCAAGAACTAGTGAAGTGCAAAAATATAAAAATAAAACTAAAAATCACTAATAAAAAAGTAAAATTATAAAATTAATATGAAAAATGTGTGAAACACTTATGAAAATATCTAACACAAATGCCCAGTGAGTTGTTTCTAGTTAAGAAAAAAGGTAATATATATACTTTATCAAAACTATAATACTGTTTTTGATAAGTTTTGAAACTGTTTTATTAAAAATTACTGTCTACTGTACATATTCTAATCAATGTATTTTGCAGTGAAAACAAGTAAAAATATTGAAGAGTCTTTTCCTCAGCAAACATATAATCTATTATATATACACAGAAAATATCTTAACAATAAATAACCTAGCATATATATGAATAATACAAGATGTCAAGAAGCTGGATAAAGCTTAGATGAAATTATCTTTTTGCTTAAATACATAGAATGTTCTCTAAACTATGTTGGGTCAAAGTCAAAGGATATGCAATGTTGAATATGTGAATTGTAACTTTATCATGATCTGTGTTCATGTAGAGTTACTCCCTGCAATTACAATTCTAATTTTTCAAGAATTTTCAAATAAGGTTTTAATAGAAATAAAGGAGTAGATTGGGGCGAAGATAGAGGGTAAAAGTCACTTTCACCAAACTTCTAATGTCTTCCAACCTCCTTACCTACTGAGGAGAAAGGTATACATATATTACTGGCTCATGTAGCTTAACTTTATTTCTCTTAAATGTATTTCTATATTTTCACTTTACATTATACATATTTATGTCTCATTTACACACTAAAATGTATAATCGTTATAGAAGTAATTACTACATTTTATATCCAAATTTATATCTTATAATTTGCTCTATCTACTTTGGATCACAGAAGACTGGCTAAATGGTTTATATATACCACAGTCATTTAGGACTTCACCTACAAACTAAGCTAATAATATAGCATCATTCTGCAACCTAAGTCCTTTCATAATAATTGTTTCCATTAATTATTACCTTCTATGTGTCAACTACTCCATTAGGTACATTTTACATAAACTAATACTCAAGAAAACACTGCAAGTTAAGTAATTGCCCAAGATGACATGGCTAGTAAACAGGAGAAATCCTTTCAGATTTCACAATACATCTACTTTTCTATATTTGATACATAGTATGTGTTAATGGCAAACAAAATTTTCTTTTGCAGAATATATATAATTTAATTATATTAAATGAGTTATTTAAAGGATAAAGTTGTATTTCAGTAAATGAAAATTTATTAAAATAACAGTCATCCTGACAATGATTACAACAAATTTGGTAAAATGCATTTATAATATTTTTTACTTTTAAACCGATTCAATGCACACTTCGTACAAACAGGAAAACTATTATACATGAAGACTATAGATCCGTAAACTAACAAGACAGACTCTGTGTCACATTGAAGCCAAAGAAGAATCAACACTACTAAAGGCTTTTAGAAAATGATTGCTTGCATCTGTAGGCAGTTTATCTTTATGCCAAGTTTCTCAACTCCTTTTGTTTACTAAGAGTACATTTGAAAATTAAACATCTTGAGCGCCAGAGTTTGTGACATACAGCAGCACTTTGACATTCTTTGGGTTTCACAAAAAAACTGGTTATCTGCAATTTAGTAAAGACAATAGCATGAAATCATATTTTACTGGTTTATTTAATAATCTTGCTGTCAATTTCAAAAAAAAATACAAAGTCAGAAGTTTGCTGTTTCAGAGTTTTCATAAGTAGCGAACAGCAAATTGATATGATTACATCGAAGAACATTTTCTATTTAGTCTTTACTATTTCCTTTTTCCTATTTCATGATAATTTGAAATTAAGTTGGCAATGATAATGTCAGGAAAATAGTTTATTATCATCCTAAATTATTGCAGGGGAATCATTTACCCCGTCTTCCATTCATCACATGCTCACTAGACGCTTTCTATGTTTCAACTATTAGAAAAAAAAAACTTTCTTGTTAAGAAGGTTACATAGAAGCTATAAATGGAATTAAATATGTAGGAACTGGGATTGGATGAGACAGCCCATAGAAAATGTATGGACAGTGGTTCTTAACTTTGGTTGCATGTCCATTTTCTGGAGCTTTTGCAACTACACTTCCTGAAGCCCCATTCAAGAGTTAATAAATAAAACATCTCTCAGAATGAGGGTCAAGCAAGTCATATGAAAAATTTTATAGAGGATAATGTTTTCAGCAAATGTTAAGGTTTACTGAGTAGAGAAAAACAAACAAACAAAAAAGACATCAGTACTCTTCAAAACACCAGTATTTAAGTGGGTGATTGAATAATGAGCAGTCACGAGACTGGGAAGAACAATTGATTGGGAGAAAAAGCACTTGGAAAATAAGAATGTTAAAAATTTCAAGAATGAAAAAGGTAAAAAGTATTATATTTTTAGGGAGTCCAAGAATTGTGAGAATTACACATAGGCTAAGGGATTTGTAATCTCTAAAATAACTGATAGCATTTTCTGTGAAATCATTGGGGGAAAATTCTGGACTGAGGAAAAAACAGAGAATGGGAAGCATGTAGGAAATTCACAAGTGTAGATTTTATCTTGATATAGTTTTATAGGTATAAAAAGGGAATCTCATGTAAGTACACAACTGACAGCCTCATTTTTTTCTATGAGGTTTTAGGGAAGGCAACATGCTGAATCAGGCTTAAAGATAACCTGGTAACTACTTCACATAATTATCGACAATGACAAAAACACCAAAAATGACAGCAATAATAGCAACATGGTAAATATTTATTAAAATATTTTTATGCCAAATGTAGGATATTATATTTGTGATATTATTCAATTATTATGTAGCCTGGTAGGTTATATAAAGATGTAAATTTGTCCAAGAGAACATAACTAATAAGTGGTACCACAATTCAAACCCACGTCTGTTTTACCCATTACCCTAGGTCTTAAACATTACTTTAGATCCATTTTTCATGATTTGATGTAAAAGATAGCTTTCCAAAGTTGTGAGATATACATACAATGAAATATTATTCAGCCATTTAAAAGGGGGAAGTCCTACCATTTGTTACAATATGGATGGACCTTGAAGGTATTAATGCTAACTGAAAAAAAGAGACAAATATTGTGTGACCTCACTTATACAGAGAATTTAAAAAACAAAACAAACAAAAATCACACACAGAAAACAAAAACACATAGAAAAAGAAATCAGACTTGTGGTTACCAGAGGCAGAGGGTGGGGGGGATGGAATATTGGAAGAAGGTGGTCAAAAGGCACAAACTTTGTTATAAGATAAATAAGTACTAGTGATGTAAAGTATGATATGACAAATATAAATGACACTGTCTTATTATATATAGGAAAGTTATTAAGAGAGTAAATCCTAGGCGTTCTCACCACAAGGAAAATATTTTTTTCCTTTTTTTCTTTCTTTTCTTTTTATTGTATCTATATGAGAAAATGGATGTTAGCTGAATCTACTGTGATTTCACATTTCACTATATATGAAAAAAATTAAGCCATCATGCTGTATGCCTTAAATTTATATAGTGATGCATATCAATTATTTCTCAATAAAACTGGACAAAAGGTAGCTTTAAATAGGTTTTATGTGTTTATGAGACATAGAGATCACTAGGTATAAAAAGCACAATTAATAAAATACTGAAACATGTTAATAACATTTAGGATTTCTCTTCAATCTTGTGAAATAGTCTTAAAATTGAGCTCCTCTGACCCAGTGTTCTTTCCCTGCTATTTTTGTGATAGTTATACCTCCAGTTGATAAAATATGTGCCAAATTTTTAAAATCTCTTCACTTAAATCTTAATCTCTCAGTGTCAACTGACAAATCACAACCTTAATTAGACATCACAGCCCAGTGAATCCATACCTAGACCTAGCAACTGAATGTTGCTGTGCTGATTGGCCTCAATTAAAACCTGGAGCCCAAATTTCAAAAGGATGCTCAACAATGCCTGAAAATGTTAGCGTAATTCCTCTGTATATTCACTTTTCCCTCTCTAACTTAACTATATTCTAATTTATTCTGCTTCCTTGAGTTTCCCACTTGCTCGCCAACTCTAAAACTACTGACTTTATAACAAACTTGCATGTGGATGGGATTCTCCTCATCTTTCCACCAGTAAGTTGGTTGTCCATCCTCATCTAACAATATACTTAGTGCCTTCCCTCCTCTTTACTATGGATGATGTGAGCCTGTCCTGTCAATTACCAAACTCTTCAGGCATGCTCTGGATCCCCATCTCTCTCACCTTATGGTTTCTATAACTATCCCTCTCCCCAGCATCATTAATTATCCCCTCCCTATATGGATCATTTCCCCAAGTGCACAATCTTAATCCTGTATTGCCTCTTTTAAAGAAGAAAACTTCCCTGGACTCTGAAAGTTCTCTCATTAACAACTTTATTTTTCTGTTTCCATTTCATAACAAAACTTCTGGATATAACTGTTCATAAGTTCTTGTTCCCAAACCACCATCTCATATTCTCTTCTCAATTGATTTCCATAAGGCTTCCATCCCCACCACTCCATGGAGATTTTCTTGTAAAGGTGACTGTAGATGCCACATAGTTACATCCAACTGTCACTTCTTGGCTCTCCTCTTACTTGACCTCTTGGCAACGTTTGACATAACTGACCATTCTCTCTTACTTGAGACAGCGAACTATGGGGACTCCCCATTCTCTTGGCTTTTCTCCTACTTTGCAAGCCATCTCTTTTTACTCATCAACACTGGCTCAAACTTCTCTGATCAAGTTTTAAAGTGTTAGAGAGTCCTAAGGCTCTGATATGAACATCCTTCTCTTTGCCATGGAAATATCCTCTATAGATGACCTCATCCTATTTCATAGCTTCTAGTATAATTAATAAGTGCATGACTCCCAAGTCTGTATCTTCAGTCCAGACATTTCCCTGGAACTGCACACCTGCATATTTCTATTTTCTATTTGACAGTTCCATGTGAATATATAACTAGTATTTTACATATAATTTGTTCAAAACAGAACTCCTGTCAACTAATCCCCTCCCCACCACCCAAAAATGTTTCCCTCCAGTTCTCATCTTAGTACAGACATGAGTAAACAATGAGTGGATCAAACCAAATCTAATGGTTATCTGTGATTCTTTTATTTCCATACCGTTGACATTCAATTCGTCAGTGAATCCTGTTGACTCTCTAAAATGTATCCAACTTTGTCCACCTTTTCCACTGCCACTCCTAACACCCTAGTTCAAATACCATCATTCTTTGTTTGGACAATACAGTAGTCCTTAATTGCTTTTCAGGTAGGTGATCTCCTCACAGCAGCCAAAATAAACGGTTGAATCCTAACTAAGACCACATCAATCTCTCTAATTCAAACACACTATGGCTTCCACTTACAGCAAGATAAAACAAAATTCTGACTCATAAAGCTATACCTGTCCCACCTCCTACCTACCTTGCCATTTTTAATCTCATATGTTTTCCTCCTTGAGGCATTGAACAAAGAGGAAATTGATAAAAGATTAAAATGGCAAGAAAGGAGGTGGCTCATGTACCGATGCCTCAGACACATTGACCTACTTTTGGTTCCTTGAACTTGCCCAAACTACTGCTGCCTTGGGGTCTTTGCACAAGCATTTTTCCAGAGCCTTTCCCCGGTCTTCTCACATGTAGTTGCTTCTATTCACTCAGATCTCAGTTAAAGAACACATCCTTAGAGATACCTTTCATGAAGATCAATCCTAAAATTGTCTTCCTGGTGCTCTTTAATATATTGCACCCTTTTCATTTTCTGCATAAATGTTTTTCTTGTTTGTTTATGTTTAAATTATTTTACTGAGGTATAATATACATATACATAAAAGGCAACATTTGTGTGTGTGTGTGTGTGTGTATATATATATAACTTGCTTACTTTTTGTATCTTTTCTTTAGGATACAAGTTTAACAAAATCGGGGCATTTTCTTTCCAAGATCAGCACCTATGTGATTTATTACATGGTTTCTAGTATGGAAAGAAAATGACACCTCACCTGTTTTGATAAATAAACTTTTCTTGAAACACAGCTGCACCCAGTAGTTTATATATTGCCTAGAGCTGCTTTCATGCTACAATAGCGGATTTTAAGTAGTTGCAACAGAGACTGTGTCCCGCAAACCTAAAATATTTACTATTTGGCTGACTAAAAGAAGTTAGCCAACCCCTGAACTAGGTGGTAAGAAGTATTTGGTGAATTAATAAGATGTAATAGAGGAAAATAGTATGTTAGAAATTTTAGCTTTTTAGTTTTTCTATAGAAAAAAAAATTTTCTATAGAAAAAGACATAAGCTTATGGTTCTAATTCTGAAAATAGTATCAACTATAATGTAGATATTATAGTGAATGCCACACTTTACAATAACCTCATTTTGTATTTAAAGTTGGAGAGAAGAATGCTTTAAAAGAATATGCTTCAGATTCTAATTCAACAAATTTATCAACCACAAAAAGAGGAGTGTAGTGGGTGTAAAAAAACAGGCAATTTGAGCTCTTTAATGATCTTTTTCAGCCAATAGTAATGTTAAATGTTGAAATATCAAGATGTCACAGAAAGAGTTTAGATAAAATGGCTTGTATAGGACCTCTGCCCATCTCTCAGGTAAACAATTCAACAGTAAAGATGAATGGTCCTTGGAATATTAGTCATTTGTTTCTTTAGTTTAAGACTAGTAAAATTGACAGTTTTACAGGGACCACAGTGTTAAACATATAAACATGAGAAATTTAAATGTACCATTTAATTCTAAAATTCTATCTTAGAAAAACAGCAAGTTAAACTTTGTTTTAGACCATTTTATCTATTAAGAGTGTCACTATTTCAAAAGATCCCCCCAAATTAGCAGTTTCTTAGTTTGTTAGAGAGACATTGAGAAACAGGGAATCAGGTGCTGTATCTAATTACATGGAAACAAAATTGCAGACTGCTAATGGAGAGAGATTTAGTCAAATGCAGAAGTAGAAATTTAAATTGCAGATTATTTTTTATTTTACTTAACATTTATTTTATTTTTAACTAAAATTTGTATATACTTTAGTTTTACAATAGGATGTTTTAATTACATATACATAGTGAAAAGATTACTACAGTTAAACTAATTAACATATCCATCTCCTCACATAGTTACCTTTTTTGGGAGGTGGTGAGAGTACCTAAGATCCACTCTCTTACAAATCTCTAGTATACTGTACAGTATATTAAGTAAAGTAACCATGCTGTACCTAGATCTCTAGATTTATTCATCCTATATAACTGAAACTCTGTACTCTTTGATGAACATTTCCCCATATCCCCTACCTTCTCACCCTTGATAACCAGTCTACAATCTGCTATTATGAATTTGACTTTTTAGATTCCACATATAAATGAGATCATGTAGTATTTTTATTCTGTGTCTGGCTTACTTCACTTAGCATAAATTCCTCTAGGTTCATCCATGTTGAACCCTTGTGCACTGTTGGTGGAAATGTAAATTGGTACAGGCATTATGAAATATAGTGTGGAGGGCTCTTAAAAAAAAAATTACCATATGATCCAGCAATCCCTCTTCTGAGTATATATCCAAGGGAAACAAAGTCAGTACCCCAAAGTGATATCTGCATTCCCGTGTTTATTGAAACATTATTCAGAATAGCCAAGCTATGGAAACAACCTTAGTGTCTGTCAATGGATGAATAGATAAATGCCAGGTTCTTTACCAGGAAAAAAAAATTATAGCCAAATAGCTTGAGACAGAAATTTATTTGTTCTTTTGACACTGTGCTGTGTTTTGCTGTATCAAATATGTCACTACATAGACTACTAATTCTAGTTTTAGAAAGTTATCATTTTTCACAGACCAGATGCCCTCAATTACACCCTACAGCAAACTACATAAGCCTTAATTTGTGGTCTAGCCTCTCTCCAGTTGTTATTCCCTCATTTTTTCTTTCTGACATTTGAAGTCTTCTCAATCTAATCAACTAACTATAATTCCAGAGCCTATGTACAAAGCATGATGACAATGCTAACCAATGCCTGTCACTTGTTTACTCCATAAATTTGAGATTCCATGAGTAAAAGACCTTCACTAGAAGCATTATACTTCCAAAGACTCTCTTTAAATGAAATAACATACAATTTGATTGACAGCGGAAAATGTATATTTAGCAACGGTTCTAAAACTGAAAAACTATAATACAAACTCAGTTTGATCATCTAATTTTGTAAAAAGTAGAACCTATTTTTCAATAAGTTCAATGTGTATCCATTTAAGCTGTTTCATGAAACTGATTTTTTACCTCATCCATAATCTGAGAGTTTTGGATTTTAAGCCATTGGGTATATTACATAAAACTTCAATTTTCTATGACACTCATGATTATTAAAGCAATGTGAAAGAGTAAAGCAGTGTCAATTTCCTGACTTAATCCCAGTGTCATGGTGGGTAAGGACCAAATACCTCAGAGCAATCTATGCATATTTCTATCATCAGCCTTATCCCTTCTCATATTTGCTCTTTATGTAATGTTTCATCCATATATCACAGTGGTTGGAAAACAATAGCCACCTAATAAATAATGGTAGAACTAAGAAGAAACAAAGGCCTATGTGGAAAGTTTAATAAACACAGAACAGTGGGGAGGTGGTAGATGATGCAAGATAAGACGTGATTTAACAATTGATTTCAAATATGAGAAATTGCAAAACTTACAGAATTTGAGGTAGCAGCAGTTTAATAAATTCAACCTAAGCAAAACTGGGAAGTAAATTAAATTTCTCTTTTTTACCTTCCTGCAACTTAGTGATTCCATAAAAGCTACTACTAGTGAGTACATTAGGCTGGTTCTTGATTTCTCTGTTATCCTAGTGGGGCCTGCTCTTTCAAAGCAATATCCAGGATTCTGGAATTATTTTACGTGCTTCCACTTGTACTTAAAAACTCAGACACGGTAGTCCTGGATTTTAATCCCAGTTCTAATTGTTACTGGCTATATGACTTTGGACCTATTGAATTTTCTAAACCCTCATATATGTAATGGTGATAATAGTGGTACCTATTTTACAAGATTACTCTGAGGGTCAACCAAGTGTCTTAGTGTCTGAGCATAGAAAGTATTCAAGTAATTATACTTAAAATATGTTGTATACAAATAACTATACCTATATAAACTTAGAATACCCATTAAAACATAACTATCTTGATTCCTCTTTTTTCAGGGTTTTCTACAGGATAGTGCTGTTATCAATTTGTCAAAATAGGATAGTGCTGTTATCAATTTGTCAGTCCAGATGTCGTGACAAAGTTGTTACCTATCCCAGAGGTATTTAGACTTTAAAAGCAGATGACACTTAAATCCAAAATGTGATTTTTTTTAAAAATTAATTTTAGACACAGATGAAGATCCTTAGGAGATCTATTGAGGAAGAAGAGTTGTTTGTTCAGCTACCCCTGAAATCATATACATACATAGATGCTTAGTCAAGACTTAGTAATGAGGACTATCATCCCATTATGGGTAGAATAAATCATGGTTTTAAACTTATCAATTAGAACATGGTAGAGAAACATATTCTTTAAAAGAAAAAATGTGGAACAAGAGAACATTATTATTTTAACTTCATAATGGAGCTCTTTTTTCCATCACTTTGTTTTGGGACGCTTAAGCTTCTTCTCCCTTGCCCAGAAAAAGGGAAGGGGTGTGTGTGTGTGTCTGTCTGTCTGTCTGTCTGTCTGTCTGTGACAGGCAGAGACAGAGCCTGTATGTACCTTGTGAGGAAGGTGGAAAATGTTCTTTTGAGGAAGTGAGACAGATCGGAAAACTTGGGCACCTCTTATTCCTCTCACAAACTGTAGAGGTGGGGTGGGGATGGTGAGTGAGAGAGCTAGGAAGGACAAAGAGGTGTTGTGGATTTCTAGTAAAGCCATTTCTACTAAATGGTCACACATTCCACAGGACAGGTTCTTGTACAACAGTAAGTCACAGTCTGGAATTCCCTCATTGTTCCCTTTTTAAGGAAAGACTAATGGTACCTTACTCCCAAAGTTAAAACAAAGGTGATGTAGAAAATGTATTGTATAAAGGGCAATATGAATTAAAAATCTCAATAATATCGGTCAAGGATATTGGATAGACTATTGTATTTTAAAATTAGCATATCCTTGACAAACCAACAAATTATATGAATAGTGTTTGTTTTGCCTAAATTTTCTATAAACACTTCTTGCATCTTTTTTGAAAAAGGGACGATTATAAGATAGGATGTTCATCTTTGCATAATCTGTGCATAATAAAAAATGTGGACCATAATTGGCACACGATATACATTTGCTGAATGAATGATAGAAAAGTTTTCAGTATGTAAAGTGATACCTGGAACATGATAAATGTTCCCTCCTAGTCTTTTTCTTTGTCTCTGTTTTGTAATCATGTATATATATATATATATTTTTTTAAATATAAAGTTATTCTTTTCATATGGTATTTACCATTTTGCCCGCTTTGAAAGTGAGGCAACTGAGGCACACAGATATTTAATAATTTGGCAAAACACACAAGTAATGAATGTTGGAACTAATATTTCAACGAAGAAATTGGATTCTAGGGGATACAATTTAATCAGTGTATTTTATGTTAATAAATCTATTTATTTATGGTGAAATGAGCTTTTGAATTTATGTGGAGCGACCCATATTAAGCATTATAGAGAGGTCCATTTCCAGTAGTTTTAACATTGCTTGCTACTATCTGAATACCACTCAAAGATCACATAGGAAATAAACTTATAGAAATTGATTTAGGTCATGCCTTAAGAATTTTCCTTCCCCATTTATTGAGGGTGTGGGAAGAATGTCCAGGGACGGTATGTATTTACTTATTCAAATAACCCACATTTACACAATCATTCTATATTGAAATACGTTGCAGAACTTATTGTTTGCGTAAATAGAAATCTCTAGTGCTAAAGCTTTTTAAACACAGAAGGAATTTCTGAATGATAAATAAGCAGAGGTTTAATTTGTAGTCACTTGCTGTGTTACATAAAGTAAAACTATAACCTGCAATCACAACTATTTGCCTTAGCATAGTTTGTTCTCTTTCAAAATTTATTTTGATTTATTTGAATTGCTTTGTAAGCAATTTCCTTACAAAGTACCTAGTTATCATTAAAAATATGATGTGTTGTAATATAACCTTCATAAATAATTTTTTAACCTAAGGATGCTTTCTACCATTTATTTACTTAACACCCTCACTATTGCATGATACAAATAAACATGCAAGCTTCACATTTACTCAAGCACCCACGGTTTGGCACTTAATCTGAATTAGAATCATTGTGCTTTCTCTCTATGTCTTAAAATATAATTTTTGATTTTGAGGATACATTCACTAGACTAAGAAGCACATTTTAAAACACTATCACCTATCCATATAAGTAATAAATAGTGCCTAAACATTGCTCATTTGTCTTTGTGGATTTTAAAGACACAGAAACATTTACAAGCTTGTCCATGCATAGATTTTCTTCTACATATTTTTCTCTGCTAAAGAATATAATTCATTCTTTTAACAAATGTTTATTGAGCATTTGTGCCAAGCTAGAGAAAGACTATCAATGATTCAGACCCCCCAGCTATAAGGGAGTTCTGATAATACCACCAGGTAACTACAGAGACTGGCAGAGATGAGAGCTAAGGTGGGGATAATTTAGAAGGGAGATTGGATAAGGGTATGATGAGTATAATTTGTGGCCCCGAGACCAAATGCAAAGATGGGACTGTTCTTTTCCTTAACCCCACTCTTAGAAGTCTACTGTCAGACATGTAGATGCTCAGCTCAAATCCTTTTACAAGAGCGAACTTGATGTCCATCTTCAAAGAACGTAGTTAGCTATTGTATCTTTCAGAGTCCACCTTGGATTTTAAGTCAGTCATGTTCTTCTTGGGGTAGACTCCAGCCAATGACTGAGAAGGCAGTGGTAGGATTACTTAGCCATTTCTACCTTCTTTTGTGCTCCTCTAGTAGGAACTCTCCCTTCATATCACGAGATTTTGTCAGGTCTCTATAGCAGTCTGACAGCAACCCCTGCCCAATCACATGTCATTCTTCATCTTTCTCAGGTATTATTCCTCAGGAAACCTCCCAGAGTCCTAACTCCATCTCAGCATCTGCTTCTGAGTCTAATGGACAGAGGCAATTATTCTATCCAATATTGGTTCTACACATAGAAAGGACCCACCCACCAATCAAAACTCCCTCAAATGATATAATGACGTTAAGATTTTATATAACCACTAACAATCGTATCTTCTCCAATAGAAGATATATAATAGAGCAGATAATCTTCTCACTTTGTAAAAGCCTAGTTCTGGACAAAATTATCTTCATTTGCTTCTCCCAAATCATCAGACCTATATATATGTATGAAAAAGTAACTCTTCTCTCAGGCAGAGGGCTAAAATTCCTATGGTTTATTTCTGAATATTGTGTAATAGAATAAAGGATCAGGAGATAATACTCTGAGATCTAATTTTATACAAATATATATATATATATATATGATTCTAGAACACTAATTTTGAAAATGTGTAATACAATATGGTGATGAGAATATGGTATAAACAGAACAAATTAGAAAATCAATCATTGTATTATGACCCCATAATACTCTAGCGAGTGATGGGAAGAATCCCCAAACTTTCTTCCATAGCATATTTCTAAGCTACTATAACTCAAATTCCCAGAAAAACTGTAGAGTTTAGATTAGAAAAGTAGCATGGAAAAAAGCTTAGGAATTCTCCCTTTCTCTACCTATTTCTTTCACTCTACTCCATTTCCTTGCAGAGGAAATTTGAATTTCTTCTCCCGATGGCTTATTGCAGTTGTGAGGGTAAAGTCTTGGAAGCTACACCTTCTCCTTCTCCTCACACTTATTTTGGCTGGAAACAGTCACTGATGGGGAGCACACAGATTATATACCCTCCCCTTCTCCCTGCCCTTATTTGGTAGCTGACAGAAGGGACAATAATCCCATGTTGGTGCCTATCATATAAGCTTCATGCTTGTAGCACATGGAAAATTCAGGAGGCAGCTAAATTGTACTAATATTACAACTTTAACTTAGAGAATAAGGAAATGTCCACATTTAATTTTAATTTCGCATGTGTCTTTCAAACTGATTTTTTGTTAATCTTGGGCACAGAAAATCCTCTTCCATGAGAAGAACATAAATGAACTGACAAGACCACACAAACAGAAGGAATCTCAGGAGCTCCTGCTCCAAAAAACCCTTTATTTGAACCTATTTTCTTTGAAACAAGACCAAGCCAACTCACAACCATGACTGCAGAGCAGAGGAACTGGGAATAACATGTCCTAATATTTTCTCTTTCAACTCCACGTCATAGACTGTGAAAAAAAAAGTGGTTCTGACCATTACCTGATTATTTTAGAAAATGAAGTGAGATGGTATTAGTGCTATTAATTCAGTGCTGTTTTTTGTTCATTTGTTTAATATTGATAGCACTTTATAAATCACTCCTTCATTGTTTTGCCATCACTGACTTTAATGTTTTTTAGGACACTATTTTTTAACCATCAATAGAGTTTAACCTCACTTATTCGAGACAGCCATTTATGTGTTTTGTTCTGCTACAGGGATACTTAAATTCTTAATTATTTTATCAAAATCTTACTGTCAGGACTTAATGTAATACGGCCTAACATAATCCCAAGTTAATGTAACCTATGGCCTAGATGGCGTGATAAACAGGAAGATTTAAACAAATAAGTGTAATTGAAGCTCTAATCTCCCTTACTGATTTAATACTTGGAAACGAATAGGTCATTCAACAGGAAAACAAAAATCAGGAGTTCTCTCACAAAATACTCCTTGGAAATGCAATTATTCTTCAGAGGCAAATACAGAAAAAATGAAAAATTGAGCATGGTTTCTTTCTGAAGACTGCATATCATGTACCTGGGTATTATGTTGCAGTATTTTCATCAGATAACTAAAATGCATATGAATTTGCAAGGGACCCCACAATCTCAGTGTCAGAAGAGTCACAGAGACAAGGCTTTATTCCTGAATTTTCCCTGGTACTTTATTGCCCAGATCAAAATGATATTCCACAGGTGCCTCTTTTTGCCAATATAGCTGCATATAGCCTTCGGCAGGTCTCTGTGGAATCTTGGTCCTTGTGTTTCACAATGGAATACTACATTTAAATGTCAGCTCTGATGCTTAGACTTCTTCGAAACAAGTTCTTTTATTGCCATAAGGTGAATGAACACACAAGATTCCCTTTAATGGAAGTGGCATGGATAGATTAAGGCAAAGACCAACATCACGACAGTTTTATTTATGAAACTCTGGCTGCTTTACTAGAGAAAGTCTGGGGAAAATAGCAATTCCTCACTAACAGATAAGGGGCACTAAGAAAATCCTGGAAGTTCATCTCTTAGGTGGTACTGTCTTTAGACATTAGAGCTGGGAGTGATTTACAGATTGGCTTTTCAACTTTTACTGTCAAAGGCAATAGTCAGTTTCAACTGATCCATACATGGCCTCAGATGAATCTTTACAAAAGAGGATTAAGGGACCTAATCTCACTGTGCAGAATCAAAGGCAATTAAAGGTACATGTACTTGACATTTTTCAGGGGTCCAGCACTAAAAATAGTCATGTACCAGTCTGGCCACTGGTGTCCTAATGATTAGAGCCTCAAGTCAAAGTTTGTACAGGCCAATTTCCTGGTATAACAAATGTTTGACAAATTAAAATGAAAATCCTAATGATCTCTGAAAATACACATCATATCTCAGGTAAATATTCATAACAAAAAATGCTGTAGATGTCCCCTCAAGGCAGATGGTGGAAACCAAAGAGGCAGGAAATGGGTAAATAAACTGGCTAGTGATTGTGAGGGAAGTCTGCCTTAAAGTATGCATGGTTCTCTGAAATCCCATTGAATTCTCAAAGCCAAATGATTGGGAGTAGATTTTACCTTCCATGCTTAAAGGATTTGACCTCCTCTCCACAAGCAGGTAAAAGATCTTCAGCCACACCTTAATCATCAGGACAAAATTTATATTTTTAACAGAATTTGGTTTTTGTATAAAGTATGAATAAATTTCTTGGAAGCCAACCAAACAATAACATTATATCATAAAGATATATATTGACATGGATTGGATGGCTCAAGTATAAGTTCCTGTGGGAAACAGTCAACTCTGCCCCAGGGGTAAATCAGGCACCCTGAGACTCCATCTGCAACCCTTCCACTCTGACTCAAGATGCCTAAACGAATCAAGATTTTGCTTTTCTACTTGGTCAGGCTTTCCCACAATCTGACTGCAATTCTGTTTTGGGTAAAAAAAATAAATAAATAAAACCCGCAGGAATAATGAAACTTGCTTTTACAGGTTTAGGAAACTGAAAAGTGATATTTCAAAATGAATCATGAAATATAAGTCACATGAATATGCAGGACAAATTAGTAATAGGTATGAATTAGAGATTCAAGACCAAAATTGTGTCTCCACTTCTATGGTAATATTTTATAGAGCAAAGTAGGAAGATTATCAATTGTACAAAAATCATGACTACCCCTAATCTATTATGGGTTTGTTTTAACAATTCAGCTTAAGAATACTGATATTTTTTCATTATATATTCTATTAAAGTATCTGACTTTAGTGGATCAATAGATCTAACTTTGGACTCCTGTGCCAAGAATAAAAAGTGATTGGTCAATTCTAATGTTGAATAAAAACAATTATGTCTGTAAATATAATTAAGTCCACTAACAGTATTATCAGTACCTTGTGAGGGCTAAAATCTCTGAAGCTATGAACCTTCTAACCACTAGCTAAAGAAAAAATGGTTCATCCCAGAAAGAGTATATAGAATATGGAGTAAAACCTAAAAGGACATGGTTTTCAACTGTGATATGGCATGGAAATCATTTTAATCTGTATTAAATTAAAACAAAGCAATTTTGTCTGGAGATCTTTTCTAAAATATTACATGAAGGAGAGTATGTAAATTTTTAAGTGAAATTAAACTTACTTATGAAAAAAAATAGTAAGCCATCTAAGACTTCTCTCTAAATGGCAGCAGTAAAACTGCACATGCCTGGAAGCCTTGGCCCCTTGTCTTCATCTGGTTTAGTGTTGCTATTTCATTAGTGGTATGTTGTTGCCAAGCCAGATGGGCACCAAATCCTTTTCGACTGCATTTTGAAAGACAGACAATGAAAGTTTTTGTGTGTGTGTTTTTTTTTAATGCTTCAAAGCAGTATTTCTCAGTGAGTGTGTGCTGAAGTCTTTGAAAGGATAATTTTTCACTGTCACATATGCATTGCATGATGTTTCACACCCCTGTTATCTACCCATTAAATTGGTAGCTGGTTTTCAGTTGTTAAGAAAACAAAATTTAATGCCTCCAAACATTTCCAAATGTCTCTAGGAGGGCTGAGAACTTCTTTACAAAGGATTGTGCCCATCGGTTCCCAATGAATGAATAATCTGCAGGGTGAAATGGGCCATGTGACCCTCGGAGAACCCAGTCTCACAGTTAAGATATTTTGGCCATTTTCCATCTGAGTATTTTTTGTTCATCTGGGAAAATTTGGACTTGAAAAAAATATAATTGGGACAGAACTGTATAGAAGGCATAGGCCATTCAATTCCTAAAGGATGGGGGAGAAATGTTGTGAGGAGCAGTTTTTTCCCACACTTCATAATATGTCATACAACATGTGATGCTGCACTGAGAGACTAGAGCGAAGCAGCCTCACAGAACCTGAAACTAGAGCAAACATATTTGGGCACCACCATCACCACTGTCAACCACTTCACAGTTAAAGAAAGAGGCAGATCACCTCATATGGTCTTGAGTAGGTATTGACCATCTTTTTTCTTTAAAAGGATAGATACTAAGTATTTTAGGCTTTGTGGGAAAAACCTCTGTGACAACTACTCAGCTGTGCCATTGTAGTGCCAAGCAGCCACAGGTGGTACACAAGTGGATGTTATGGCTGGTTTCCAATAAAAATTTATTTATGGACATTGACATTTGAACTGTATATATTTTTCACATGTCACGAAATGCTATTCTTTAATTTTTCGATGATTTTAAAAATAGAGATGCCATTCTTCATTCACTGGTGTGATTTTACAAAAAGAGGCAACAAGCCAGATATGTCCCTTGAGCCAGTTTGGTGACATCTGACCTTCAATAAAAAATGAGGGAAACTTTGTGGGCAAAGCAATCTGTGTTTTGATGCTGGCAATCCTAAATTAACGCACTTAGAAAGATATACAGCTGTTATAGTATCCAGGAAAGAAAAAAGGTGTCTCACCAGTGTTTTGTCCAAAAATTCAGGTGGCATATCATGGTGTAAAGGATTAATTTCAAGTTAAAAACTATGTTGTATTTGTTAACTAAAACCGCCATTGATGAAAACAGCTTCTCTTGTGATCGTTTAGTCTTTTCAATTTAATTTTTAAAATATTTATAATTTTTTCTTAGAGAATAGCTAACTTTAAAAAGTCTACTTCAAAACTGTAAGAATTATGACACTGAGACCAACTCTAAAGAGATTAAGAAAATACATGAGAGAGAGAGAAAAGGACACTGAGAGATAATAGATAAACACACACATACACACACGCAAACACACACAGGCGCAAACACACACAGGCACAAACACACATAAAGAGGGGGAGAAAGAGGGGAAAAAACCAAATGTGGCAAAATATAAAATAAAAATGGTGAGTCTGGTCACATGAGAGTTCTCTGTACTAATCTTGCTGCATTTCCATAAGTTTGAAATGATTTTAACGTAAAAAATTTCTAAAAATAGCTATGGTCGTTTTGGCTGGTTTTCCTCTTATTCTTTTCTATAGTCATTCATTAGATATTGTCAACTTTGGGCTAAAATGTCCATCATTATGCCACAAATTATTATAATTACTAGGAATTTCTGATTTTTTTAACCTCATTTTAATCTCTTCTTTTAACCTCTAATTTATATGTCTGACGAATTCTCTTTAAATACTGCATTCAGATGAAGTGCCCGATTGAATACCTAGCTCTTCACACACACTAGCCCCCACTACCAACCAAACTTACCTTCCTGCTCATAAATGCATCATATAATTTCCCATCATTTCTCTCATGTTTTCCCTTCTCCTAGAATACATTCTTCCTAACATCCTTTTGACCTAAATGTTTCTTACCTATGTAATCGGGCTCAGTTTGAATTCTAACACTTAAATGAAGCCTGTCATTAAATTCAAAGACAATTTTTAAAAGGAAAGATTATGACTCTCATTCAAATATAAAACGACTACAGAGCAAAAGATTTTATACACTTATTACGTAATGTAGGAACCAATGAGATGTACACCTATTTTAAAGTAGAATTCAAAGAGCAAATACATAAACGCAATCAGATATGCTAAAATGAATTTGTTAATACAAATATAAATTCAAAAGGCAATAATCAATTGCAAATAAAAAGACAAAGTCAATTTTCTTCATTAGGAGTTATCTGTATTGTTGTCAATTCTCTATGACTTGTAGTCTTGTAATATATCTCAAAGACAGTGAACATTGCATACCCTGTGGAATCAGATAACCCAGGCTATTGAGCTAAGCAGAATATCCAGTAATCTACTTCTGTATGTGCTCATTTCAAAGTCTTTTACCATTTTTCCCAACACTGAGGACTTACTTCTGACTTTCTTCCCTTCTTTTAAAAAGGTAGCTATAGCATTTACAACACTTGTGGTAGATTCCCTTAATATCTCAAGTGTGCTCAAAGGCCAGCAGCAGTAGCATTATAGCATCATTCGGGAGAATGCTAGAAATACACAATCTCAGGCCTTATCCCAGACTTCCTGATTCAAAAACTGTATTTTAACAAGAATCCCAGGTGATTTATATGCACATTAAAGGTCTCCAAAGAACTGGTCCATAATACATAAATTAACGCAAGTATAAACTGTCTTGTATCATTTACTATTTTGGTACTCTGTCTTAATAAGTTCCTTTATTTCCAAACATTTTAGGATACGCCTTTAAAGAAATGAAGGAATTGAGTCAAATAATCAAAAATAAACTTCTTAAAGGTCTTTAAAACTTATCTGTTAGCTGATGCTCGCAGAGATATGCAAATCAGAGCTGAGCTCATATTGTACTGGAAAAATCATCAGAACTATTGAATTTTTTTTTTTATTCCTTCAAAGGTTTAAAGAATATGCTACAGCACACTTTTATAGGTAAATAAAAGACTAGTATCTGATATTAACGGAAGACTGACTAAGTAGGTAATTTGCTAATTAACATTCTCAGAGTAGAAAGCGTGTCTGCTTTACTTAATCTATGTGATATTCTCAAAAGTACTGTGTTCCTGAAGATATCAAGCAAAGAGTTTTGATATCCCAGTCTTGGTAACTGTGAATTGAGTCAATTCAACACATGAGCAAAATGTAGTTTAAAAAGAAATTAACAACAAAGGAGTCAAAGATATACAATGGAGAAAAGACAGTCTCTTCAATAAGTGGTGCTGGGAAAACTGGACAGCTACATGTAAAAAATGAAATTAGAATACTCCCTAACACCATACACAAAAATAAACTCAAAATGGATTCGAGACCTAAATGTAAGACCGGACACTATAAAACTCTTAGAGGAAAACATAGGAAGAACACTCTTTGCCATAAATCACAGCAAGATCTTTTTTGATCCAACTCCTAGAGTAATGGAAATAAAAACAAAAATAAACAAATGGGACCTAATGAAACTTCAAAGCTTTTGCACAGCAAAGGAAACCATAAACAAGATGAAAAGACAACCCTCAGGACCCTCAGAATGGGAGAAAATATTTGCAAATGAATCAACGGACAAAGGATTAATCTCCAAAATATATAAACAGCTCATTCAGCTCAATATTAAAGAAAGAAACAACCCAATCCAAAAATGGGCAGAAGACCTAAACAGACATTTCTCCAAAGAAGACATACAGATGACCAAGAAGCACATGAAAAGCTCCTCAACATCACTAATTATTAGAGAAATGCAAATCAAAACTACAATGAGGTATCACCTCACACCAGTTAGAATGGGCATCATCAGAAAATCTACAAACAACAAATGCTGGAGAGGGTGTGGAGAAAAGGGAACCCTCTTGCACTGTTGGTGGGAATGTAAACTGATACAGCCACTATGGAGAACAATATGGAGGTTCCTTAAAAAACTAAAAATAGAATTACCATATGATCCAGCAATCCCACTGCTGGGCATATACCCAGAGAAAACCATCATTCAAAAAGACACATGCACCCCAATGTTCATTGCAGCACTATTTACAATAGCCAGGTCATGGAAGCAACCTAAATGCCCATTGACAGACTAATGGATAAAGAAGATGTGGTACATATATACAATGGAATATTACTCAGCCATAAAAAGGAATGAAATTGAGTCATTTGTTGAGATGTGGATGGATCTAGAGACTGTCATACAGAGTGAAGTAAGTCAGAAAGAGAAAAACAAATATCATATATTAACGCATGTATGTGGAACCTAGAAAAATGGTACAGATGAACCGGTTTGCAGGGCAGAAGTTGAGACACAGATGTAGAGAACAAACGTATGGACACCAAGGGGGGAAAACTGCAGTGGGGTGGGGATGGTGGTGTGCTGAATTGGGCGATTGGGATTGACATGTATACACTGATGTGTATAAAATTGATGACTGATTAAAAAAAAAAGGATTAATAAAGCAAAAAGAAATTCCTAGACTCATCTATTTTTGTTTTAGTTTCTTATTAGGCTTAGGTACAATATTATTAAGTTAATTATATGAAAAACTGTGTTATAGGGAAAAATATGCAACATTTTTCACACAGTGACACATTTTAATGTGTTTTTTTAATTAAGTAAATCTCACTACGAAAAATGATTAAATTTATTTTAGCGTATCATTTCACCTAAACTTTCCCTCTTATGTCAATTAGTATTAAAGCTATTTTAAATTTTGTCTTTTTTCAAAACTCTCATAATTTATTTTTATTATAACTTTTTATTTTTAAGTGGTAGTTCACAAGTTTTGATTAGCTAGATCTATGGAGAACAGCATTTTAAAAGTTCAAATTTTGAAATGTAAGGTTCCTTTCTACTTCTTCCTTGCTGCTAAAGGGAAAGGGATCCACTTTAAATGCAAGAACAATGTCATTAATTGTTCAGTATTCAACAGTCAGCTGTCAATCTCTACAGAAGCTGGTTTCCCAACACTCCTTTAAGATGGAAGAACATATAGTGCTTAATATATACATAATATTTTCCCTCTCTATGTAATCTTATAATAAATGAAAAACATCTTTCAGTATATAAATAATGGTGGAAGCTTAGATCGAAAGCCCTGAATTCCATGACGTGAGGCACTCTCTGCTTAAGTCCTTGAATTTCAATTAACATAAAATACACAGATCTATAAATGCGTGTTGTATTAAAGTAAGCAACATAAATTAAAATCTCAAAAGTTAATCTTTAGAGATATTTTATACAGAAAAGAGAAAATTTCATACAATCTTGCTCCAACTTTCACTCTTTTTTTGCACCAAAATAATGGAATTCATGGATGAATAAACAAACCAAACAACTGCAGTCACTAACAAGAACCTTCCAATTTTCAAAACTTTTAGTACTTATTTCTGAGCTGCATTGTCTTACATCCTACCCTTAGGGAAGATTTTTTCCAATTGTTTTCTTAAAGAACAGGCTTCTGCTAGTTTTAGCTTGCTATTGAGCAAGGAACCACCTCTCTTGTCCATTCTTGTCTTGGTGTCTCATTTTGTTTGACAGTTTGATTAGCCTAGCTTCCTGTTTTATAATATTCTGACTCACCAGGAGAGGAGAATGACTATCAAACCTTATGTCTTAAAAAGCTACTGTATAAATGCACATTTCAAAAAAGAAAATTAGTTTAACTCTAAATATATTTAAATTTTTAACCTACAATTTCTAAAATCAGTTTTTTCTTAGGCTAGAGTAAAAAGCATATCCGATGATGATGATGATGTTGATGGTGATTTTTACCCATGGTGTTTAAGACACAGCTAAAAGATGTAGGGCCACTTGTAAAAGTACTCAAGAAAATATTGATATTTTACTTATAACATTTTTTTTTTTACTTAGGAATCTTACAGAGGCAAATAATTCCCAGGTTGAAAGCCCAATCTCTTTTCCCCATTTCTCTTTGCCAATCTTGTCTCTCCAGTCAGGTTCCGTGATTCAATAATCTGTGCCTAGCTCTCCATTCACTCAAAAATATATATCCAAATCAAGGTGGTTTATCAAACACAGGCACTGGGAGATACAAGACATTCACCATAGGGAGAGAAAGCAAGTTTAAAATTTATGTAATTTATAATGTGTTTTCACTGATTTCATTTTACAAAACAGCTCTCTCTCTCTTTCTCTTTCTTTCTCCCTCGCTCTAATCCCCTCCCCCTCTTTTACCTCTCCAGGAGGAGGGAACATTAAGAATCTCTTGGTCAGTGCCCATTATAATTTTAAATATCAAGTTTCTTAAGTCTATAATTCTTCAACTACATCATACTGTACCCCTCTTCTTCCTTGATGGAAAGGTAGGGGCTACAGTATAAAGGATATAAACACATGTAACTTCATATGATAAGTTTATCTTTTAGATTTAACTTCAGATTCAATGGTTTTTTTAATAATGAGAGAAGAGGAATCACACTTCTTATGAAGGACATAAACACTTGAAAGGTGAATTTTAAAAAGTAAAATGATCCTAGGGTATGGTGTTCTGTAACAACATCATTAGCCTCGAGAAGAAGCAGAGCTGGGGAAACAACTGCACAGAAAAATAGTTATTTTGAAATACTAAATAGAAAGTCTAACTTATTAAAACAAAACAAGTCTCTTTATTGTATCATAAAGGAAAGTGTGTCTAAAGAACTCCATCTCCTGAGTACTATTATGACTTAAGCACAGAAATAGACTTGACTTCTACACTTGAATCTCACCCTTTTACTCTGCTATCTGAACTTGAAATTAGTATGTGTGTTGTTTTCATGGTCATCAGAACTAAACATTTCTTTTCCCTGGTAAAAATGACATTTGTTACAGAAAAGGTAATTTGAAAGAAATTTCCAATCTGCTCTCAGAGAAATTAAATTCCCATAAGAATGTGCACACAAGTTTTGGCCCTTATAATTTATAATCTGTTCTATTTTTCTTCTTGTCTCTTGAGGATCCATCTATTAACTTCTAGAACTTTAGATGGACTAGTTGAGAGGTTACCCTCTTCAGCTAAACACTATCACTGTTTATGTGCTTGAGCCATGATAATATTTGATCCAAGCACTGCAAACGGATAAAGTGAACGAATTCAATGATGACACAAATACATTGCCAACTTGTAAAAGTTCAAAAAGATTTGAAAGCAAGTTGCTGTGTCCCACTGCAAACGTCTATTTGATATTATTAGCATTAAAGTCTATAGCAAAAGAACATGGCAAATCTAAATATGCTTGCTATTGGTTTTTTTGTTTTTTTGGATATCAACTTTTATATCTCTAATTGGTTTTCAGAAAGACTTAACCATATAAAGGCTTTCTTACTATGGTTCAGAAAATACCTTATTTCTGTCCCTTTGGCAGACATAAGATTTTAAGTTTGCAAATGTACGAGGCATAGAAGAGTTTCAAATGGTGAACTTTTGTGCTTTGTACATGCTTATATTTTTGTCATCAGTTACCTTCTAGGCTTAGAAAAATGATCTAACTGAATTTTGCTATTAGGCAGCTTAGGAAAATACATTCACATACTTGTTAAATAATTAAGATACCTTCCTGTTTCGAGGGATTATTATTCAGAATAGAGGATGTGCATAACACAAAGTTGGTTCTGGGAATAACACTAGTATATGAAGCATAATGACAACTAGGGGATCCAAAATTAAATATAATAATCCAGTAAATTAGAAAGGATTAAATACAATAAATTTTGTTGAGAAATATGTGTGTTTAGCACCTGTAGAAAGGTAAACTTTAGGGATGCAAACAAATTATCTCAAAATTTGCTGTCACAACAGTTGAAACACTATATGTAAAAAACAAAATTTAGTTAACTTCACTATATCTTTTAGCTCTTAAAGCAATCATATAAAGTGGATTGTAATGATGTAATTTTATAAAAGAGGAAAAGTGGCTGAAGGAAGGTAAGAAGCATTCATAGGTGGTGGGTCCAACATTCAAACCCAGATCTTCCTGACTTTAAATTCCACGTACCTTTTTTTCCCCATGGAACTTATATGAGATCATATACATATATATATATATATATATATGTGTATATATATATATACACATATATATATATATATGTGTGTATATATATATTTAATCATGGGTATCCCAAGTCTTAGAGAAATGACTTTTCACCAAGGAGTAGAAGGGACAGACCCATGGTGAAGAGAGGATTTGAATGACATCTTGAAGGACCTATGGTATCACAAAGAGATAGGGCAGACGTGTACTCCAGAAGAAAAGAAAGAAAGCATAAGAGAAGTAAGGGATAAGCTAGCAGAAGGCAAACATCTAATGCTTGCTTCTCATAATAATCTCAAAACTTTCTAAGACCAAACTGAATTTATTGTTTTCAGCAGTAAGGAAAAACATTTCCTTGTATTAATACTGTTCCAGCAGGAGAGGTCAACATTAAGATATTTATGAGATTTGGATGTCAGTTTTAAGTGTGGTTTTCAATGCTTGGTTGGGATTACAGTATATCATGATTTAATAGTTTGAGATTTAGAGACACAGTAAGGCTATGTTTGATACAAGAGGCTCATTGAACCTTAGGATTCAATATATCCTACAATACTTGCTATTTAAGAGTTCATGGGTCTTCTGGAAAGTTCCTGGACCAAAAAAAAAAAAATTGCCTCCCCTTATTTTTGTAAATAAAGTTTTATTAGAACACAGGCACACCTATTCATTTCTTATTATCTTTGGCTATTTTTGTGCTGCAAAAGTAGAGTTGAGTAGTTGCAACAGAGACTCTCTGGCCCCCAAATTATAAAGTATTTAGAAACTGGCCTTTTACACAAAAAGTTTGTGACCCATGGTATAGATGATTTCAGTTCTCATCAACAGTTTGGTTTGCCCCAGCACTGAGAACTAACATTTATTGAGTGTCAACCCTGTCTTAGTCACTATATATTAAGTTTTTCAATCTTTTGTTCATTCAACTAATAGTTATTGAATTCAAGGCATTATTCTAGCTTCTAGCATTACAGTAGTGGAAAACACACACACAGACACACACACAATTTAAAAAACCCTGCATAGTAGAGCTTTATTCAAATGGAAATAGAAGAAAAAATGAATTAATAAATAATCAGAAAATGTCAATAACCTATCTACAATGTTAAAAATAATCTCTACAGAGGAAACATAACTAAAGTAATGAAGGAGGATATGAAATATGAAAAGTGATTAAAATTTTAATACGATGGTATTGCAGATTCTGCCCAGATCCCCTTGACATGATTAGTCACCTCTCAGCAGCATCTTCCTCCAGCTACCACATGTGTTAGTGATAAGTGCTGGCAATTTACATCCTTGACCATAAGACTGCCCTTGGCTAATAGGAACACTCCAACATCATAGGCCTGGGGGTGATGAGCTCCTCTCCCCCAGTCACTGATAAATGATGAGATAATGGACATTTTCTGAGGACAACCTTAGGAAATCTGATTGTGGCTAGACTTCTCTAACACCACATTTTTGCCTTATTTTCTTCTCTACACTATCGTGCTTCCTTGCTTCCTTACAACTTTCTCCTGAGTGCATTCTGTTGATAAATAACTTGTACAAGAGTTAATGTTTCAGCCTCTAGTTCTATGAAGTTTGACGTAAGATAGGTGGGAGGGAAAAAGCATAACTAGGAAGATGAACAGTTATAGGGGTTTTCAATTATACAGAAAGAAATAAGTGTGACTTGGAAAATGGTACTGGCAATAGAGGAAGGGAGGTGAGAATTGAAAGCGTTTTAGATTTATTTTGAAATTTGAGTCAATAGGATTTACTAATGATGTCATGTTAAAAAAAAAGAGGAATTGGGATATAAATCCCTATTTTTAGCTTCAACAAATGGAAGAATGAATGCTATTAACTGATACAGGGAACAATGGGAAAAAAACTGCTTTTGAGGAGATAGCAGCTTTGAATTGTTATAGCTGTGTAACAAATTACCCTAAACTTAGTGATTTCAAATAAAACAAACAAAAAATTTTCATGAAACTGCATTCAGGCAGGATACAGTAGGAATTGTTATTATCTGTTAGATTTGGTGTCACCTGAAGGGCTTAAAGGTAGGGACTGGAATCATTTGAAGTCTAATTCATAACCTAGTATTTGTTACTAACTATTGGATAAGACTTTAGCTGGGATTGCCAGGTTGTATACCTATACATGGAGCCTCAACTTGTCTTGTGCTTCCTCTCAACATGGTGGTGAGGTCTTGAAGATTGATGTGCCAAGAGAAGGACATGCAGGAGCCATGTTACCTGTTATAATCTAGTTTTAATTTTGATTATAATCTAGCATTGTCACTTTTGGCACATTTTACCACTTTGGCTATCACAAAGTTCTATGGAGATTCAAGTAGAAAAATAAATAACCCAAGTCTCCAACTCTGTTTTTTTTTTAATACCTTTATTGGAGTATAATTGCTTTACAATGTTCTGTTAGTTTCTGCTATACAACAAAGTGAATCAGCCATACATATACATATATCCCCATATCTCCTCCCTCCCTCCCACTTCTTCCCAGCTTCCCCTTTCCCCCCTGTGTCCTCAACTCCATTCTCTATGTCTGCGTCTTTATTCCTGCCCTGTCCCTAGGTTCATCAGTACCATTTTTTTAGATTCCATGTATGTGTGTTAGCGTCTGATATTTGCTTTTCTCTTTCTGACTTACTTCACTCTGTATGACAGACTCTAGGTGCATCCACCTCATTACAAATAACTCAATTTCATTCCTTTTTATGGCTGAGTAATATTCCATTGTATATATGTGCCACATCTTCTTTATCCATTCATCGGTCAATGGACACTTAGGTTGATTCCATGTCCTAGCTATTGTAAAGAGTGCTGCAATGAATATTGTGGTACATGACTCTTTTTGAATTATTGTTTTCTCAGGGTATATGCCCAGTAGTGGGATTGCTGGGTCATATGGTAGTTCTATTTTTAGTTTTTTAAGGAACCTCCATACTGTTCTCCATAGTGTCTGTATCAATTTACATTCCCACCAACAGTGCAGGAGGGTCCCCTTTTCTCCACACCCTCTCCAGCATTAATTGTTTGTATATTTTTTTGATGATGGTCATTCTGACCAGTGTGAGGTGATGGTGGGAAGTAGGTATTACTTTGTAAGAAGAGAAGAAGAGTGTGTGAAATGGATTATATATATATATATATATATATATATATATGTCTCCAGCTTTGAGAAATATAGTCTGCTGTGTTCAAGAAATCATGTTTGGACATGATAAGTTTGAGATGACTATTATACATCCAAGCAGAGATTTCAAGAATATGCAGCATATATGGCTGAGTTTAGAGAAAATATAACCCATATCAAAAAATTTAGAAGGCACTGTAATTATGTTTGCATACCTTGGTTAAACATGCTCAAAATCTGTTTTCACAAATGTTCTCTGATATTTGACTATTTAAATTTACTTCTCTAATTCTTAGATTTGCATTCCAAAGAAGGGCAGTGAAACCAAGTGACGTGTGGCATGAGGAAAATTATGTACTGATATTACAAAGGCAGACAGCTGCCTCAGGCCAGGGAAGACCAGCTTCTTTAGACTAAGAAGGGGTGATTCTTTCTTAAGCTAGCATTTGAAGTGGAAAGTGCTTCAAAATGAACTAAGATTCTAAGACCTCAGTCCTATGTGGAGCCACATTTCACAGTCAAGAACTATCCTTTTTCTATCAATGACAAAGTTGTCAAATAAGACCCGATAAGGCTAAAAATTTTACTACATTTTAATTCAATTCTTATCACAGCAGAATTGGTTTCTGGAAATACTACTCTTTCAATTAAAAGAGAGAGTTTACTTCATCAAAGTCATTGAAAAACCTGGATTTTTAATTTTTACTTTGAGGTGAGATTTTGGCAATTAGTCTAGATTTTGTCTTGCTTTAATTATAGAATGCCTTCAGAATAAGCCATTCTTCCTTACAGCCTGAGTTTTTATGACAGAGCTACCTGGCTCCACATAGCCATGCCCTCAAGGAGAACGTTGTTTCACAGGACCAAAAGCAACACCTTAATTTGCTCCTTTATCAACAGGTAACAAGGTTTCTAGGTTCTAGTTCCAGCAAGTGAGCAATGAATTGTATTGCCTTCTGATTCTTATTCCCTAGATATCAATTCCAAATATACCAAATTTCTTATTAAATTCCTTTCAGATCCGCTATCTATAAACAAGTTCTGAAACCAATTATTGTATGAGTTTTGTTCTTTGTTTGAAAGCCTTAGCTTTCCTTTAACTAACTTAAAGAAAAGAAGAATATATTGGAACTTACAGGACCTATGGGGAAGAAGAGAAAGTTGGTTCAGAAAGAACAGAAACCACATAGTTTCAGGATTTCTTTTTAGAGACAAATTCTCAAGAGTCTCATTCCATTGTTGCTGTGAAACTGAATAAATATATATACACATATATTTCTATTCTTGTCCTTTCATCACTGTGTTTATTGTTCAAATACCATGAAGGGACGTGTACTTTGATTATCAGACCCACCAGATGGCATGCAAAGAGAGGTAGGTAATAGTACATAAGAAAATCAAACACTACCACCAAAAGAAGACAACCTAAGAAAGAAACAAAAAAATAACCTTAAAACCACCAAAATCCAATAGCTCTTCTGTCTCATGACAAAAGCTCCTGATTGCCAGAATAGGACTCATTTTAGAAAGCTAAACTTTAAATGGATTAGAACTTTTATCCTCCTTTTGGGCACATCTTGATTAGTTTGACATCACATGTGTAAACCTTTATATATAAACACCATATTTTTTTGCTTACATTTTTCAATTCCATAACATTGAATCTTTCAACTTAACATCTGGAACCAGCCCAATGTTCTTGCTATTTTTACAAAAGTGTTCAGTTGAGTAGAACCAGGGAAAGCATTTGCATAACTAATAATGTATATTTGGATCAAACAACTGGCCTCCAAACAAAGATAAACAACTATTAGCCTGGAGTATACTTCGTTTCTCTGATTAATTCATAAATATCTTCACGGTCCCCTTCTTTCATAAATATATGTGAGTATACCGAAGGAGAAATTCAATAGGTACACTCTACCAAAAAATATATATATATAGCCTAAATAGTCATTATTTATCTTGGGTTTTGGTTTTATGATTGTGACAAATGTTTGAAAATTAAATGTTACTAAAATTCAGAAAAAGCTTTTAGATTAGCTTAAACTAAATAAAATGAAACAAGTTTATTCATCTGAATTTATCTTATCAAAATGCATAGTTATTTCTGTACTAGAAAGCCTGAAATATTGGTATGGAAAACAAAATTCAGAACTTCATGATTCCCAGTTGAAATGTGATCAGAAACATCCCCTCTGTTCTCTACAGATTCCAAATGCTCATCAAAGAAAATAAACATACCTGTTAGAGACATTTCCCATATAAATATTTTCTCCCATTCTGAGGGCATAACCTCATTTTTCTAGATTTAATAATGACAACATAAACAATATGTATAAAATGAGTAAAAACATCATGAGAACTTTAAATCAGCAAATGAAAAGCTTATCCACATGTATTTTAATTTTTAAAGGGTGACTTTGATATGTTTATATGTTATAAACTAATATTTTTTGTTGATATGGAATGAACTGGAATGTCTAAATATGGGTAATACTGCTGGTCTCTATGTCACATGTGAATTCTTTCTCATTTTCCTGAGAAATTTTATAGCATATTTTTGTTAATCCAATTAGTTTTCTTGCATTGTGAAAAAATTTTTTAAACTAAAACATGTTTACAGTTACAACGACCTATTTTCCCGAGACTTTTGGCCAATATTTTTTATAGTCATGCTCCTGAGAAATTGCTTGATGACTGAGGCTGAACTACAGATAACTCAATCCCCATGATTTTAAAAATGGGGATCCAGAGGATTAACCAAGATGGCGGAGTAGAAGGACGTGCTCTCACTGCCTCTTGCGAGACCACCAGAATCACAACTGGCTGCTGGACAATCATCGACAGGAAGACACTGGACTTCACCAAGGAGGATACCCCACGTCCAAGGGCAGAGGAGAAGCCACAGTGAGACGGTAGGAGGGGCACAATCAGAGTAAAATCAAATCCCATAACTGCTGGGTGGGTGACTCACAGACTGGCGAGCACTTATACCACAGAAGTCCACCCACTGGAGTGAAGGTTCTGAGCCCCACGTCAGGCTTCCCAACCTGGGGGTCCGGCAACGGGAGGAGGAATTCATAGAGAATCAGACTTTGAAGCCTAGTGGGAATTGATTGCAGGACTTCGACAGGACTGGGGGAAACAGAGAACCCACTCTTGGAGGGTGTACACAAAATAGTGTGTGCATCGGGACCCAGGGGAAGGAGCAGTGACCCTGGGGGAGACTGAACCAGACATAACTGCTGGTGTTGGGGGTCTCCTGCAGAGGCGGGGGCTGGCTCTGTTTCACCGTGGGGACAAGGACACTGGCAGCGGAGGTTCTGGGAAGTACTCCTTGCCGTGAGCCCTCCCAGAGTCTGCCATTAGCCCCACCAAAGAGCCCGGGTAGGCTCCAGTGTTGGGTTGCCTCAGGCAAAACAACCAACAGGGAGGGAACCCAGCCCCACCCAGCAACAGTCAAGTGGATTAAAGTTTTACAGAGCTCTGACCGCCACAGCAACAGTCAGCTCTACCCACCTCCAGAGCCTCCCATCAAGCCTCTTAGATAGCCTCAACCACCAGAGGGCAGACAGCAGAAGCAAGAAAAACTACAGTCCTGCAGCCTGTGGGACAGAAACCACATTTACAGAAAGATAGACAAGATGAAAACGCAGAGGGCTATATACCAGATGAAGGAACAAGAAAAAACCCCAGAAAAACAACTAAATGAAGTGGAGATAGGCAACCTTCCAGAAAAAGAATTCAGAATAATGATAGTGAAGATGATCCAGGACCTTGGAATAAGAATGGAGGCAAAGATTGAGAAGATGCAAGAAATGATTAACAAAGACCTAGAAGAATTAAAGAACAAACAAACATAGATGACCAATACAATAACTGAAATGAAAACTACACTAGAAGGAATCAATAGTAGAATAACTGAGGCAGAAGAACGGATAAGTGACCTGGAAGACAGAATGGTGGAATTCACTGCTGCGGAACAGACTAAAGAAAAAAGAATGAAAAGAAATGAAGACAGCCTAAGAGACCTCTGGGACAACATTAAACGCAACAACATTCGCATTATAGGGGTCCCAGAAGGAGAAGAGAGACAGAAAGGACCAGAGAAAATATTTGAAGAGATTATAGTCGAAAACTTCCCTAACATGGGAAAGGAAATAGCCACCCAAGTCCAGGAAGCGCAGAGAGTCCCATACAGGATAAACCCAAGGAGAAGCACGCCGAGACACATAGTAATCAAAGTGGCAAAAATTAAAGACAAAGAAAAATTATTGAAAGCAGCAAGGGAAAAACGACAAATAACATACAAGGGAACTCCCATAAGGTTAACAGCTGATTTCTCAGCAGAAACTCTACAAGCCAGAAGGGAGTGGCATGATATACTTCAAGTGATGAAAGGGAAGAACCTACAACCAAGATTACTCTACCCGGCAAGGATCTCATTTAGATTTGATGGAGAAATCAAAAGCTTTACAGACAAGCAAAAGCTAAGAGAATTCAGCACCACCAAACCAGCTCTACAACAAATGTTAAAGGAACTTCTCTAAGTGGGAAACACAAGAAAAGGACCTACAAAAACAAACCCAAAACAATTAAGAAAATGGGCATAGGAACATACATATCGATAATTACCTTAAACGTGAATGGATTAAATGCTCCAGCCAAAAGACACAGGCTTGCTGAATGGATACAAAAACAAGACCCATATATATGCTGTCTACAAGAGACCCACTTTAGACCTAGGGACACATACAGACTGAAAGTGAGGGGATGGAAAAAGATATTCCATGCAAATGGAAATCAAAAGAAAGCTGGAGAGCTATACTCATATCAGATAAAATAGACTTTAAAATAAAGAATGTTACAAGAGACAAGGAAGGACACTACATAATGATCAAGGGATCAATCCAAGAAGAAGATATAACAATTATAAATATATATGCACCCAACATAGGAGCACCTCATTACATAAGGCAATTGCTAACAGCTATAAAAGAGGAAATTGATAGTAACACAATAATAGTGGGGGACTTTAACACCTCACTTACACCAATGGACAGATCATCCAAAATGAAAATAAATAAGGAAACACAAGCTTTAAATGACACAATAGACCAGATAGATTTAATTGATACTTATAGGACATTCCATCCAAAAACAGCAGATTACACGTTCTTCTCAAGTGCGCACGGAACATTCTCCAGGATAGATCACATCTTGGGTCACAAATCAAGCCTCAGTAAATTTAAGAAAATTGAAATCATATCAAGCATCTTTTCTGACCACAACGCTGTGAGATTAGAAATGAATTACAGGGGAAAAAGCGTAAAAAACACAAACACATGGAGGCTAAACAATACGTTACTAAATAACCAAGAGATCACTGAATAAATCAAAGAGGAAATCAAAAAATACCTAGAGATAAATGACAATGAAAACACGACAACCCAAAACCTATGGGATGCTGCAAAAGCAGTTTTAAGAGGGAAGTTTATAGCTATACAAGCCTACCTAAAGAAACAAGAAAAATCTCAAGTAAACAATCTAACCTTACACCTAAAGGAACTAGAGAAAGAAGAACAAACAAAACCCAAAGTTAGCAGAAGGAAAGAAATCATAAAGATCAGAGCGGAAATAAATGAAATAGAAACAAAGAAAACAATAGCAAAGATCAATAAAACTAAAAGCTGGTTCTTTGAGAAGATAAACAAAATTGATAAGCCATTAGCCAGACTCATCAAGAAAAAGAGGGAGAGGACTCAAATCAATAAAATCAGAAATGAAAAAGGAGAAGTTACAACAGACACCGCAGAAATACAAAGCATCCTAAGAGACTACTACAAGCAACTTTATGCCAATAAAATGGACAACCTGGAAGAAATGGACAAATTCTTAGAAAGGTATAACCTTCCAAGACTGAACCAGGAAGAAGCAGAAAATATGAACAGACCAATCACAAGTAATGAAATTGAAACTGTGATTAAAAATCTTCCAACAAACAAAAGTCCAGGCCCAGATGGCTTCACAGGTGAATTCTATCAAACATTTAGAGAAGAGCTAACACCTATGCTTCTCAAACTCTTCCAAAAAATTGCAGAGGAAGGAACACTCCCAAACTCATTCTATGAGGCCACCATCACCCTCATACCAAAACCAGACAAAGACACTACAAAAAAAGAAAATTACAGACCAATATCACTGATGAATATAGATGCAAAAATCCTCAACAAAATACTAGCAAACAGAATCCAACAACACATTAAAAGGATCATACACCACGATCAAGTGGGATTTATCCCAGGGATGCAAGGATTCTTCAATATACGCAAATCAATCAATGTGATACACCATATTAACAAATTGAAGAATAAAAACCATATGATCATCTCAATAGATGCAGAAAAAGCTTTTGACAAAATTCAACACCCATTTATGATAAAAACTCTCCAGAAAGTGGGCATAGAGGGAACCTATCTCAACATAATAAAGGCCATATATGACAAACCCACAGCAAACATCATTCTCAACGGTGAAAAACTGAAAGCATTTCCTCTAAGATCAGGAACGAGACAAGGATGTCCACTCTCACCACTATTATTCAACATAGTTCTGGAAGTCCTAGCCACGGCAATCAGAGAAGAAAAAGAAATAAAAGGAATACAAATTGGAAAAGAAGAAGTAAAACTGTCACTGTTTGCAGATGACATGATACTATACATAGAGAATCCTAAAACTGCCACCAGAAAACTGCTAGAGCTAATTAATGAATATGGTAAAGTTGCAGGATACAAAATTAATGCACAGAAATCTCTTGCATTCCTATACACTAATGATGAAAAATCTGAAAGAGAAATTATGGAAACACTCCCATTTACCATTGCAACAAAAAGAATAAAATACCTAGGAATAAACCTACCTAGGGAGACAAAAGACCTGTATGCAGAAAACTATAAGACACTGATGAAAGAAATTAAAGATGATACCAACAGATGGAGAGATATACCATGTTCTTGGATTGGAAGAATCAACATTGTGAAAATGACTATACTACCCAAAGCAATCTACAGATTCAATGCAATCCCTATCAAATTACCAATGGCATTTTTTACGGAGCTAGAAAAAATCATCTTAAAATTTGTATGGAGACACAAAAGACCCCGAATAGCCAAAGCAGTCTTGAGGGAAAAAAATGGAGCTGGAGGAATCAGACTCCCTGACTTCAGACTATACTACAAAGCTACAGTAATCAAGACAATATGGTACTGGCACAAAAAGAGAAACATAGATCAATGGAACAAGATAGAAAGCCCAGAGATAAACCCATGCACCTATGGTCAACTAATCTATGACAAAGGAGGCAAAGATATACAATGGAGAAAAGACAGTCTCTTCAATAAGTGGTGCTGGGAGAACTGGACAGCTACATGTAAAAGAATGAAATTAGAATACTCCCTAACACCATACACAAAAATAAACTCAAAATGGATTAGAGACCTAAATGTCAGACTGGACACTATAAAACTCTTAGAGGAAAACATAGGAAGAACACTCTTTGACATATATCACAGCAAGATCTTTTTTGATCCACCTCCTAGAGTAATGGAAATAAAAACAAAAATAAACAAATGGGACCTAATGAAACTTCAAAGCTTTTGCACAGCAAAGGAAACCATAAACAAGACGAAAAGACAACCCTCAGAATGGGAGAAAATATTTGCAAACGAATCAACGGACAAAGGATTAATCTCCAAAATATATAAACAGCTCATTCAGCTCAATATTAAAGAAAGAAACAACCCAATCCAAAAATGGGCAGAAGACCTAAATAGACATTTCTCCAAAGAAGACATACAGACGGCCACGAAGCACATGAAAAGATGCTCAACATCACTAATTATTAGACAAATGCAAATCAAAACTACAATGAGGTATCACCTCACACCAATTAGAATGGGCATCATCAGAAAATCTACAAACAACAAATGCTGGAGAGGGTGTGGAGAAAAGGGAACCCTCTTGCACTGTTGGTGGGAATGTAAATTGATACAGCCACTATGGAGAACAATATGGAGGTTCCTTAAAAAACTAAAAATAGAATTACCATATGACCCAGCAATCCCACTACTGGGCATATACCCAGAGAAAACCGTAATTCAAAAAGACACATGCACCCGAATGTTCATTGCAGCACTATTTACAATAGCCAGGTCATGGAAGCAACCTAAATGCCCATCAACAGACGAATGGATAAAGAAGATGTGGTACATATATACAATGGAATATTACTCAGCCATAAAAAGGAACAAAATTGAGTCATTTGTTGAGACGTGGATGGATCTAGAGACTGTCATACAGAGTGAAGTAAGTCAGAAAGAGAAAAACAAATATTGTATATTAACGCATGTATGTGGAACCTAGAAAAATGGTACAGATGAGCCGGTTTGCAGGGCAGAAGTTGAGACACAGATGTAGAGAACAGACATATGGACACCAAGGGGGGAAAACTGCGGTGGGGTGGGGATGGTGGTGTGCTGAATTGGGCGATTGGGATTGACATGTATACACTGATGTGTATAAAATTGATGACTAATAAGAACCTGCAGTATAAACAAACAAACAGAACAACTAATACTAAACTTTCATTGGGTTATTTGTATGGAAATATGTTAATATAAATGTTTCAGACGTATGGAAATATGTTAATATAAATGTTTCAGACATTAAAAAAAAAAAAAAAAAAAAAAGGGGATCCAGACACAAAGCTTCTATCATATGCCCCATGTATTTCCATTTCATGATGTACAGGAAGTACTTATTTTTGAATTTGCACAGGTAAAATTCATTATAATGAATGTCCAGTAAAGGAATGTATTATTTAATTAAATGCATTCCCTCATTTTTTTATTGATTTGATTATTATGAGGTAGAGCATATAGCAGCCAGAAAAGACAAGTAAAATCTCCACTCACTTGCACAGGGCATATCAAACACACTGCTGCAAACAGATGGAATATGTCCCCCCCAGAATGGTTATGTATTTGTTCCCTCATGCATTAAGCTCCTGTTGTGCTAGCACAAGACATTTAGGGTCCTTACTTTTACAAAGCTCATAATTTAATCACTGAGGCATATGTGACAGAAATTTATATGGTGGTGTGGCAGCTGCAGTGCTCATGATTTTTATGAGCAGATGAGAACACACAGGGTAGCTCCCAGGTGAACCTCATGGAAGTGGGGAAGGGTCAAGGAAAGCGTCCTACAAAAAGGAGACAAATACATTATTAAAAAAGATAGTGCAACTGGGTTGGCCTTTTCCATTAACAGTTTTGGGAAAAAGATATTCCAAGCCAAGGGACACCATAAGCAAAATCAATAAGGTGACAGAGTCCACAGGGTACAGAGAAATGTAAGCAGTTAGTGCTGAGGCATACAAAGTATGAATTAAGGAGTATGAATTAAAGGCACTGGGAGGTAGGCAGGGATCAGATCAGAGAAAACTTTGCATGTCCCATTGAGAACCTTGTGTTCTATTGAAACAGTAGTGTCATGCCACTGAAGAGTCGGAAGCAAGGTAATGTAAATGCGAAAGTTGAATTTTAGGCTGACTATTCTAGCAACATAGTGGAAGATAGATTTGAAAAAGACTAAAGAAAAACTGAGTCTCTAGCAGTTTTCCTAGCTAGAAATGATAGTAACCATAATAACTGAAGAGGCTGTAAAAGTGTAGAAGGTAAATGTTTGAGAATTTTTCAGGAAGTTCAAGCAGTGAGATTTGCTTAAGTAATGCAGGTGAAGAGACCAGGAATGACTATCAGCTTTATTGGCAACGGGCTACATGATGGCGCTAATAACGAAAATAGAGTAACAGCTGATTAGCAGCCAGGAAATGTGTGTAGACATCATACTGATTTTGAGGTATGTCTGAAAAAGACAGAGATTCTTCAGCATAACTACAATAATTAAAAGAGAGAAATTAGGTCATTCAAGGAGGGGACTAATGAATAAGAGCTTCAAGAAAAAAGTGTAAATCTTGGAGTTTTATTAAGCAAGAGGACAGAAAAGGAAGAGAGCAGGGAAACTAGGAGGACATTTTCAGAAAATTAGGACAGTCCAATGTTACAGAAATTAAGGAAGTAGAGAAATATAAGAAATATACAGTTCAAGGTGTCAAATACGGTACAGTCCACATTGTTGCTCAAGTGGGGCCAGACAGGAGTCTCCTAGGAGAGAAATCATGGGAACTAAAACCATATAAGCAGCTGGATGTCTCCTTGATCACAGCTGCATTTGTTGTTTTTAAGTCAGGTAGTAGAGAACTCATATGCTGGAGTGTACCAGGTTACCAGAAATTTTTTTAAAGTTATCCATTTAAGGATTAGGTAGAAAATACGAGAAAAATCTAGAGTTGAAATATAATAGAGTTGTGGAGTCAGAGAAATAGAGATTGAGGACAATCAGGCCATATAACAAGGCTGTATTCATTTTCAACTGCTGCTGTAACAAATCATCACAAATGAAGTGGTGTAAAACAACACAAATTGATTACCTTGCAGTTCTGTAAGTTAGAAATCTCACACAGGTCCAACTGAGCTAGTATCAGAGTGTTGGTAAAGTTGCACTCCTTTCTGGAGGCTTTTGGGGGAAATCTGTTTTGTTGCTTTGTCCAGCTTCTAGAGGCTTTCCACGATCCTTGGCTAATGGCTCCCTTCCTCCAATTCCAAAGCCAGGAACTTTGTGTCTCTCACATTGTTCTTCTGTAGTTATAATCTCTCTCGGATTCTCTCTCTGACTCTTTTCTCTGCTTCCCTCTTCCAATTTAAGACCCTTGTGATTACATTGGATTTACCCAGTTAATCCAGGATAATGTCTCCATCTCAAGGTCCTTCACTTAATCGCATCAGCAAAGTCCCTTTTGCCTTATAGGTTAACATTCACTGGTTCCAGGCAGTGAGATGTGGACTTCTTTGGGGAGGCATTATTCTTATTCTGTTTACCACACCATTATAATCACACAAGGTTCTTGTGTGTGTGTGTGTGTGTGTTTATGTTTCACATTCTCTGCAGTCCTTACATTCTATAAAATCACTATGGATGCTGAATTAGAGAACACATTGCTCTTAGGAGAAAAAAACAGATTTAGGTTCCCGTGAGCCTCTAGACACATACTTAGGTTAACTGATCAATAAATAACCTTGTTTTATGTGTATTTCTGTTAAAAGACACCTTACTTAATGTATATATTGTTGACTCATTAACATTGAACTCATAGCCAAGAGCACTGTAACTCATGCCTGAACACAAATATATTCTTTGTAAGATGCAAATACAGAATTCATGAATAATGACAATAATGATGATTACTTAATCTCTCTCTCTCTGTCTATACACACACACACACACACACACATATATCTACATATATATAATATATCCACATATAAACAAACACAAATGTGAAATTCTTTACAGAAGATAAAGTGAGATGTAATTCATATATTAAATACGTTAGAGAAATATGTTAGTATCTTAAAATTTCTCTTGACTTAAATTATTAAGATTTATGATGTTGGCATTTTTTTGTACTCTTTAAAATCTTTTCCTGAATCCCCATCATCACTTCCCAATAGCGTCATTCCATGAGTAATTTCATTAAAATAAATTTAAAAAACAGCAAAATCTTAAAATGTAAAAGATAACAATAAATAGCCAAAGACATTTGCCTTGTAGTTCTAGATCATATAACACAACATGCATGAAAGGTGGAAGGAGCTGGATTCCATTACATTTGCAGAGAAAAGTTTCAAGCTGCCCCATTGTTTTGTAATTAGGTAAATTCAGAAAAGTGGTGGGATCCAGGAGAGAAATACAGAAATAGAAACATTTATTTTAAAAGGAAGAAAAATATTTTATGCTTGAATCAATTTACAAATAAGGAAAATTTACACTGTAGGATGTAACTAGCCAAGCACTTAGGAAGTACCACCCATTCATCTGAGGACCATACGGAAATATGGAAAAGGAAATTCTTCATGTGCCTTTCTAAATTAAAATTAGTCAATAACTAACCAAATTAAATCCTATTGAAATTGCAAATGTAGACGCCTAATTTTCTTTTTCTAATCAATTCAAGATTATCTGGCATGTGACCATGAATAAAAGATAAAGAAGAGTACTTGCATGTTTTGATGTTTCTGTGCAACTATCTGTATCTCTTGTGGGTCTACATCTGTGTATGTGTTGACATGAAACTTAGCAATCAGGGATAGTTTAACACTGTCTCTATTTCTTGTCATCTAGACTGAAAACAAACTGAATTGCCCCAGTTCTCTCCTGAGGTACAGATTTCACCACCCACATGTGAAAAACAGAACTCTTGATTTCCCACCAATAAAATCCCAAAACTTGCTCCCAACTCCTACTCTCCCTCACATAAGAAAATCATATGCACCAAGATGTTCAAGCCAAAAAGCTAGGAGTCATCTTTTATTACTACCCACATCCAACAATCATCAGATCTTCTCAATTCTAACTTAACAACATTTCTCCCCATTTTCACCTCTACCAACTTATTTCCAGCTATTTTTTTCTTCTAAACTATTTCAGTAGCATCCTCGATTGGTTTCCCAGCTTCTACATTTGCCTCTATAAAATCAAGTCTCTGAAAAGCAGATATATATATATATATTCACATATATATATGTATATATATATGTGTGTGTGTGTGTGTGTATATATATATATATATATATCTCATGTCTAACTACTTGCTACTTGATACCCTATACTTACTTTCCATTTATAAACTAAATTGCTGAGCTGTTTACAAAACTTTAGATAATCTGGCCCTTCCTACTTTCAACATTATCTAATACCAACTTCTCTACTCTGTCCTCTTAGACTGCACTCTTCCTGGTATTATTTTAACTCCCCAAACACCAAACTCAACACCACAGGAGCCTGGGTCCTACCCACTTTGTAAAGTCTGATAACTCCAGATCCCCTCATTTTCCATATGTTTTATGTTTTCCTAACTCTTATAGCTATTTTAAATGACACCCATTATCTACTTTAAAATTCCCTTTTCTTTCCCATGTTCAGTAGAGTGTAAACTCCAGAAGAACAGGGAATTATTAGTCCTCTACTATACTCTAGGGTGTAGACTAGTCGCTGGGATCTAGGAAGTTTTCACTGAATATGTGTTGAATTCATATCAAACTACTGTTATAGAACATAACAAAATGTCATATTTAATATCAGTTATAAATAATTAAGGCACAGTAGAAATATTATTTATATAGCCAAGTAATGGTGGTATGCTGTATATAGTGTTATCTGTTCATTTGTTTGTTCATTTAAATACTAACAGTTCTTCAGTTTTAGACGAGTTGTAAGTAATGTTCATGATAGGCATCTCTTTTCAATAAAAGATATTAGGACTAATAATTTTGCTGGAAACTGATAGTATGAAAACACAAACATTTTCAAAGGGCTTTACTGTGAATGGTTCACAGAGAATGTGTTAGTCAAGGCCTGGAGAATAAATTTACAACAAATTTGGGCACATACACGTATTTTCAATGTTATATAAAAGTTCAAAGTTATCTTAAAGGCATTCTTTTTATACATCTGAGATATAATTAATATAGGAGTAGAAAATGAACTACAAATGCAAAGGAATACAAAGGAAGTGTAAGTTATAGGAGAACAAAACAATACACTTTCTTAAAAGCAAATATATGGGGTGGGGATGGGGAAAAAAGGGAGCTTATACCAGTAAATAGAATGTTTCAACAAATTTCAGAAATTTGAAAATTATGGAAGTAGCTTGATTATGAACAAGCCATAGCCCTCTAATATATTTAGAGAAAGCTGAACAAAAGACAGAAACTGATCTGTTAATTGGGATTGGAAGTGTCCAGGCCTCCTTGACAGCAGGTATTGCCAAGGACAAAGCTAAAACCTGAAGTTCAAAAGGTGGGGAGGTTGTTTACAAACATTGGTTTGCAAAAAATTAATCATAAATTTTAAAAAATGATAATTAAGTTTCAAGGACATTAAGCCACGGACCAGGAGAATATTTTGGCAAACCACATGTCTGATAAAAGAAATATCTTATGCAGAACTCTCAAAGTAATTACTTTGAGTGAAAGAAGCCCAACCAAAAAAAAACAAAAAACAAAAAAGCACAGTGTGATTCCAGTATGTAAAATTGTAGAAAACTCAAAATATAGTGACAGAAAACAAGTCAGTGGTTGCTTGGTAGGGAGGGGCAGGAGGGATTACACAGACTGTCATAAGGTAATTTTTGCAGAAAACTTTCAGGAGTGAGGAATACATTCAGTATCTTGATTGTGGTGTTTTTTACACTGGTGTATACATGTGTAAAAACCTACCAAATAGCACATATTAACTTTAAATATGTACCACATATGATGTGTCAATTATACCTTATTGCAGCTGTTAAAAACAGAACAGAGCAAAAAACAAAAATGAAATAAAGCCTTGGTTGGTCACCTCCAGTCCATCTGTGCCAGAGAAGCTGTCAGCTATTATTTACCCTCAAGACATAATTCATATTATTCTCTTCTAGGGAACATAGATACACTATTCAGAGAGAACTACTTTTCCTCTGGATGATTCTGCCACAGATTTTAAAACAGACGACCTCACTGCCAGATCTCTCTCCCTTGTTCCCAAAAAGCCTGTAGTCAAATTTCCCACTGATAAAACAGTCCTCCCTATTATCAGATGAAACCCATCCAAGCTGCAGACATTATGTGTCTCAGGCACTACCTATTATGTGTCCTAAGTAAATCAAGGACCACCAAGAATTTACAGGGAGCCAGCAACATGGGGAAAAAGTAACCAAGAAGAAAAAAAGAAAAAGGACCAGGAGGATAACAAGCTAATTGTAATATGTTTAACTAAAAAACACAAGATTAAAAGAAATCTCTATAATTGATATACCTAGAGAAATGTGTGAAGATACTTTAGCTAGTAAGCAAAGAAAAATGTTACAGAAACAGAATAATCAGGGATCAAGACTGAACTCTTAAATGTTAAAGCATTAAGTATGTTTAAATATAATAACAACAAAATGAAATTTTGTACAATGAAAATCAAGAAATCTCTAAGATTATGGAACAAAATGATAAAAAGAGAAAAAATGAGGGAAAAGACATGTAAAAAATAATTGAAGAGCTCTAGGATTTATCTAATACAAGTCCAAAAGAGAGGTAAAAATGTGGAACATAGAAAATAATGAAAGAAACAATGTTGGTAATTTTCTAGAATGGGAAAAATACAAAAGAATAAGAATTAGACTGACATTGGACTTGATGTCAGAAATCATAGAAGCAAGAGACAATTGAGCACCTCCTTGGATGTTTTGAGGAAAATGACTTAGAACAAAGTAGACTGCAGTAAATGTTACTGTGTGCCTGCAGAATAAAGACTACTCAGACAGGCATGTTTCAGAATGTTTACCCCCTATAGAATGCTCTTAAGAAATTTCTTTACATATCAGGAAAGTGGGGAAGAGAAGGTAGGAGATCTAAGAAAACTGGAAAACTGTTATTGAATCCAGAGGAGTAACAGATGAAAATCCAGCCTTTGCAGAAAGGATTGAGGGAAGGATTTTTCCAGGAAGGAAAGAGACTTGATAGGAAAGAAAGTATGAATGAAAGTATGGGAAAAGGAGGATGCAGGATATAACAGAACAAATGACATCAGAAAATGCAGGAAAAAAAAAAAAAGAACAAGAAAGGTATGATCAAGGTATGAAGTGAATGAAAATATGTCAGTATTTAAAAAAATAAAATAAAATAAAGTGAGTGAATGGCTGTAAGGGAAATAATTAAACTTTAGTGCTCAGTATAAACCAAGAGATCCTATGTTAGACTTACAGAGAAGGAAATTAATAATATGACACAAAACTTAGCTCAGTATTAAAAAACATATTTATATGGTAATAATAACACAAAGACAGTTTATTTTTTTAACTTTTAAATTAAAGCTATAAACAAAGTACAGAAGATTTTGTTGTATTGTAGAATATAACTATTAATAATTATAGCTAAATGTCAGTAACTGTTAAAGATAGAGCTGAAAGGAGGAATGGAATGGGGAGAAAAATTGAAAGGCATGGAATGGGAAGAAAAATTGAAAAAATAGGGAAGTTAATATCGTCATCTTACATATTAAAGACTAAAAAGATGGAAAACTTAATTGAGGTTTAAGTATATTAAGTCAAGTTAGAGAACCAGTCAATGAAAGACCTCAAAACAATACAAATATCAGATAGTGGGAAAGGAGACATGGAAGAAAAGATGGTAAATCCAGCTAAATTTGCACATTTCATATTGGGTAATCAAAAATTATCTGTATTTGTTAATCCAAGAGTAGAACCATAAGCATAATGTCTAGAGTAATAAAGCTAAATATCAAAAAAATATAGAAATAAAAACTTTGAGAAAATAACATGTAGGAGAGGGATTAAGGATGGAGAAGAAAGAAACAGGAGACAACCTAAGAGGTTCAATGGAAGGGGTTCTATGCTTTTGATATGATACTGAGTTCATCTATTACTATGATAAATATAACAAGGTTTAAAAATCAATTAATAGTAAATATTCTATTTTTAAATTTCGACTGATGGTAGGTGAGCATTTCATTGTTATATTTACATCCTAACCAGCCACAGTGCTTTACACAATTCTGCTTTCTTATTTTTTTCTGTCCAGTCATTAATGACAGCCTAGAATATCAGCTAACCTCTGGAGTTAGTAGTTAAGCCTCCATAAAAGGCAGCAAATCACATCCAACCCTCCCCCCTCCCCCCTCCACCCTCTCCTTCTACCCCCCTCCCATGGTTGTGAACCTCTTTTCTTTCTCCAAAGTTCTCTCCAGAACTGACAGAATTCACTAACAGTTAGTATTTGGATCTTCAATCCTTGGAGGTCAAAACAGTAGCAGAAGCTATAATGGTTACAAAAATCCCTGCTGTTCTAAAGAAAGTCATGGTAATATTTTATGTTTATTAGTGCTGGGTTCTATATTTTTCCCAAGCAAATTCCAAAACTATATTTTACATTTTTCAACAGTTTCCAGAAGAACTTAGGATTTTTTATAGCAAAACAGATGTACTGGGGAGCACACACACACAAAAGTAATTTAAAATAACTTTTTTTATCTTTCCCAATGTGGGAAACCTCAGAAAGTAAACTTCAAAACAAGTTCTTTTTATATTTTTAATTTAACTTATTTTATACAGCAGGTTGTTATTAGTTACCTATTTTATACACATCAGTGTATACATGTTAATCCCAATCTCCCAATTCATCCTACCCCCTCCCCCACTTTCCCCCCTTGGTGTCCACACGTTTGTTCTCTACATCTGTGTCTCAGTTTCTGTCCTGCAAACTGGTTCATCTGTACCATTTTTCTAGATTCCACATATATGCGTTAATATATGATATTTGTTTTTCTCTTTCTGACTTAACTTCACTCTGTATGACAGTCTCTAGGTCCATCCACGTCTCTACAAGTGACCCAGTTTCATTCCTTTTTATGGCTAAGTAATATTCCATTGTATGTATGTACCACATCTTCTTTATCCATTCATCTGTCGATGGGCATTTAGGTTGCTTCCATGTCCTGGCTATTGTAAATAGTGCTGCAATGAACACTGGGGTGCACGTGTCTTTTTGAATTATGGTTTTCTCTGGGTATATGCCCAGTAGTGGGATTGCTGTGTCATATGGTAATTCTATTTTTCATTTTTTAAGGAACCTCCATACTGTTCCAAAACAGTAAGTTCTAAATTATTTGTGTTTCCTTGTTATTGACTAATATCATGGGTCTTCTGGGAATTTTATAAGTCAGAAGTTCAAAAAAGACCACAACGCTGAAATACAACCACAGCTTCTTGTTCAAACCCAAACGCCAAACACTGATGTTCAATTTCCTCCATCTACCAACCTCATTGCAGCTACGGGATCTCATTTTATTTTTTTCTTAATTTCATTTTATTCAGCAAGCATTTATTTGTATCCTAGTTTAAATTCACTCTTCTTAGGCTATTAACAGAGTGGTTTGTTCACGAGTAAACATGAAGTGTATAATTTTCCATTGGCTGAACTCTCAGGAATATTCAAAATGTTTTCTTTGCCAGTCAGGGAAACCCCATCCATGCTACCTACATTAAACAGACTTAAATTAGCTCCTTAGGTGCTACTGAAACATGAATGAATAGAACCTTTAAACTTAGTCTCTCTCCTCTGCATGAGAGATGCTCATTTACCACAAATGTTATAGGAAGATTCAGAAGATAAATCTTACAAGGAAATTTTTAATATTTATTTTGGTTTTATACCATTGTTAAAGATATATACATAATTTTGCTAAGTAATTTTTAAATGCATATGTGGCTTTTAGATGATTCGTTATTTTGTTTTGTTAATATATATACATTTTAGACCAAACACAAATACCTTCAAAAGACATGCAAGAAAATATCAATCTGTGAAGTGTCAATTTATAAACTATACTTCATCATATGTCTCTCTTGCTATAAAACACATCATTATTGTATGTTACACTATGGAAGTAGGTCTCAACAGTGGGTTTAAAATATTCAATAATTGTTTTTTACAAATTCTTTGTATGGAGAAGACATGCTGCTAATTAAACTGTAATTAAATACTTATACCATTTAGAACAGGCTTCCCCAGCCCGGTCCACGGCCTGTTCGGAACTGGGCCGCACAGCAGGAGGTGAGCGGTGGGAGAGCCAGCAAAGCTTCATCTGCCGCTCCCCATCACTCCCCATTGCTCGCATTACCGCCTGAGCCATCCCCCCACACCCCGTCTGTGGAAAAATTGTCTTCCACGAAACCGGTCCCTGGTGCCAAAAAGGTTGGGGACCACTGATTCTAGAATACAGTTGATCCTTGAACAACATGGATATGAACTGTGCAAGTCCACTTGTACTCAGATATTTTTTCAATACATATACAGCTGGCCCTCCATATCCATGGATGCAAAACCTGAGGATGCTGAGGGCCGACTCTAAGGCACCTGAGCATCCACAGACTTTGGTTCCAATTTCCTGTACCCAATCCCCAACGGATACAAAAGGCCGGCTGTACTTACATTACACTCATTTTTAAAAAAACTCTTAAGCCAAATTTAAACAGATCTTTATTAAAAATATTGTTCATATATAGGCATACCTTGTTTTATTGCACTTCTTTTTATTGTGCATCACAGATATGGCATTTTCTACAAATTAAAGTTTCGTGGCAACCCTGCCTTGATCAATTCTATTGGCACCAGTTTTCTAAGAGTGTTTGCTCACTTCATGTCTCTGTGTCACATTTGGTTCAGTCTCACAATATTATATCACTTTATCATTATTATTATATTTGTTATGGTGATCTGTGATCAGTGATCTTTGATGTTACTATTGCAATTGTTTTGGGGACACAAACTGTACCCATAAAAAATGATGAACTTAATAGACAAATGTTGTGCATGTTCAGCCTGCTCCATCAACTGGTCAACGCCTTGTCTTCCCCTCCTCAGGCCTCCCTATTTCCTGAGACACATAACAATATAGAAATTAGGCCAATTAATAATCCTACAATGGCTTCTAATTGTTCAAATGAAAGGAAGAGCTCATGTCTCTCACTTTAAACCAATAGCTAGAAATAATTAAGCTTAGTGAGGAAAGCATGTCAAAAGCCAAGGTAGGCCAAAAGCTAGGCCTCTTGCACAAAATAATTAACCAAGTTGTGAATGCAAAATAAAAGTTTTGAAGGAAATTAAAAGTGTTACTTCAGTGAACACACAAATGATAAGAAAGCGAAACAGCTTTATTGCTGATATGGAGAAAGTTTTGGCGGTCTGGATAGAAGATCAAACCAGCCACTACATTCCCTTAATCCAAAGCCTAATTCAGAGCAAGGGCCTAACTCTCTTCAATTCTGTGAAGTTTGAGAGAAGTCAGGGAGCTACAGAAGAAGAGTTTGAAGCTAGCAGAGGATGGGTTATGAGGTTTAAGGAAAGAAACAATCTCCGTAACATAAAAGTACAAAGTAAAGCAGAAAATGCTGATGTAGAAGCTGCAGCAAGTTATCCAGAAGATCTAGGTAAGATCATTAATGAAGGTGCCTATACTAAACAACAGATTTTCAATGTAGACAAAACAGCCTTTTATTGGAAGAAGGTGCCATCTAGGACTTTCATAACTAGAGAGGAGAAGACAATGCCTGGCTTCAAAGCTTCAAAAGACAGGATGGCTCTCTTGTTAGGGGCTAATGCAGCTGGTGACTTGAAGTTGAAGCCAGTGCTTATTTACCATTTAGAAAATCCATTAAGAAATATGATAAATCTACTCTGCCCTTGCTCTATAAATGGAACAACAAAACCTTGATGACAGTACATTTTGTTTACAAAGAACTTGTAAAACAATTACTGAATATTTTAAGCCCATCGTTGAGACCTAATTCTCAGGAAAAAGAGATTCCTTTCATGATACCACTCATTGACAATGCACCTGACCACCCAAAAGCTCTGACAGAAATGTACAACAAGATTAATGTTTTCATGCCTGCTAACATAGCATCCATTCTGTAGCCCCTAGATCAAAGAGTAATTTCAAGTCATTATTTAGGAAATAACATTTTGTAAAGCTATAGCTGCTATAGATAGTGATTTCTCTGATGGATCTGGGCAAAGTCAATTGAAAACCTTCTGGAAAGGATTCACCACTCTACATGCCACTAAGAATATTCCTCATTCATGGGAAGATGTCAAAATATCAACATTCACAGGAGACTGGAAGAAATTTATTCCAGTCCTCATGGGTGACTTTGAAGGGTTTAAGACTTCAGTGAAGCAAGTAACTGCAGTTGTGGTGAAAATAACAAGAGAACTAGAATTAGAAGTGGAGCCTGAAGATGTGACTGAATTACTGCAAATCCCATGATAAAACTTGCACAGATGAGGAGTTGCTTCTTATGCATGACCAATAAAAGTGGTTTCTTGAGTGGTTTCTATTGCTGGTGAAGGTGTTGTGAAGATTGTTGAAATAACCACAGAAGATTTAGAATATGACATAAACTTAGTTGTTACAGCAGCAGAAGGACTTGAGAAGATTGACTTCAGTTTTGAAAGAAGTTCTACTACGGGCAAAATGCTATCAAACAGTATGGCATGCTACACAGAAATCTTTCATGAAAGGAAGAGTCAATCGATGCCGCAAACTTCACTGTTGTCTTATCTTAAGAATTCGCTACAACCACCCAACCTTCAGCAGCCACCGCCCTGATCAATCAGCAGCCACCAGCATCAAGGCAAGACCCTCCACCAATAAAAGGTTACAATTCACTGAAGGGTTCAGATAATTGTTAGCATCTTTTATCAATAAAGCACTTTTAATTAAGCTAATGTATATTATTTTTCAGACATAATGCTATTGCACACTTAATATAGAGTAAACATAACTTTTACATGTTATAGGAAACCAAAATAGTTGTGTGACTTGCATTATTGTAATATTCACTTTATTGTGGTGGTCTCTAACCAAACCAACAATATCTCCGAGGTATGCAAAAAAAATTAATAAATAATAGATAGTAGATAACGATTTCTAAAACATCTTCCCACTTAGGGTCTTTCCATTTTTTCTCAGCTTGGAGTTGCCCATGTCTACAATTTTTTGCATGATATCTTCTATATATTAAGAATATTGGTAATGGAGCATTTCTTAAAATGGTGACACTGGTCTCTGAGACACTGGTCTCTGAGATTTTCATTCAAGCCACTGCCACCCGTTCTACAAATCTTGATGCCATCACATCTTTGACCTTTCTAGATAGTTTAAGCAGGTTTTCACACGACAACCAGGCTCCTACTATTTCCTCAAGTATCCTTAATCAGTTTTGTTGAGTGAAACATTGAGGAGTTGCCTTTGTCCCATCAGGCCTCTTGGGATTCTGACCAATCTGTGCAGCCATGTCAAAATGGCTGCTGCCCAACAGCATCAGAACAACGCCATCAATCTTAAGACGCATCACATTTCAGAATTACTATAATGTGACAGAATGCTCATTCTAGAAACAATGGCATGTGGTTAAATAAATGGTAGGACTTGTTGAAAACCAGATAGTATCTGAAGAACCACGAGGCATATAAATTCAGGAGTTCTATTTTTTTTAAAGATAGAGCCAGTTTACTAAAATAAATTTGAGATCCAAATTTAGATAGTAGGCTTCAAGTTCACAATCATCTACTTAGACCATGAAAACATCAAGAAAATTTAAAAAGCAACATTATTTTACATGGATCGTCTCCTTCTTCACAACTCTACACATATTTAGGTTGTTCATATGTGAGATTTCCCTATTCTTTTCTAATATTAAAACTCTTTAATGTAAAAACTAAAATCACAAGTCTACGTGGTTTAACTTCATGAACATTTTAAGTTTAAAAAAATTAACAACATAATATTAGTTCACTAATATTCTTCAGTGAGTTTTTTCCATTTGTTTTAACATCTAAAGTATATTTAGCACATATATCTGAAGTATAACATGTTATTTATTGACTGCTATATACTGAATGATCCTAAATTGTAGCATCTTAAAACAACAAACTTTTATTATCTTCCAGTTTCTGTGGATTAGGAATCCAGTTGCAGCTTAACTGCATGTCTCTGATTTAAGATCTCTCATAAAGTTGCATCACAACATCAGCCAAACCTATGGTCTCATCAAAGGCTCAGCTTTTGTGGTCATTGGCGTGGCTTGCTGTACAAGCTATGTGTCCATAGGGCTGCTTCAAGACATGGCAATGGCTTCCCTAGGATCAGGTGATCCCAAAGAGAGCAAAAGACAGCACCCAAGGCTGATGTCCCAGTCATTTTGAAACAATATTACAGGTGACATAACCATTCCTTCCGCATTCTATTCATGAACACCAGAAGGTGGGGGTCTCATTGGAGCCAACTTAGCAGCTGCCCCCAACATAGGGCTATATATGGTGCTTGAGTTAAATATGGATAAGTTTCATCATCCATCCTTCTATTTGTTTATTTACTCCATAAATATTTATTGAGTTGCTACTAAAAAACAGTCATTATGTTTGTTCCTGAGATTGCAGTGCTTAATCAAAAAGAATGATCACTGGAAGTCAATGTAGGCGGAAAGTGCAGAATGTTTTGAAAGATAAGTATATGTTACTAAGCAGGGAAACAGTCCAGGTTGAGGGAATAATAGCAAAGTCATAAAAGAATAAAATAGTGTGACTAATGTTGGCAATTGTAAATAGGTGGTACTACCTGGGAAGGAGCATGATATGGATAGTCATTGGACATAATTTTGAAAAGTAAAGAAGAATCCATAAAAGATCTGTGTACTAATTAAAGTATTTGTTGATTATCATTTCAGTTGTGAGAAACCACTATAAGGGAAAGTAACTTGATCATAGTAATGATCTAGAAAGACTTCATGATCACAATGTCAAGGATTAATTTTAGAGGGCAATGCTATAGATGGGGAAATTATTTATATAAGTCCCCCAGTCAAAGTAGGATGCGATTAAATTAGTAGTAGAGGTGGCATATAAAAATAAAAACAGATTCAAGTATTATTATGAGGTATAATTAATGGGATACGTCCTTAATTAATGTGGTGAAGAGACAGAGGACATGATCAACACTGAAATGCATTCAGTTTACTAATGGCTTTGGTAAAAAGTGGCATCATTTAAAATTGTAAGAAATGCATTGGAAGAAACATGTTTTGTGACTATTTAAGTAATGTAATTGTGATATATTTAATTTGAGGTGTTTGTAGCAGTAAACTATAATGGTTGAAAGCTCAGGCTTTAGAGAAAGAAATATATGCATTATAATGCTTTGGAGTCTACAATATAAATGTGACAAGGCTCTTAACTTCTTAAAATAGACACACAAATCTCTGTCTGCAGGCTTGGAGAGAATGAGTTTCTTGGACACGTAAATCTTATAAAAGTAAAATTTTGTTTCAATAACTAAAAAGATATATTATTAGCAAAGGAATCCACTATACACCTTGCTGGGGTTACTCAGTGAAAGGATCACTCTGAATCTCCCTACATTCTCTTAAGAGATCCTCAGGCAAGTGACATTGGTATTCTGCAGCCCAAACCCTAAGTAGGGTATTACAGAATCTCTTCTGCCCCATTTATGTCATGGTGCATCTACCATTAGCAAGTCTTACCACCTCAATCCAGGTTTTGGGTAAAATTCCTTCCTTTGTCTTATCAGCTTCAATTTACCGCATTGTTCTCATGTTTTATAATGAAGACTAAGTATCATACATGCACGGGTACAATTCAAATATAAAATTATAATCTGTATGTGGATATGCAGTTACAAGACGTGGGACATATGGAGCCTGGCCGGGCTGTCCAGGGCTTGTCACATTCCAAACACTGGTTGTGGACTTCAGTGGTGATCTCCTGTTTTCTGACCAAACTTAATAACCAAGAACAAGATGATACAGGTAGTAGTTCTTTCGACCTAGTTAAAAAACATGCTACTACAACTTAATAACTACTGCAAGGTAGTGTAAACAGTGTACTGCTTTCATCTTTAAACACCAGTTGGAAGTATTTTTGAGCCACCTCCAATTCCAATTGCCCTATTTTAAGGGACTGAGACTAAAAGAACCCGGCACTGTTAAAGTACTTTTTGCAAACCCCCTGACTGATTAATGAACACAGAACATGATGTATTTCACAGACGGATTAATGGACACAGAACATGATGTATTTCATAAATTCTGTCAACTTCCTGTTGAAGAGCTATCTGATTTCTTGTGATGATGCTACCAATAATTTTTGTGGTGGTGAAAATATTAAAAATCAGACTTTTCATTTTCCATTCTCTTATTTCCAGAGAGCTAGCGCATAATAATTTTTGGACATAGTACCCTACACTATGTGGATCCCAGCTGGTTCAGTAGCTCTAGTCATTTCTGATGAGCTACCGAGATACGTCCTGTGGAAGGATGGGGGGCAGAATAAGTGCCACTGCTGACATCCCTTTTCTAATAAAAGGGAATATTTGATAAACCTATTGTCATACCACCAATATTCAGTAATATCACTTTAGTAGGGGAAATTACTGGTATTTAAATTGCACTATAGTATTAGCATGAATTGAGGACATCTGTAGCGTGAGACAACTTCTAATCTATTCCCTACACTGTGGCGACTACAGGAATGAGGGTATTCTGCTTGTGCTCCAGGGAGTGTGTGTGCAATAAACACCCTGCTGATTCCTGCATCCTTATGGCCATCACTGAGGAAACATTAGATACACATTCTTCCTCTTCTAGATTATTTTAGATTGGTTGGCTATGTTGACTCTTTTAGCTAGATATATAATGAGGATAGGTATGGGCATCTAGTTCATGTTTCAGTGCTGATTAGGTAAATGAGAAGTTCAAGACTCATTGTTTAATTTTGCCTAGCCCCTCACGACTTTGGCTATAAAATGATTTCCTTGGTCGCTGGTAATCATTTGGGTTATGGGTCATTCTGTATATTGCTTATAAATCATTTTGCTCGTGGGAATTGTAATGGGCTTGGAAGAATGGTCCATCAAAAAGTGATGCACTTATGGGGACTTCCCTGGCGGTCCAGTGGTTAAGAATCCACCTTTCAATGCAGGGGACGTGGGTTCGATCCCTGGTTGGGGAACTAAGATCCCACATGCCTCGGGGCAACTAAGCCTGAGCACTGCAACTACTGAGCCCACGCTCCAAAACTAAGACCCAACGCAGCCAAAAATAAATAAATAAATATTATGAAAAGTGATTCATTTATGAATCTGTATTGTGAAGCCAGGAGCTTTGGATAGAAATAGAATAAATCTCCTAACCTATTAAATGGATTCACTCACCAAAGGACAGTTCTCCACCTGCTTTTTGGAATTCCAGTATAGTATAAACATAATGTCTATGTGCACTGGGAAACCGAAAAATGTGTGTGGCTCGCTTTATTGTAATATTTGTTTTGCTTGCAGCAGTCTGGAACTGAATTCTCAATACCTCTGAGGTATGCTTATGTGTGTATTTCTGGCTTCTATATGAGATAATGTTCCCTCATGTGTATTTCAGTGGCCTCCAAGACACAATAGCATGTAAACAGTTTTGCTTTTTTTCCCTCAAATATTCTATATCACTGGTGAGTATAAAAGAATATGGATTAGAACCAAAAGAGGCTAGTGTTGGCTCCCCTAATTAAAGTCTGCACAGGCTCTTTTCAGTTTGGATGGGACTAGCTAGGACAATGATACTATCAGTTCTTAAGTATTATACCTCCCAGGCTTCTTTAGTGCACTCTAGGATCTTGGCTTTCTGTGGTTCCTTTGTTGCATTTAAAATAACTTTATAGTGGTTCAACAGGAATGTTCCGATATGAAGAATATGAGCTCTATTATGGACTGATGAAATGTTTGATTCTCTTGCTCCATGCTGATAAGATGATTTCAACAAATTTTGCCTCAGTAAATACATTTCACCATTTTCGAGGAGGCTCTGAATTTTCTCAGTATTGACTTCCCCATCACAATGCTGCCAGGATGGGTTTCTACCACACCCAGAACTTGCTTCTTGGTTTTAATTTTTCTATCACAAGGTTGCAGAGATAGTTCCTTCAATATTCAGCACTATTCCTGCTTTGGAGAACCCCATGCTATAGACTAAGGCTTGTTGCACATCCTCGTCTTTAGTGAGACCCACAGCAGAACGTCACCATTGCAATGAAATACTGGAGGGGATGAGGCACTGTGGCATTCTCTCAGTACCTCTCTCATCCAACATACACACACACAATTTTACAGTAATACTAAGGCAACTCAAGGCACTCTTGGAGAGACATGGTGAGATATACTGTGATCTTTACTTGGTCTGTGCAAATTGTTCCTGCAATATACATTTACTGAGAGAATGCTGATTCTCTAGCTCAGTTACTCCATACAGCTCACAAGAGATTGGGAACTTTTGACCACCATTGTTGGTCGGGTCTAGCACTGAATTGATGATGGGAGCAACTGCTTTAATGATAATAATTCACCATGTGTTATCCAGAGATTATTATATAAAGATTTATTATAGGACATTTATTTTGGTAAAGTTGAAGTCTCTTTAACACACATCTAGTACATGATACTGCTTGAAACTATCTGTCAGAACTTGGCAGCTCCAGGAGACTCCACTGGGTCTTTCCCAAAGGTTGAAACATGCTTACCTGGTAACTGTCTTCCCTTTCGTTGAAGCACATTTATTTTTAACACACACAAACACTCATGCAGAGACTGATCAGCCATCACAACCTGGATGCCAGTGAAGGGCCCCAACTATATATATTTGAGCCTTGACTTGCACCCCTGTCATGATTTGTTCAAAACTACGATGTTGCTATGGATGCTGTGCTATGTTGTTCAGATGTCTGCTGAGAACTGAAGGGAACTGCCTCAGTTTCTGAGATTTACTTCACTTAATGGCATGTCCCCTTCCTAGGGCAGCTCACACCCAGAAATAGATCATTATTACTATATCACTATATAAGGCTTCAAAGTCCCATTTGCCTCTCCTCAGCATGGGACAACTCTGAAGGGCCATGCCAACTTCACAACTACCCATGTGAATCCCAGTGGGATCCTTACTATGACCTTGCCACAGCCCAATATTTCCCCTCCCCAGATCGGCTTCCTTCCCAATAACATTCCTACATACTAATCTCCACTCAGAGTCTTCTTCCTAGGGAACACAATCTGTCACAGATCTTTCTTGCTTTACCCATTTGGGAATTTTTTCACCAAAAAATTAGTTAATATTGATTAATACTAACCAGTATTAATATCAGTTTGTTTTCTAGTATCTAGTGAGCCTCTAAGCTTTGTTCACCTCTTCATTATTAATGAAACAGTCTCACCAACATATGACATCAGCTATTATGTCTTCCCCATACTTTCTAACCATACCTATAGCCATCATTGGTAAAATTCTCTGTCCATTTAGGCATTATTGACCTATTTTTGAGCTACATTGATATTTCTCCCTTTGCAACCAACTTGCGTCTCTCACCCAGGCAGCAATATTTAATATGATGTTAACTCACTATGTCACGGTGGCTGGAGTTTCCATACTATATGTCTATCAGGACTTTCCAATGAGGTGGAGCCTCTACCAATAATAAATCCTCATTAAGTGAACTGTTTACTTCTAAAAACATCCGAAACTAGAAAATGTGAACTCTCCTCCCAAGAGATGGCACCGCATCTCGCAGCAAATCCATCTGGATTACATATTTTCTCAGGCATCATTATTTAATGATGGTTACTTCTACCCTGGAACTCTTACACTTTATAGCAAGGGCAGAGGGTACTTCCTTATTCAACCATATTTTGTAAGCCCCAACCTGAGATACAATCTGGTGGAATTCAACTTCACTGAGTCAAATCAGTTGTGACCCACCATTCATTAGGTTTGAAAATATTGTTCTTAATTGCTGTCATTCTAGAGACATCTACAGTGAAATAGAGCTTTTTGAAGATGTACTACCTCATTATTATTTAACACACTCTGTTTTTCTTCATTACTAGTCATGCTACAATTTAGGGGCAGTATATCATCCAAGTAGCCAGGAGCATGACCTTTAAAGCATCTTCCTGGGGTCCAATCCTGGATCTACTACTCTCCAGATATATGTAATTCTCAAAAATATGGATCAAAATAGTACCCACCTTAACTATGGGGCTGTAGTAAGGGTTAGTATGCATTTTAGAACAGTATCTGGGACAGAGTAAGTACCATACTGTGTGAACCATTACTTACGATTATCTGGGAAAACACAGTCACCAGGCATCTGCTGCTTGACGAAATGCCTTGCCCCATCCTCTGGTAGTGAAAAGGAAGAAAATAAACAAGCTCTGTTACCACCATAGCATTCAGTATTTTCATAGATAGATAGGAGTAGAAAAATAGGGATTTCCTCTTCAGGGGACACTCCTCTCCAGATTCTCTCACCCATCCAGCTTTGTTCTTTCTCAATAGCATAAATTTCACCTAACAGGAGGAATGTGTGCATGCTTGGAGTATGCCTGTGGGCTCCAAACTCTTTACACTTGAGTAGTAATTAAATCAATCAAGTCTTCCTCTGCTATGATTCCAAGTGCTTTCAGAATGTGCAAGCTGCCTCAGGCAGCTTCTCTCCTTCTGCTTTCAATCAAGTTATCTCTGCCCCCACCTGCCAAGTGAATCGAAATAAAAGGTAACATATTTCTTCCAAGAAGTCCCCTCCATTCCTGTATCTTGTGCTTCCTGGCTGGTGCAAGCTCCCCTAGACCTGCTCCCCGTCAGACTGCAGACTGGGGACTCACAGGACCCCATGCTCGGCAGCGAACAGGTGCAGTGGATTGCCAGCCATCCTGTAGAGAGAAGGCTTATTCCCCGTCAGCCTTTTAAAACTTAAGGCAGGAGGTCATTTTTACTAACGCTTATGTTTTGTGTCCAATAAAGTAGAGCACAGGGACAGATGCTGGTGTAAAATGAGCCCTCTGTTTCTTAGGTGGGGAATTCTTTTTACAATAAGCTGAAAGGAAGCAATGTCAGGGCAGAGTGTGCCAGGCTGGGAGTGGGCAGTCAGCAAGCCCCAGTGCTTACTCATGCTGGAAGCGCTGGTATTGGGTGCCAACGGCATTAGTCGTGTCTAGGGGAGATCCGGCTAGGCTTCAGGGAGCTCTAAGCATATCCCTGAGAACTCCCAACCCAATTACTTTCTGTAAAAGTAAAAACTATCTTTTTAGCAAGCCACTTCACCTGGACCTAACATCTGTGCTCTGGTTAGTTTTTAATGTCACGATAGAAACATAGTGTCGCGCTACCTACGGAAAAGGCACAGTGACTAAGCAGCGCACGTGTACTCATATTACAGCTGCAGGAACACGGTTAGTAAGTGCGCAGTATATGCACAGGTCAAATGACCCACAAGGACCAGCCTTTTTGTTCTCTGTCACTTAGTGCTGGAGACTTGTTAACAAGTTACTTAATCTCTCTGTACTGTAATGTTTTCTACCGTTAAATGTGGATAATAATATGCCAAGATACTTGAGGTGATTAATTAATTCATGTAACCTGAAGTGATTAGTGCTACCGTCATTGTTATTACCATTGTCACTATGGTTGTTACTATGCTTTTTAGAATGTAAGATTTATGTTTCCTTGCCTAATAGTGATAAGAGTTAGCATATATTAAGTTTATATTCTGTAAATTTCTGTTACATGCTTTATAACGATCTTTTTCCCTCGTCTTGCAACAGCCAACAAAGGAGGTTCTATTCAAAATGCCATTTTCAGATTTGTAAATTGAAAGAGAGTAAGTGTAAGTAACATACCAAGGCCACCCAACAACAACAACGAAACAGAAAAAAACAAAAAAAACTGGAGGAGCTTCAAGATGGCGGAACAGTAAGATGCAGAGATCACCTTCCTCCCCACAAATACATCAGAAATACACCCACATGTGGAACAACTCCTACAGAACACCTACAGAATGCTGGCAGAAGACGTCAGACCTCCCAAAAGGCAAGAAACTCCCCACATACCTGGGTAGGGCAAAAGAAAAAAGAAATAACAGAGACAAAAGAATAGGGACGGGACCTGCACCAGTGGGAGGGAGCTGTGAAGGAGGAAAGGTTTCCTCACACTAGGAAGCCCCTTCGCGGGCGGAGACGGCGGGTGGCGAAGGGCGGAAGCTTCGGAGCCACAGAGGAGAGCGGAGCCACAGGGGTGTGGAGGGCAAAGCGGAGAGATACCCGCACAGAGGCTCGGCGCCGAGCAGCACTCACCAGCCCGAGAGGCTTGTCTGCTCACCCGCTGGGGTGGGCGGGGGCTGGGAGCTGAGGCTTGGGCTTCGGAGGTCGGATCGCAGGGAGAGGACTGGGGTTGCGGCGTGAACACAGCCTGAAGGGGTTAGTGTGCCATGGCTAGCCAGGAGGGAGTCCGGGAAAAGGTCTGGAGCGGCCACAGAGATGAGAGACTTTTTCTCGCCTCTTTGTTTCCTGGTGCGCGAGGAGAGGGGATTAACAGCGCCGCTTAAAGGAGCACCAGAGACGTGCGCACGCCGCGGTGATCAGCGCGGACACCAGAGACGGGCATGAGACGCTAAGGCTGCTGCTGCCGCCACCAAGAAGCCTGTGTGCAAGCCCAGGTCACTCTCCACACCTCCCCTCCAGGGAGCCTGTGCAGCCCGCCACTGCCAGGGTCCCGTGATCCAGGGACAACTTCCCCGGGAGAACGCACGGCGCGCCTCGGGCTGGTGCAACGTCACGCCTGCCTCTGCCGCTGCAGGCTCGCCCCGCCTCCCCCGTACCGCTCCCTCTCCCCGGCCTGACTGAGCCAGAGCCCCCGAAGCAGCTGCTCCTTTAACCCCATCCTGTCTGCGTGAAGAACAGATGCCCTCAGGCGACCTACATGCAGAGGCGGGTCCAAATCCAAAGCTGAACCCCGGGAGCTGTGCGAACAAAGAAGAGAAAGGGAAATGTCTCCCAGCAGCCTCAGAAGCAGCGGATTAAACCTCCACAATCAACTTGATGTACCCTGCATCTCTGGAATACCTGAATAGAAAATAAATCATACCAAATTGAGGAGGTGGACTTTGGGAGCAATGATATATATATTTTTTCCCCTTTTTCTCTTTTTGTGAGGGTGTATCTGTATGCTTCTGTGTGTGATTTGTTTATATAGCTTGGCTTTTACCACTTGTCCTAGGGTTCTATCAGTTTTTTTTTGTCTTTTGCTGTTTTTTTTTTACTATAGTTTTTTAGCACTTATTATCATTGGTGGATTTCTCTTTTGGTTTGGTTGCTCTCTTCTTTCTTTTTCTTTTTTTTATTACTTTTTAAAAAAAATTTTACTAATTTTTTTTATTTTTATAACTTTATTTTACCTTACTTTATTTTATTTTATCTTCTTCTTTCTTTCTTTCTTTTTTATCTCCCTTTTATTCTGAGCCATGTGGATGACAGGATCTTGGTGCTCCAGCCAGGCGTCAGGGCTGTGTCTCTGAGGTGGGAGAACCAAGTTCAGGTCACTGGTCCACAAGAGACCTCCCAGCTCCACGTAATATCAAATGACGAAAATCTCCCAGAGATCTCCATCTCAACGCCAAGACCCAGCTCCACTCAACGACCAGCAAGCTACAGTGCTGGACACCCTATGCCAAACAACTAGCAAGACAGGAGCACAACCCCATTCATTAGCAAAGAGGCTGCCTAAAATCATAATAAGGCCACAGACACCCCCAAACACACCACCAGACGGGGACCTGCCCAAAAGAATGACAAGATCCAGCCTCATCCACCAGAACACAGGCACTAGTCCCTTCCACCAGGAAGCCTACACAACCCACTGAACCAACCTTAGCCACTGGGGACAGACACCAAAAACAACGAGAACTACGAACCTGCAGCCTGTGAAAAGGAGACCCCAAACACAGTAAATTAATCAAAATGAGAATACAGAGAAACACACAGCAGATGAAGGAGCAAGGCAAAAACGCACCAGACGTAACAAATGAAGAGGAAATAGGCAGTCTACCTGAAAAAGAATTCAGAATAATGATAGTAAAGATGATCCAAAATCTTGCAAATAGAATGGAGAAAATAAAAGAAAGGTTTAAAAAGGACCTAGAAGAACTAAAGAGCAAACAGTGATGAACAACACAATAAATGAAATTTAAAAATTCTCTAGAAGGAATCAATAGCAGAATAACTGAGGCAGAAGAACGGATAAGTGACCTGGAAGATAAAATAGTGGAAATAACTACTGCAGAGCAGAATAAAGAAAAAAGAATGAAAAGAATTAAGGACAGTCTCAGAGACCACTGGGACAACATTAAACACACCAGCATTCGAATTATAGGGGTCCAAGAAGAAGAAGAGAAAAAGAAAGGGACTGAGAAAATATTTGAAGAGATTATAGTTGAAAAGTTCTCTAATATGGGAAAGGACATAGTTAATCAAGTGCAGGAAGCACAGAGAGTCCCATACAGGATAAATCCAAGGAGAAACATGCCAAGACACATATTAATCAAACTCTCAAAAATTAAATACAAAGAAAAAATACTAAAAGTAGGAAGGGAAAAACAAAAAATAACACACAAGGGAATCCCCATAAGGTTAACAGCTGATCTTTCAGCAGAAACTCTGCAAGCCAGAAGGGAATGGCAGGACATATTTAAAGTGATGATGGAGAAAAACCTACAACCAAGATTACTCTACCCAGCAAGGATCTCATTCAGATTTGACGGAGAAATTTAAACCTTTAGAGACAAGCAAAATCTAAGAGAATTCAGCACCACCAAACCACCTTTACAACAAATGCTAAAGGAACTTATCTAGGCAGGAAACACAAGAGAAGGAAAAGACCTACAGTAACAAACCCAAAACAATTAAGAAAATGATAATAGGAACATACATATCGATAATTACCTTAAATGTAAATGGTTAAATGCTCCCACCAAAAGACACAGACTGGCTGAATGGATACAAAAACAAGACCCATATATATGCTGTCTACAAGAGACCCACTTCAGACCTAGGGACACAAACAGACTGAAATTGAGGGGATGGAAAAAAGATATTCCATGCAAATGGAAATCAAAAGAAAGCCGGAGTAGCAATTCTCATATCAGACAAAATACACTTTAAAACAAAGACTATTACAAGAGACAAAGAAGGACACTACATAATGATCAAGGGATCAATCCAAGAAGAAGACATAGCAATTGTAAATATTTATGCACCCAACATAGGAGCACCTCAATACATAAGGCAAATACAGCCATAAAAGGGGAAATCGACAGTAACACAATCATAGTAGGGGACTTTAACACCCTACTATCACCAATGGACAGATCATCCAAAATGAAAATAAATAAGGAAACACAAGCTTTAAATGATACATTAAACAAGATGGACTTAATTGATATTTTATAGCATATTCCATCCATAAACAACAGAATAAAATTTCTTCTCAAGTGCTCATGGAACATTCTCCTGGATAGATCATATCTTGGGTCACAAATCAAGGCTTGGCAAATTTAAGAAAATTGAAATCGTATCAAGTATCTTTTCTGACCACAACACTATGAGACTAGATATAAATTACAGGAAAAACTCTGTAAAAAATACAAACACATGGAGGCTAAACAATACACTACTTAATAACCAAGAGATCACTGAAGAAATCAAAGAGGAAATCAAAAAATACCTAGAAACAAATGACAATGAAAACATGATGACCCAAAACCTATGGGATGCAGCAAAAGCAGTTCTAAGAGGGAAGTTTATAGCAATACAATCCTACCTTAAGAAACAAGAAACATCTCAAATAAACAACCTAACATTACACCTAAAGCAATTAGAGAGAGAAGAACAAAAAAACCCCAAAGTTAGCAGAAGGAAAGAAATCATAAAGATCAGATCAGAAATAAATGAAAAAGAAATGAAGGAAACGATAGCAAAGATCAATAAAACTAAAATCTGGTTCTTTGAGAAGATAAACAAAATTAATAAACCATTAGTCAGACTCATCAAGAAAAAAAGGGAGAAGACTCAAATCAACAGAATTAGATATGAAAAAGGAGAAGTAACAAGTCACACTGCAGAAATACAAAGGATCATGGGAGATTACTACAAGCAACTCTATGCCAATAAAATGGGCAACCTGGAAGAAATGGACAAATTCTTAGAAATGCACAACCTTCCAAGACTGAACCAGGAAGAAATAGAATATATGAACAGACAAATCACAAGCACTGAAATTGAAACTGTGATTAAAAATCTTCCAACAAACAAAAGCTCAAGACCAGATGGCTTCACAGGCGAATTCTACCAAACATTTAGAGAAGAGCTAACACCTATCCTTCTCAAACTCTTCCACAATACAGCAGAGGGAGGAAGACTCCCAAACTCATTCTACGAGGCCACCATCACTCTGATACCAAAACCAGACAAAGATGTCACAAAGAAAGAAAACTACAGGCCAATATCACTGATGAACATACATGCTAAAATCCTCAACAAAATACTAGCAAACAGAATCCAACAGCACATTAAAAGGATCATACACCATGATCAAGTGGGGTTTATCCCAGGATTGCAAGTATACTTCAATATACGCAAATCAATCAATGTGATACACCATATTAACCAATTGAAGGAGAAAAATCATATGATCATCTCAATAGATGCAGAGAAAGCTTTCAACAAAATTCAACACCCATTTATGATAAAAACCCTCCAGAAAGTAGGCATAGAGGGAACTTTCCTCAACATAATAAAGGCCATATATGACAAACTCACAGGCAACATCGTCCTCAATGGTGAAAAACTGAAACCATTTCCACTAAGATCAGGAACAAGACAAGGTTGCCCACTCTCACCGCTGTTATTCAACAGAGTTTTTGAAGCTTTAGCCACAGCAATCAGATAAGAAAAAGAAGTAAAAGGAATACAATTCAGAAAAGAAGAAGTAAAGCTGTCACTGTTTGCAGATGACATGATAATATACATAGAGAATCCTAAAGATGCTACCAGAAAACTACTAGAGCTAATCAATGAATTTGGTAAAGTAGCAAGATAGAAAATTAATGCATAGAAATCTTTTGCATTCCTATACACTAATGATGAAAAATCTGAAAGTGAAATTAAGAAAACACTCCCATTTGCCACTGCAAGAAAAAGAATAAAATATCTAGGAATAAACGTACCTAAGGAGAGAAAAGACCTGTATGCAGAAAATTATAAGACACTGATGAAAGAAATTAAAGATGATACAAATAGATGGAGAGATATACCATGTTCTTGGTTTGGAAGAATCAACATTGTGAAAATGACTCTACTACCCAAAGCAATCTACAGATTCAATGCAATCCCTATCAAACTACCAATGGTATTTTTCACAGAACTAGAACAAATATTTCACAATGTGTATGAAAACACAAAAGACCCCGAATAGCCAAAGCAATCTTGAGAAAGAAAAACGGAGCTGGAGGAATCAGGCTCCCTGACTTCAGACTATACTACAAAGCTATAGTAATCAAGACAGTATGGTACTGCACAAAAACAGAAATATAAATCAATGGAACAGGATAGAAAGCCCAGAGATAAACCCACACACATATGGTCACCTTATCTTTGATAAAGGAGGCAAGAATATACAATGGAGAAAAGACAGCCTCTTCAATAAGTGGTGCTGGGAAAACTGGACAGCTACAGGTAAAAGAATGAAATTAGAACACTCCCTAACACCATACACAAAAATAAACTCAAAATGGATTAAAGACCTAAGTGTAAGGCCAGACACTATCAAACTCTTAGAGGAATACAGAGGCAAAACACTCTATGACATAAATCACAGCAAGATCCTTTTTGACCCACCTCCTAGAGAAATGGAAATAAAAACACAAATAAACAAATGGGACCTAATGAAACTTCAAAGCTTTTGCACAGCAAAGGAAACCATAAACAAGATGAAAAGACAACCCTCAGAATGGGAGAAAATATTTGCAAATGAAGCAACTGACAAAGGATTAATCTCCAAAATTTACAAGCAGTTCATGCAGCTCAATATCAAAAAAACAAACAACCCAAACCAAAAATGGGCAGAAGACCTGAATAGACATTTGTCCAAAGAAGATATACAGATTGCCAACAAACACATGAAAGAATGCTAACATCATTAATCATTAGAGAAATGCAAATCAAAACTACAATGAGATATCATCTCACACCCATCAGAATGGCCATTATTAAAAAATCTACAAACAATAAATGCTGGAGAGGGTGTGGAGAAAAGGGAATCCTCTTGCACTGTTGGTGGGAATGTAAATTGATACAGCCACTATGGAGAACAGTATGGAGATTCCTTAAAAAACTAAAAATAAATCTACCATACGACCCAGCAATCCCACTACTGGGCATGTACCCTGAGAAAACCATAATTCAAAAAGAGTCATGTACCAAAATGTTCATTGCAGCTCTATTTACAATAACCAGGACATGGAAGCAACCTAAGTGTCCATCAACAGATGAATGGATAAAGAAGATGTGGCACATATATACAATGGAATATTACTCAGCCATAAAAAGAAACGAAATTGAGTTATTTGTAGTGAGGTGGATGGACCTAGAATCTGTCATACAAAGTGAAGTAAGTCAGAAAGTGGAAAACAAATACCATATGCTAACACATATATATGGAATCTAAAAAAAAAAAAAACAAAGAGACAAACAAAAAAAAATGGTCATGAAGAACCTAGGGGCAAGACGGGAATAAAGACACAGACCTACTAGAGAATGGACTTGAGGATACGGGGAGGGGGAAGGGTAAGCTGGGATAAAGTGAGAGAGTGGCATGGACATATATACACTACCAAACGTAAAATAGATAGCTAGTGGGAAGCAGTCCCATAGCATAGGGAGATCAGCTCGGTGCTTTGTGACCGTCAAGAGGGGTGGGATAGGGAGGGTGGGAGGGAGGGAGATCCAAGAGGGAAGAGATATGGGGACATATGTATATGATTCACTTTGTTATAAAGCAGAAACTAACACACCATAGTAAAGCAATTATACTCCAATAAAGATGTTTAAAAAAAAAAGAAAAATCTTTACATATTGCCATTTCCTCTCTCCCTCCCTCCCTCCCTCTCTCCATTCCTTCCTTTTTAACATAATACCTTGTCGTTTTATCTTATTCTAACTGCATTTGGTAATTTTCACAAATATGGAAACTCATCCTGAGTACTTTCTTCAGTCTTCCAGTACAAAGTGTAACTTTGCACATGCTCAGCAAACATCAGGGGGCCATACCCGTGATCAATAGAGCAGATGAGCTGAGGAAGCCAGCCGGGTTCTGATAGAAGAGAAGGTACATGGTGGAATGTGTGACCTGGGTGAAGTTGTTGAGCATCTCAGGACTTTAGTTCATGCATCTGCATTCATTAAATTATCTCTGTTGGTTCTGAGGTGACATATCTATTGTTGATGGTGGTGGCTATTTAAGAACTGTTCAACAAATACTAATTCAATACCTTTCAAATCATTTGCTAAAAGAATGTATTTGTTATTGGACTTTGGACATTTTATATTACTATTGAACCTCACTCAAGTTTAACTAATTATTCTTATATCCATACTGTAATGAATCCATTTGGATGTAGATATTAGGTGTTTTAGTTTTCTCAGTTACAGCATTGGGTAGGTTTATTTAGTTTCATACTTTAAAGTGGAATCGACATATTTATTTCCAAAAAAAATTCTCAAATCATGAAATAGTTAATGAAAGCTATTCTTTTGGAGTGGGATGTGGGGGTGATTTGGTTTTAAAATATCTTAGTCTATCAAATAAGCAGTAGGTTTGCCCTGTATTTGAGGTAGCAGAAACAACTTGAAGCTGTGACGGATATCATGATGAATACTGGGAATTCAGCCTAGTGTTAAGGGCTGTTCATAATTAAAATTAACACAAGGAAGGTACAGTATTTCAATGTAAAAACTGTTCAAGTAAGTGGTCTCTGAGGTAGTGCTGGCAAATGAGGTGAGAAGCAGCCTCTAAAATCTTGCTTTAAGCAGCATTTTCTTGCTTATTAATTTGACAGCTTTCTCTGCTGCTCTCAAGCTAACTACAGCAATTTTAATCAGAGAAGGAACATGTCAAATTGCTGTGAATCCAAGCCCATCAAAGTTGTGGAATGCCTTCTGGATTTAGAAGAACCTTGAGGGGTCAAAGCTCTTACTCCCTATTTACTGTGTCTAATGCCATCAGCTTCGGTGAATGTAACCAAGGAATTAAAAGACTAATAATGCCTATCTTCTGGCTTCCATCATCTACTTCACATATTCTGTAGAGTTGTGCTAAAACTATGCCTTCACTCACTGGAGAGATCTTATTACTTAAGTTCAGCAACTTTTGGTACTGCCACATGTAGGGTCTGCTGTGCTTAAAGGATTCGATGCAGAGTCAGTTATAGAAAAACAAGCACTAACCATACTACTGCTTGAATCTTTATTTTTTCTATTATTTTTCCTGTTAATGTTTTCCTATCTAATGAGCCCTAAAATGACACAGATGATGTAAGCATTCTTTGCTTTGCACTGATCCCTGTTTAACTGAAATACAAGCATACCGGAACCAAACCATCACTCTGCATAATTCCATGGTAACCAAATATAGGAAATATCTCTGAAATTCCAGACCCAGGTTCCTTGTATGTATAGAGTTAAATTAAGAAAATAGTCTTGGGTATCAGAGATACTGTATTTCTTCTGAGTTATTTGTTTTAAGAAATTGCATTCAATCTCTCTCATTCTTTGATCTGTCACCTTTGAATAGCAACTCTTTCTCATCCTCTGTCCTCACCGATTGTCAACAGCTCAGCTGAGCCAGATGTCAAGTGGTCTATTAAGTCAAAATGAAAATAACAGTCAAGGCTTTAATCACTTATTGTGAAATATAAGCAGTATAAATAGGAGAAAGCACTAGCCCCCTCAATGTTCATTTTTCCCTAGGGAATGGCATTGGGTGAGAATCTGGTGGATCAGGGCAGCTGTGGGTATTTTCTCATTGCTGAAGGAGCCCCAAACAACAGGTTCTTGCCATTTTTTTGACTGAGGCGCCAAGGGAAGGGGGTGGGGGGAGGGTTAGGAGTGCAAAAGTACTGAGTCTGAGTCAGAGTGGAGAAAAGTGTCTCCAAGGCCCACCCATAAGGAGGGGTCTTGGCAGAGATGCTTAAGAGAGGCCACCAAACAGGGGTGTCTAAGTTAGAATGTGGATTTGCATGAGAGCATAGCCAGCCAGGGGGTCCGTGTATTGGCTGTGCACCAAGCCTGGTGTGGGACCTCCAGACAGAGCCTTTGTAGTTGTCTGTGGGCTGGCCTGAAGGATCACACCTAGGATTTTGGCCTGGAGTCAGACTCCCCACCAAGTGTTGCTGGTGTTTGCTAATGCTGAAAAACTGAATTTGTTATTACTCACGTGTTACTAATAATTTTCTACCACAGGAAAAGGCAGAGGATCTCTTTAGCAGCTTACTACATGGAAAACATAGTATTAGACATAAGGTATGGGCAATTGAAATTTGCCTAAGTATTTCTAAAATATACAAATAAACTATAAGATCTTTAAGAATATGAACCATGCTATTTATGTGTGCCATGGAAGTACATAAGTACATAGGACACCAAATAATTATTCTTGGCATTTTCACTTTGTGTGGAAAATTACAGTCAAATTGAAAGCTCAATGATAGCAAAAGTAAGTCCATCCTATACATATGCATATGGTGTTTCCCTTTTTTTTCATATATATAAATGGGAAATCTTTACATAGGAAGTGTTTAAAACTATAAATCTTATTTATCTATATTTCATATATATATAAGAAATGAAGGGAGAAGAGTGGAATATCATATATACATATTTATATACATATATAATGTGCATATTTATAAACATAGATTTGTATATAAATAAGAAATATTTATAAATATGTGTATATAAATACATATTCAGATCCAGAATTTAACATTTTATACAATTTTTATTGGTTTATTCTGTTCATTTTCACTTGTAAAGTTCCAATTCTGTTTTTTATAGACAGAATATTAAAAATAAAAATATTATGTCCACTTGCTTTGAAAATTGGTTGCCAAATGTTTTTCTGATACTAATAGTCATATCACTAACAAACATATTGTCAAGTTCTTAAAACCCTATATCAGTCCTAGCATGTCAGCACCATTATTAGCCCTAATTTAGAGGTAAGTGAAGTAAGAATTAGGGTATTTAAGCAACTTGTCTAAAGCAACAGAGTTAGAAAGCAGAGCCAAGGTTTGGAAGTCAATAACTGAATCCAAACTGTTGACCTTAATCACATTTTTGTGGCCTTCATCATAATTTACTGGTTCTGTGAAAGTGTGAAATGAAATGATATTATTAAATAATACAATTAGTAATGTGTAACTGTGTGTATGCATGTATATATGTGTACACATCAATTTTTATTCTTCACTTAAATGATACATCTCACTAAACTTAGCATGGGCTAGATCTATAAAATAGAAGTCTTTGACAATTTAGAGTTTTGCCAATACTCAGTTAGCGACCCTTCTTATGTGGGCTTACTGCTGACACACAATGGGACACCCATTCCACTGCTTTATTTTGGGCCACACGGTATTGTCCCTGTACGACAGAAATTAATCTCAGTCAGTACTAGTTTCGGAGAATGATAGAGGTCACTGAATGAAGTGAGTAAACAGAAAGCAAAGATATTTGACACAAGGTTAATAATTCCTGAGGGTAAGTCTTCATGGTTGTGTTGGATGCCATGGTAAACAAAACTCTTGAATATCATTTTATAAAGCACCTTGGAAAGTGCTGTTCACAGATGCACAATAGATAGTTATAGTTATGAAAATGGGCACCTGTTGCATGGGATGAAGTTGCCAGTGACAGAAATCATACACATGGATTTTAAACAGGTATTTTACTTCTGACAACTTAGATAAAAGTGAACTGATGTGCTCCAGAAAAATTGTTAAATAATTCATGAAGTAGCCTCATTCATGATGAAGATGATGAAACAAAATATGTATGTCACTAATTTGGATGACATTTTTTCATAAAATGTAACAATAGAAAATAGCTCTACTTCTAAAAATAAAATATATTATTGCCTGTAACAGTTAATTTTAAAGCTGTATTATTGAATACTATATTAAAAGCAAATAGAGATTTGACCAAATACTTCAAGTTTCTCTCATAAAGGACATGGGAGATTTTCTTATATTCAGGGTTGCCTTATATATTTTATGACAGATGCCATGTTGAAACTTTGTTGTATAACATTATTTTTTATTCTTATACAAAATCACTAAGTGAAATGACAAAGACCTAAGTATTTAAAGAGAACTTCCTTTAAAGCACCATTTTATTAAAATGGATAAAATAAGCTTATCAATTTTACTCTTAGAAGGAGAGGTCAATCACAAAAGCAATGCCTATTTAGTTAAGAGATTTTGTTCAGAGAAAGGCACCTTATTTTGTACAAGGTGATATTGACCAACCGATTCATTCATGCCCTTGTTTTTCTGGCACAGGAACAAACGCTTTTTAGTGTTGTTTACACAAATTTTGAAATAAAGAAGAAAAAGGAATCCCTGTTCCAATGTTTTGTTTTGTTTTTTTCCTAGTTCCCTACTTTTGGCTGAACCTCATGTAAATATATTACCTTATGTAATGCCTTATGCCAACAGATTTGAAGAGTCCTTTTACTTTTGATTATACAGGTAAGAGCTTTTCCAGGACGTTTTGTTTTTACCCCTTTCCATATCTACTTGCATGCTTTTTCTTCGCACAGGATCTCCAGAGATGTCTGTGGTCTGGCCAGGATGTCTGGCAGAGTGACTAGCCTCTCAGGCAGCTGATGTTATTGTAGCCGCTTTCCCAATTGCCGGCAAATGACATAAATTGTAGGAGACTGAAAAGGTCACCTCTGCAACAGTCCTACTTATATTAGCTCAATGATCATTAACCTGCAGCTACACAAAGATCTCAGGCCCCAAATACACAAATGACCAAGCCAACCGAGTAGCAGGCTGGGGCCTTGACCCCACTGTAGTTTTCCCATGGAAAACAAATTCAAAGCACCATTGCTGCTGAAATTGACTTAGCTGTGCATGTGGAGGTCAAACAATTTTTTCTCCTGATATCTTCTTTATTTACAATATATAGCTATGTATTTTTTATCCCTTCAATAAGTCTATATAATACATAAATGCATATATGGTTAAAAGAAAGCTCTTATTTTTAAATGAAATATAAACAATATATATAATATGAATAATTATACAGATATATATGTGTAAGTATAGAACGTAATACAAATATAATGAGTCTATATCAGTTCATTACAGTTCCCTCGAATTTTGTTTATCAAAAATGAATATAAATGTACTACCTTCCTTTTTAACTTATTATAATACCTAGGACCATATAGTATTGCTTACAGAGTTTAATTCTCGGTCAACTTGCTTGGGTGTAAATTCCAGCTGTTCTTGGGCAAGTTGCTTAATCTCTCAGTATCTCAGTTTCCACACTGCAAAATGAGCATAATCAGAGGTACTTTACAGTCAGGACAGCCAGGTAGTACTGGGGCTATTTTTGGCAGGGTCCTGTGGGCTTCCTCCTAGGCCAGCTATTAACCCTTTAGTTGCTAGAACACAAAGAGATAGAGGGAATTTCCTAGCAAAGGCTGGTATGACCAGGGTAGAAGGAGAAAGGTATCAGCACAAAAAATATTTAAAGAGTTTATCATCAGTTGTGAGGGCACTGAAGCATACTGGCTAAATATTGGCCTTGTATATAAGCATGAATAAGTGAGTATGAATTATGCTTTAGATTAGTGCTATGTATATAAATTCTCAAAAATAGATTTTAAATCTATATGCTCCAAATGTTAAAATTTGAGGACTTAGAGGCTCCAAAGACATATTAGAAAACCAATATTTGTGTGTTTGCTATCTCTAAAGAAGCCTCTAGTGTTCTACAGGACATTGAGACTTCATCCAGTTAGTTAAAACAAATTATAAAACAGAAAATTCCTTCTAAAAATGTGGCTTGATGGAGACGTGACCAACAAATAATATTTCTAAAGAAATAACAGAAATCAAACACACATAGACCAGACCCCCAAAATAAATGCTGTTGATTAAGTTTGTGACAATGTCTTAACTAGTTATATGTTCAAAGTCATTAATTTGATAAGTTATGAGGAGTAATGCCTGTTTTTTTTTCTGGTGTTTTTGCAGAGATAAGAAACAATGCATTATAGTAGCACTGAAGTTGCATTGATCTGTATTTAAATCCTTGCAATACACTTACTAAATGCAAGAAATAAAAGATATAACTTAGGTTCTATGAGACCACACACATACATACACAATTAAAACATGAGCCATACTGCTACCTAATACTTGAATTTTAATACATATGACATTCCTTTAGAAATATTCTTGCACTTCTCAATTCCTTAAAAGAAAATCTAGGAAGGATAATCAAACTTCATAATATACTTAATAGATATTAAAGAATAATCTGAAGCTTTTGGGTTGGTTATTACTAAAATACAGTGTTTGCCTATTTAGCAATTGTGTTAACAAGAATTACAAAGAAATGCTGAAACAAAAATATAAACAAATAAAATTTTAGAAAGTAGTAAGTTACTACAATATAGGATCATAAGTGTTATGCTAGGGAAAACACAGAAACCTAGAGGTAAATGTCATGGAAATACACAGCTAGGCTTGAGAGAATCAGAAAAACTAATCTGGCTAATTTTCTTCTTCTATGCTTCCTCTTCTGATCCAAAATGCACATAAATAGATCTCATTACCAACTGAATCTTGCTGGCTAATTTTAAAACATGGTGAGGCCACTTCACTTTTTCTCCCACAGCCCTCCTGATGATTTGGGCAAGCACTTAATCCCCTGAAATCAATACCTTTCTGCTTGAAAAACCTAGAGAGGTTTCTGGGGTTTTTTCACCTTGAAAACTGACTGATACAGAAGACTTTCTAGAGTAAATAAATGTATCAAGGCAGAAAAGAAAAGTTAATTTATGTATATTTAATTATTTTATCATGAGATTGGAAATGAATTTTTTTCTTATAAAATTTCAGATTTATCCCTAGGAGTTAATTTTGATAATGACATTTTAGGTAATTGTTTTAAGTTTAATGTTCACTCTTTTGATGGGAACCACAATATGTATAATGTAGCTGATATTCCATAATGGATGTATCAGTTTCCTACTGCTATATAACAAAGTACCACAAAGGTGACTGCTTAAAACAACAAAAAATACAACCTACAGAATGGGAGAAAATATTTGCAAATGATGCGACTGACAAGGGATTAATCTCCAAAATATACAAACAGCTCATACAGCTCAATATCAAAAAAAAAAAACAACCAAACAACCTAATCAAAATATGGACAGAAGATCTAAATATACATCTCTCCAAAGAAGACATACAGATGGCCAAAAAGCACATGAAAAGATGCTCAACATTGCTAATTACTAGAGAAATGCAAATCAAAACTACAATGAGGTGTCACCTCACACTGGTCAGAATGGCCATCACTGAAAAGTCTACAACTAATAAATGCTGGAGAGGGTGTAGAGAAAAAGGAACCCTCCTACACTGCTGGTGGGAGTGTAAATTGGTACAGCCAATATGGAGAATAGTATGGGGGTTACTTAAATAAGTAAAAATAGAGCTACCACATGATCCTACAACCCCACTCCTGGGCATATATCCAGAGAAAACCATAATTTGAAAAGATACCTGCACCCCAATGTTTATAGCAGCATTATTTATAATGGCTAAGACATGGAAACAACCTAAGTGTCCATCGAAAGATGAATGAATAAAGAAGATGTGGTATATATACACAATGGGATATTACTCAGCCATAAAAAAGAAAGAAATAATGCTATTTGCAGCATCTTGGATGGACCTAGACATTATGGATTTTAGTTCTATGTTGTTGCAGTTGTAGGACTCAGGTCCCTGTTTCCTTTCTGGCTGTGAGCAGGATATCACTCTTAAATCTTAGAGGCTGCCTTCATGTTCTTGTCATGTGGCCACCTCTATGGGCAATTCACAAAGCCAACAGAAAAATCCCTTTCACATGAAGCCCCTCTGACGTCTTTTAACTCTTTTCCTCCTTCGCTGGGCTCACTCAGTCTAACCTCCCTTTCTTAATTCAAAGTTAATTGGTAGGGACATAAATTATATCTACAAAGTGCCTTCACCTTTGCTTTGCAACATTAACATAAGAGTGGCATCCCGAGCAAAGGAAGAAGAAATACAATCCTGCAGCCTGTGGAACAAAAACCACATTCACAGAAAGACAGACAAGATGAAAAGGCAGAGGGCTATGCACCAGATGAAGGAACAAGATAAAACCCCAGAAAAACAACTAAATGAAGTGGAGATAGGCAACCTTCCAGAAAAAGAATTCAGAATAATGATAGTGAAGATGATACAGGACCTTGGAAAAAGAATGGAGGCAAAGATCGAGAAGATACAAGAAATGTTCAACAAAGACCTAGAAGAATTAAAGAAGAAATAAACAGAGATGAACAATACAATAACTGAAATGAAAACTACACTAGAAGGAATCAATAGCAGAATAACTGAGGCAGAAGAACAGATAAGTGACCTGGAAGACAGAATGGTGGAATTCACTGCTGCAGAACACAATAAAGAAAAAAGAATGAAAAGAAATGAAGACAGCCTAAGAGACATCTGGGACAACATTAAACGCAACAACATTCGCATTATAGGGGTCCCAGAAGGAGAAGAGAGAGAGAAAGGACCAGAGAAAATATTTGAAGAGATTATAGTTGAAAACTTCCCTAACATGAGAAAGGAAATAGCCATCCAAGTCCAGGGAGTGCAGAGAGTCCCATACAAGATAAACCCAAGGAGAAACATGCTGAGACACATAGTCATCAAACTGGCAAAAATTAAATACAAAGAAAAATTATTGAAAGCAGCAAGGGAAAAATGACAAATAACATACAAGAGAACTCCCATAAGGTTAACAGCTGATTTCTCAGCAGAAACTCTACAAGAGAGAAGGGAGTGGCATGATATACTTAAAGTGATGAAAGGGAAGAACCTACAACCAAGATTACTCTACCTGGCAAGGATCTCATTCAGATTCCATGGAGAAATCAAAAGCTTTATAGACAAGCAAAAGCTAAGAGAATTCAGCACCACCAAACCAGCTCTACAACAAATGCTAAAGGAACTTCTCTACGTGGGAAACACAAGGAAGAAAAGGGCCTTCAAAAACAAACCCAAAACAATTAGGTAAATGGTCATAGGAACATACATATCGATAATTACCTTAAACGTGAATGGATTAAATGCTCCAACCAAAAGACACAGGCTTGCTGAATGGATACAAAAACAAGACCCATCTATATGCTGTCTACAAGAGACCCACTTCAGACCTAGGGACACAAACAGACTGAAAGTGAGGGGATGGAAAAAGATATTGCATGCAAATGGAAATCAAAAGAAAGCTGGAGTAGCAATACTCATATCAGATAAAATAGACTTTAAAATAAAGAATGTTACAAGAGACAAGGAAGGACACTACATAATGATCAAGGGATCAATCCAAGAAGAAGATATAACAATTATAAATAAATATGCACCCAATATAGGAGCACCACAATACAGGCAACTGCTAAGAGCTATAAAAGAGGAAATCGACAGTAACACAATAATAGTGGGGGACTTTAACACCTCACTTACACCAATGGACAGATCATCCAAAATGAAAATAAATAAGGAAACAGAAGCTTTAAATGACACAATAGACCAGATAGATTTAATTGATATTTATAGGACATTCCATCCAAAAACAGCAGATTACACGTTCTTCTCAAGTGCGCACGGAACATTCTCCAGGATAGATCACATCTTGGGTCACAAATCAAGCCTCAGTAAATTCAAGAAAATTGAAATCATATCAAGCATCTTTTCTGACCACAACGCTATGAGATTAGAAATGAATTACAGGGGAAAAAGCGTAAAAAACACAAACACATGGAGGCTAAACAATACGTTACTAAATAACCAAGAGATTACTGAAGAAATCAAAGAGGAAATCAAAAAATACCTAGAGACAAATGACAATGAAAACACGACAACCCAAAACCTATGGGATGCTGCAAAAGCAGTTCTAAGAGGGAAGTTTATAGCTATACAAGCCTACCTAAAGAAACAAGAAAAATCTCAAGTAAACAATCTAACCTTACACCTAAAGAAACTAGAGAAAGAAGAACAAACAAAACCCAAAGTTAGCAGAAGGAAAGAAATCATAAAGATCAGATCAGAAATAAATGAAATAGAAACAAAGAAAACAATAGCAAAGATCAATAAAACTAAAAGCTGGTTCTTTGAGAAGATAAACAAAATTGATAAGCCATTAGCCAGACTCATCAAGAAAAAGAGGGAGAGGACTCAAATCAATAAAATCAGAAATGAAAAAGGAGAAGTTACAACAGACACTGCAGAAATACAAAGCATCGTAAGAGACTACTACACGCAACTCTATGCCGGTAAAATGGACAACCTGGAAGAAATGGACAAATTCTTAGAAAGGTATAACCTTCCAAGACTGAACCAGGAAGAAACAGAAAATATGAACAGACCAATCACAAGCACTGAAATTGAAACTGTGATTAAAAATCTTCCAACAAACAAAAGTCCAGGACCAGATGGCTTCACAGGTGAATTCTATCAAACATTTAGAGAAGAGCTAACACCCATCCTTCTCAAACTCTTCCAAAAAATTGCAGAGGAAGGAACACTCCCAAACTCATTCTATGAGACCACCATCACCCTGATACCAAACCAGACAAAGATACTACAAAAAAAGAAAATTACAGACCAATATCACTGATGAATATAGATGCAAAAATTCTCAACAAAATACTAGCAAACAGAATCCAACAACACATTAAAAGGATCATACACCACGATCAAGTGGGATTTACCCTGGGATGCAAGGATTCTTCAATATACGCAAATCAATCAATGTGATACACCATATTAACAAATTGAAGAATAAAAACCATATGATCATCTCAATAGATGCAGAAAAAGCTTTTGACAAAATTCAACACCTATTTATGATAAAAACTCTCCAGAAAGTGGGCATAGAGGGAACCTACCTAAACATAATAAAGGCCACATATGACAAACCCACAGCAAACATCATTCTCAATGGTGAAAAACCAAAAGCATTTCCTCTAAGATTAGGAACAAGACAAGGATGTCCACTCTCACCATTATTATTCAACATAGTTTTGGAAATCCTAGCCACGGCAATCAGAGAAGAAAAAGAAATAAAAGGAATACAAATTAGAAAAGAATAAGTAAAACTGTCACTGTTTGCGGATGACATGATACTATACATAGAGAATCCTAAAAATGCCACCAGAAAACTAATAGAGCTAATCAATGAATTTGGTAAAGTTGCAGGATACAAAATTAATGCACAGAAATCTCTTGCATTCCTATACACTAATGATGAAATATCTGAAAGAGAAATTAAGGAAACACTCCCATTTACCATTGCAACAAAAGAATAAAATACCTAGGAATAAACCTACCTAGGGAGACAAAAGATCTGTATGCAGAAAACTATAAGACACTGATGAAAGAAATGAAAGATGATACCAACAGATGGAGAGAGATACCATGTTCTTGGATTGGAAGAATCAATATTGTGCAAATGACTATACTACCCAAAGCAATCTACAGAGTCAATGCATTCCCTATCAAATTACTAATGGCATTTTTTACAGAACTAGAACAAAAAATCTTAAAATTTGTATGGAGACACAAAAGACCCCAAATAGTCAAAGCAGTCTTGAGGGAAAAAAACGGAGCTGGAGGAATCAGACTCCCTGACTTCAGACTATACTACAAAGCTACAGTAATCAAGACAATATGGTACTGGCACAAAAAGAGAAACATAGATCAATGGAACAAGATAGAAAGCCCAGAGATAAACCCACGCACCTATGGTCAACTAATCTATGACAAAGGAGGCAAGGATAAACAATGGAGAAAAGACAGTCTCTTCAATAAGTGGTGCTGGGAAAACTGGACAGCTACATGTAAAAGAATGAAATTAGAACACTCCCTGACACCATACAGAAAAATAAACTCAAAATGGATTCAAGACCTAAATGTAAGACTGGACACTATAAAACTCTTAGAGGAAAACATAGGAAGAACACTCTTTGACATAAATCACAGCAAGATCTTTTTTGATCCACCTCCTAGAGTAATGGAAATAAAAACACAAATAAACAAATGGGACCTAGTGAAACTTCAAAGCTTTTGCACAGCAAAGGAAACCATAAACAAGATGAAAAGACACCCCTCAGAATGGGAGAAAATATTTGCAAACGAATCAACAGACAAAAGATTAATCTCCAAAATATATAAACAGCTCATGCAGCTCAATATCATAAAAAACAAACAACCCAATCCAAAAATGGGCAGAAGACCTAAATAGACATTTCTCCAAAGAAGACATACAGATGGCCAAGAAGCACATGAAAAGCTGCTCAACATCACTAATTATTACAGAAATGCAAATCAAAACTACAATGAGGTACCACCTCACACCAGCTAGAATGGGCATCATCAGAAAATCTACAAACAACAAATGCTGGAGAGGGTGTGGAGAAAAGGGAACCCTCTTGCACTGTTGGTGGGAATGTAAATTGATACAGCCACTATGGAGAACAGTATGGAGATTCCTTAAAAAACTAAAAATAGAATTACCATATGACCCAGCAATCCCACTACTGGGCATATACCCAGAGAAAACCATCATTCAAAAAGACACATGCACCCCAATGTTCACTGCAGCACTATTTACAATAGCCAGGTCATGGAAGCAACCTAAATGCCCATCGACAGACGACTAGATAAAGAAGATGTGGTACATATATACAATGGAATATTACTCAGCCATAAAAAGGAATGAAATTGGGTCATTTGTTGTGACGTGGATGGATCTAGAGACTGTCATACAGAGTGAAGTAAGTCAGAAAGAGAAAAACAAATATTGTATATTAACGCATGTATGTGGAACCTAGAAAAATGGTACAGGTGAACCGGTTTGCAGGGTAGAAGTTGAGACACAGATGTAGAGAACAAACGTAGGAACACCAAGTGGGGAAAGCCGTGGGGGGGTGGGAAAACAAAAATTCAAACTACCTCCTCATCCTCCTCTAAGTAAATGTGGACTACTATTTAAGATTCAAAATTATTTCCTATTTAATTTTGTCATTTTTAATCTTTAATTATTAGAATTGTGATATTTAATAAAATTTTGAAATTCAAAAAAAAAAAAGAGTGGCATCCCATCATACTCACATGTCCTACTCACACTAAAGAGGAAGGATTATACAGGGTGAGTAGTATACCAAAAGGCAGGAATCTTGGGGTCCACCTTAGAATTCTGCCCATCACAATAGAATTTAGGTGATCTGGAAATTGGTGACATTTTAGGAACATAATTGCAGATAATTATTTACTATTCTCACTCCGCAGAGTCATGTTATTCTATGACTATTTTAAATCAATCTTTCCATGTAGAATAATATGTTCAAGTACCCTAACCCACACGCAGACAAATTATTTCATGAAAAATGTATATATGATTTTTAATATTAATTAGAATTGGAGTTCTATAGTCTTTTCTGTTCTTATTCTGCATAACCATATTTTGTAGTCTAACACAGACATTCTGGCTAGGCATTACAATCGTAGAATTGTAGAGAAATAAGAAGTGAATTAGATATTGCAGGGAAAGAGAGGAGACATTAAAATTTATCATACTCATTCGAAAACTGGTATCCTTTACAGCAAAAATTTTAAAAGTCCTTTCAGATGATCTATCTTAATAATCAGATTTGGTTCCTTTATCAACAGCAAAATAAACAAAGAGAGCAAAAATAAATGCTCTTGGAAAAAAATGAGTGGTGTTTTCCTTTCTCTCTCTTTTTCTTTCTTTTTTTTTTTTACATGTGGTGTAATGAAAAGTTTATTTCAGGCCTAAGGCAAAGTTTAATTTAGCCATTAATTTATTTATATGAAAATTGTTCCATGTAATCTTGCAGTTTAATATATTATGGGTTACAAGCATATATTTTAAAGACAAACATTTAAATAAAATAATAATAAAACATTTAATAAAATATTTTCAAAGCCTAAAGCTGCATGTCCAATAAAAAAGTTCAGCATTACTATATTCAGAATAAGGTTTTACTACTTGATATTTTACTAACATTTTTGATTACCTTCTCTGTTATCATAGAACAACAGCTTAAGGCAAAACAGAAACATTCTTCTTTGAAAATTGCACTGGTATATTGTTTGTATTGACATGTATTGACATATTCTGTGGATTTTGGAGGCATTCCTGATCATTGGTCATATTATAATTCTTTTACGGGTCTAAACTTTTCAAAGACAAGAAACTTAAAGGTTTCTTCTAGGGTAGAAAAAATAGCGACAAAAATGGTTTCTTCTTGGAGAAATTTGTATGCATTTGCTTAGTTAGCTGGCCTGCTGTATGTCTGCATGGACCTCATATTTATATAATTTCATTGATCAGATAGGATTAAGTGATATGCTGTTTCTGGGTGAATACTGTAAAATACATAAACCTTTAAATAGTCCTGTCTATCACTTCACATATAGAAATATTAATTTGATTGTCATGCACAACATTTTAAATTAAATATGTCTAAGAAGTTTCAGTGTTCTAGAGTTGGTTCATTATTCTAAGTTTTTCAAATAAAATATCGAATATGTATTCAGTCTCTATTATACGTTCCATCACGGTGGCATAATGGAAGGAATATCTTCCACTTTAGAGTCAGAGCAGGTTCAGTTCAGGCTCTCTCAATAGCTAGGTGAACCAGTATATATTTTATATTCTTTGAGCTTTAGATTTCTCACACGACAAAATGTGGTCTGATAACAAAGAGAGAAATTAACCTAAAAGTCTTTGGGCTATTTTTCACCGTAAATGAGGTAACTACCTGGAAGCTGCCTCCTTCTTTACCTCATCTCACTTATCTGGCTGACTCCTATTAGTCATGTTTCAGCTGTCAGTTCAGATACCAACTCTTGTGGAAAAGCTCCCACGGCATTACCTGCATCCCATCCTTCAGATGGGATGAAATTAGTTGTTCCTGCTCTTTGTCCTCCTATTAATGAATCTTTCCTTCTATTACAGCACCTATCACTGCGTTTCTCTTACTGTTCTATTGCTAGCACCTACAAGAGGGCCATGCAAATTGTATTTGTGCAATAAAATCTGTTGCATGAAAACAAACATTAAAAAAAACGGCGTGTATATGTTATACACGTGTATATATAGTACCACCCTGTGAATTGATATGAATTGTTATCTTAAGGTTTGGAAACGGAGGCTTAGTGAGTGTAAGTGATTTTTCAAAATTCCTCATTTGAATATGAATCCTATGAGCCCATAGGTTTTGTGTATTTGTGTACTGCTAAGTATACTTACTATTCAAAAAATGAGGGGACTCAATAATTATTTTTGAAAAATTAATTAACAATAAATAGCAATAATTATATAGTGCCCAGCACATAATTATTTATAAATATTAATGTTTTCAAAAAGTCCCATTCTCACAAATCTGAAGTCTTAAATTTTTTTTTTTTTTTTTTTTTTTTTTTTGGTAATTGACTTTGTACTTGAGTTAATTCTTTGGGTTTAAAAGCATCATATATGTAAGAAAGACTTAGATAAAAATACAATGTTTTAGTTAACAGGTAAAATAAATAAATTACATGATAGTCTCCAGATAGCATAGATATTGATATAGATGTATGTGATACAGAAATTGGAGGAGTTAAAAAGCTCTAACTTAAAAAGTAGAAACATAAACACACACAAAAAAGAAAACATTTTTAAAAGGAAATCTAAATTGCACAAAAATCATAGACCTTATAAAAATAAAATTATAAGACTAATAAAATAATAACTATGTATGTAAATATAAACAAAATATATAGCTAAATATAAAAATAATATAACAATAGAAACTATACTAACCAATTTTATGTTGGACAATAGTAAGAAACAATTTAGATAAATCTGTAGTGAAGCTAAACTAGCAAAGACTGTTCCTAAAGAGCTATAGAGTCAATATATTAAATATTACATGATTGTGGTTACTTGCAAACTCTTTTGTGAAAAATAGATTACTAAGAGACTTTGATTCCAAATCTTATTGCTAATATTTCTAAGTTTTTAATCTAAGTTGCCTATATCAGAAATGAACACAATCATCAACACATCCACATTTATCAAAGTTCCTTTCAGAATGATGCTATTTATGTTTCTTTTCTTTTTTTGTTGTTATTGTTTGAAAAGTTATATAAACCTTGCATGTGGGAAACATTTTTAAGTGTAACTCATGGGAACAATCTTATTCTAGGATCCTCAATGGGAAACAATTGTTAATATACATGACATGAGAATGGCCTAGTTTCCAGGAGTTTCTAAAAATTCCAGTTAAATATATATTGGATCTTAGCCTAAAATCCTTGGCAACCCTTATTGCTCACTGCTTACAGATTTGGTTGCTTGAATGAATGAAATACTTTTCAGTAGTAATTACCATGAATGGAACAAATAAAGAGTTGGACAGAAATTCTATTCTGGTGTAGAAAAGACTTTTCACCATACCAAAAAACAGACAAAAATTTTAAAAATGTACATTAATTTGGTGCTAATATCTTCACATTCACAATGATAGCTTCATTTCAAATTATTGGCCTGTTTTATTTTAGCTTGGTTTTTCTCCTATGGTAAATAAGAAGATATTTTTTGTTTGGTAATCTGTTACTTTGACCTAAACTCTAATTTTGTCCTCTCGTCTCGAGTTGGTAAAAAAGGAGAATAGCACTGAGGAAAACAACAAGTTTTGCTCCAAACCTTCTGCAAATGACTTATAAAATTTACTCTAAAATAATGACAACTTTAGAGAAAGTATGATTTCTATAATACATATTAAAATTTCTTGTCTTGTTTAAGGACATAAATTAGCCAGGAGTTAGAAGGAATTTGAAACCTAACAAAGATGAAAACAGCAAACTAAATTCACTCACCTCCTAATACAAATATATGTGGTTATTTTAATGACTTTACATAAAATTCATCTCATATAACTTATATGTTGCACTTTTTATTCTGTTCTTTTTAATGATAAAATATTTGTAAAATATTTTAATGTACTTTTACGTCTCAATTTTGGGAATAAGTCAATATATCACCAATTAGTCCACTGTAAAATTTTCAGTTCATAGAGAAATGCATGATATGATCAAAAGGAAGTTCTATTGACTTGATTGCCTTGCTTGATCTCAAGGTCATTAATTAGGTCAAAGGTCTAAATATAATTGCCGGTAATTTATTCAATAGAACTTTATTTCATCACAACAAAGATTATTCTGTTGATGTCAAAGATCACTAAACTCTATCCAGAATCAGTCTGATGTGAATCTAAAGAGGGGTACAATCAAAGAGCTTAAGATAGAGAATAATTTTCTGAAATAGGTCAAACCTCTGAAATTCCCTAGCTTTAATGGAACAAGCTGTGCACAGCAGAAAGGAAATGGCATTTTAAGTACTATTTTTTAACACTTAGTGCAGTAGTGAATGCTTAGCAAGGAATTGGCAGATGGTCTCATTAGATAAAATGAACTGTTAAGGAGTGTCATCACTAATAAAATGTAGTGTGCTACCCACATTCAGGCTAGTTAGTTACAAAAATGCAATTCTGCATTATTGCTGTTGTGACGGTTATGATGGTTTTATGACAAATTCTGCTAGTCTTGCAAAGTCATCTCTTATATGTAAATATCACATGATAAATTCTGAAGCAAACATCTCCATTACACACAAAGAAAATACTGAAACTTTATTTACTCTTGACTGGTGAACAATATTTTATACTTAGTAGACAAAACATATGCAGCATAAATGAAGAGAGTTTTGGGCACATTATCAAAATATGATGAAAGGTAGTCCAATTATAGAATTCAGGCTGACACTCACTTCTGTACCATATAAGGCAATTGCCTCTGTTCTGGGGAAGCCCTTCATCCCTGATAGTATGGTTGTGTTTTACAGATGTGTTCCAGAATAAACAGAATTTTTTATTTTTAAATGACCTCTTTTGACATTTCTGTATCTTTGCTGATTGAAGAACAAATTAAATTTCAAAAAGTAATATTTTGATTCTGTTCATTTGGACAAACTGAAAATCCAATGGTACAGCTGCAGAAAATTGCTGAGAGAATATTTAGAATGGTATCAGCTTAATTCCCCATAGAAGGGTGTTAAGCAAGGTCGTTTCAGAAGCAGGGAAAGAAGAGTTTTAATCCCACCTAGTATAAATTTGCTATCCATAAGTCCAGATGTAGCCTGACACTTGGGTTCCCATTTACAAACTGGAAGACCACTGTATGCTACAGGGATACTAGGACAATGGTGCTAAGTGGTATTGCCTCAGCTACACTCCACTGAAGTGAATATCAGCGTCTCCTTAAACATTACTTGGTGTTATGTGAAAGAAATAGAGCCCTGGTCAAATAATAGGGACATACCCCAAAGAGTGTTTTCAAAATGATTAAATCAAAGGGTGTGTGTGTGTGTGTGTGTGTGTGCATGTACTCACACATGCATGTTGTAACCTCTTAGTAATAGATCTAGAATGAAATTTCAGAAATATTGGAGTAGAATGTTCTAGAGAATAAACTTCTTTAATCTCCATTCCCAATTAACACCCCGTCGGGCTCTGTCTTAAAGTTGCATGTGCACCTCTTGAGGGCAAGTCATCTAATCTTTCTGTGATGCAATTTCCTTAGTTGCAAGATAGGTTACTCATGGTACCTACTCAGCACTGTTACTTGGATTAAACATGTTAATATTTCTAAAATTACTGGCTCATAATAAGCAGCATGTAACAAAATAACATGTCCTTTTCAAAAAGGACTAAAATAAAGGGAAACAGCTTTTCTCGGAAGATTTAGGGTCACTTGCTTATTTCCTAGAGAAGTAAGTGAGCTGAATTATGCTTGATTTAAACTTTTAGTAGAATTTTTAAATCATATTTTTAATAAAATCCAAAATAAAAAAGTTAAACTACCTATATTTGACAAATCTTCACAATTAAAAAAATTGAAATATTCATAGCCATTGTGATTGGAAGATGACTCTGACTCTTGCACTGGCAAAATACGTGATTATCATGCGAAGTTTACATTCCACTTGTAATATAGAATAACTTGACCTGAGGAATAATTTATTTAAGCAATTATATTAATAATAAACTCCCATTCTATAGTACCCTTGCTCCTTATGAAAAAAAATAAATAACCTTTAAACATGGTTGTTTGTCCCACTGTGGAATATAATATCATTACTCCTTGTAATTGAATTATATAAAAGTTTGAAGGAAGTCTTAAGTACTAAAGGAAATATGACTTAAAACTCAATGAAGATGGGTATTAAAAATAAAAAAGACATTGAAACTCATGTGAACTAAAAGCCAGTAAATTTCGTGTTGCCCAGTTTAGGTCATCTCTCCAGAAACTAATGATTATTAATGACATTTTTAAAAAGCTGAATGTTGAAATGTAATGACTCATAATAAAAAATTTGTTAATATTTTTATATTCAGCTTTGTTAACCATTTTAAAATCCTTTCTAATTATTTCTGGGCAGGTCCAAAATCAAGACACATCTGATAAACTATTGTATTGAATTACCCAAAATTTAAATGAAGCAATTCTTATGTTTAAATTAATCACAGTAATGATTTGGGCAGAAGTTTTGTTGTTTTGCATTTTAAATTAATTTTATGACATTTGAAATCTATACCTCCTTTTTTTCAGATGTATATGATTAAAGGATATAATACAAACAAACAAAAAATCCCAAAGCATAAAAACAAAAACAAAAGCCAAGCAAAAACTCACTTTCCAAAGTAACATGGCTTTACAGTTATTTATTGGCTGAAGTGGTTTCACTTATTGTGAGCTACTTTTGCCTATCTCATGGGAACATCCGAGTGACAATGACATTTAAATGAGAGTCCATGTGCATTCATTACTGTGTATGAATGGAAAGGTTACACTTGGTAAAGCAAACCTCTTTTCAGTCTTAGTAACTTCAGAACAATTTACACATCAAAGAGTGAGCTACCCAAATAGATTAGAGATTTTCAATAAACCCTTATTAAGGAAGAGGTGATCCAATCCTCTAAACTGATGTGAACTGTAGTCTGATCTGGAAAATAAGCAAACTCTGTCTGTAAGAATAAGCTAATTTTATCATACTTTTTGAAAATAGTAAGTGTGGGATATGAATGGGAATCCCTATGAGTGAGAATACGGATAAAGATTTGTTCTCACATACCTGAAAACAAAAAAGGTACTGCTGCTTTGGAGTCAAACCTTCACATTGAGATGATGACTTGATGTTCCTAAAATGAAAGTCCTTCCCTGGCTCCCTTTTCACTTCCTCTGTGACAGCGGATATCTAAGATCTCTTAGTCATGCTACAAAGAAGGAAAGAACAAAACAAACCAAGATCAGAACTCATTCCCTGGTGAAGTACAGGAGATAAGCTACTTTTTTCTTGAAGCTCCTTCCCCTCTCAATGCTTGAATGCAGAGGAGAAGAGGAAAAATGATAGTTGCTGTGTTATTTGGGGTAAGGATGTAGAGAAGCAAAGCTAGCCCTTTCTACTCTGTCCATGAATTCTTATTAATCAGTAAAATTTTATGGACCAGAATTTGTGTGTGTAATCTTTGTCTTTACTTTCTTCCTCTTAAGTTGCCGCATACAAAGAAAGGAAATTTATAATGATAAGGTCCCTCAATTGAGATGCTTTAAACATATGTAATTGAGATGAAATAAAGCAGAAAGAAGAATTTGTATAGGGCTGTAGGTTTAAGAACCAGTTGAACTCACACGTTACTTAACCTTTCCAAGTTTCAATTTCTTCTGAAAATAAAGCTAATAATATCTTCCCCACTTGACTCAGCATTTTGTGAAAGTAAGAATAGATGATACAGGTGAAAGCGTATGACACAGAATACAAGATCATGAACATTTTTCATGGCTACCATGCTTTGCTCCATTTGGTTCTTTCTTTCTAATAATGAGAGTTCTACTGAAAGACAGTTGATGTAAACTCTTGAAGTGAATATATGGAAAGTAAACTTTATTTAGCAAAAGCTGTAGGACATGAGATTGAATTGTAACCCAGATGTGGACATATTTATTGTATGATTTTGTGTAAGTTAATTAATAACATGGAGACTCATTTTCCTCATTTGTAAAAAGCGGTTGATGTAAAAAATAAATCAATATGTTTAAGATGCTTATAATTAAATTATAATTGTCACTAAGTATAATTTAACCTTGTCAGGTACATGTCAGATGAGAAATTTGAGATCTCAGAAATGCTGAATGTCTTACCCAGAGGCAAAGAGTTAATAAATGGTCAAATGGAGATTAAAACCAGAATCTTGCTTACATCAAAACCTAGGCTCTTTTCATTTAAAACTATATTATTTAAAGGCCATCTAAATTTAAACACAATAGCCTCAATTTAGGAAAATTCTAACAACTTCTAAAGATCTGAAACGGTATATTTAGAGAAGTTAGGATTACATCCAAAAATCTGGTGTTGATTACAACTAGTTTATCTAGATTCTTGTGAGGTGAAGAGAAATCTAGAAATTAAACATAAATAGACTTTTAAAATATTTTGATTGTTCTGGTTTTGGTTAAAAGGAAAGTTCAATAAACCATTCTTTAAACAGATAAAACTAAGCTATTGAATAGCATGTGGCTTCAGGAATCTGTTTTATTGGTTGTCAGTGCATGTGCCTGTGTGTGTGTGCTTAAAGGTGACAACATTCTTTGAATTATTTGTATGTGTGGGTGAGGCTACGATAGAAGTTATTAAGCAAAACAGGCTTTCTACGCTATACAAATTTAAACATTCCTTATTTTGTGGCCCCAGTTTTCCTCTCAGAATCATTTTTGTGAGACTTAGCACACTTTTCAAGCTAAACTTTTATACAGAAAGTACTAGTGACTCACCTAGAGGTTTAGGGAACAGGTAAAGATTGTGAGAAAAACTTCCAAGGAGTAGGGTTGTCAGATTTAGCAATAAATAAATAAATAGATTTAGCAAACCCAGTGAATTAAAATTTCAAAGAAACAAATATTTATTTTAATATAAGTATCTCCCAAATATTATGTGGGCATACTTACACTTTTTTTTAAATTCACTTTTTCTGAAACTTAAATTTAAATGGGTATATCAATTTTCCATGCTATGTAGCAAATTATCACACATTTAGCATCTTAAAAAATATTCATATATCATCCTATAACTTCTTTAGGTCACAAGTCCTATAGTGTAACAGAATGATAGCCCATCACCTTCACCATATTCTATTGGGTAGAAACATGTCACAGGTTTGGCCCACATTCAAGAGGAGGGGATTACATAAGAATTTGTCTCATTTGAGGTCACTCCATGGGTATCTACCACACTGGACATTTTGTGATTTATTTAGCAACCCTATGCAGGAGAGCATGCGTCTTTTGACAATGTATGATCAACCATATTTAGAGATAGCAAATCTAGACACATTTTCTTAAGTGGTGTGTGTAGAGGAAAGCACAATAATCAAGGCTTCTAGGAGGTATATAACCTTCTACTAATTGCCTCTGATGCTATTGTTTCCAAGGTTTATCAAATTATGCCCAAATCAACAGAGATTGGCAAAAATTAGCATTACATCTATTCTGTAATATTTGACAGTAGCTTTAGAATTACTGCAACACAATTATCATCATTTGATAAACATTTACTGAGTTCCTACTATGAGGAAGAATTGTGCTATACCCCAGTAATATAGACATGGGCAATATCCCACTCATCTCCTCAAAGAACATGTAGTCTAGAAAAAGAGAGACACACATATTCAGATCTGTGCAAATTCTAAATTATAAAACAGGAAGTGATTGATTGAAGCCTGTTTCACTGAAATTTTAGTTTGTAAAAAGTACCATAGGAGAGTTCTGCAATCAAATAAGTTTTGGACACATCAAGGTGTTGTATCCCATATTCATTCCTTGGCAATACATAGTGCACATTAATGTAGAAAGTCTTTGAGATATCCTATATAAAGTACTTAAATTTGTATAACCTGGGTTTTCACAATCATTTCAGACTGCTGAAAGAGATTTTTATGCAACACATAGTAGCATCCTATAGCCGTTACAGGTCCTACAGAGTTCTAGCAAATATTGTTTTGAATATGCAGTATTCATGTTCAAGGCATTAGCAGGCTAGGGTTGGGGAGGAAGAGACTACTGTTACGGTCGGTTTGAAATGGTATATTACAGTCACCCTGCACCTATATGTGGATTCGCCATCTAAACATCTGCCCAAGCACCAAATCTTAAAGTTTTTCTAAACTCTTCCTTTTCTCCCTGCCCCAGCTCCTGCTATATAGTAAGCCCTGTCCATTCTGCTTCCTAAATGTGTCAGTGAATGAAGGGTGTCCTCCTGGCCATTGCAGCAACTTGGAGAAAATTGTTAAAATGTTTCCAGGGACAGAGATGTGTTGTTTCTGAATCTGTGTGTGGATCTCAGTGAAGGAAAAACAGAGGAGTGGTGTCACCACAGGTATGTGAAAGGTTCTTTTCTCCTTTTTTTCATTTTACTTTCAACAATTTTACAGCTATGAAATTTTATGTTCTGAGAAGTCTCATAGCAGTACACCTGGACAGAAAATGAATGAATTCTATTTACATATTTCAACAATTAAAGGTGTTAAATCTCACTAATTGTGTGTAATTGCAATTTAGTTATTATACTAAATAAACTGTAATTTACAATTTAAGTGATTACTCTGTAATTCACTGCTAAGCTATGTGCCTCAGCAAAAGATAATAACATTGTCGGAGGGCTATCTTTCAAAAGATTCAATGTCAATGGTTCCCCAAGTGCTTGGATGAAAGCAAACTTCTTACTTGCACTGCAATCCATGGAGAATATTTACGAACTGTTAGTTAGGCTCCAGCTATGACCACTGCTTGCAGGACCTGTCATTGTGCAGAGTTTTGCTTCTAACCCAAGGACTCCATGATATTTTTGCACAAATCGAGCTTTCCCTATTCAGTAGCTTATGTGCTACTGTAGTTTTTTTCAGTTTGTTTCTCTTTCCCTGCTGTCACTTCTCAGCCATCAGCAATGTTTCACAGTGCTTCAACTTGCCAAATAATGGGGTCTTGTGATGTTTTCTCTACCTGACTTGTTTGTGATCACCCTGCTTCAACTCATCAGTCAGTATGTGGTTTGGCTTCCTGTCAGTCACCCTGTCTTGCAGACTAGCCCCATAAAGCTGGATTGTAATGAGTGTGACTCCGTTGCCACTGGGCTCTCAGTGTATCACAACTGAAGAATTGTTTGAGAATTTGATTTTAAGTATAAAATATTAGCTGGAAGCCACGGGACAATATGCTGTTTGTTAGCGTGCCAAAGATGTGCTCATTTGGCTCATTAGCCTCTCTGCTTCATCTCTGAGCACATCATTTGATTGGCATTTTGCTCAACTAATACACTTTCATGATCAATTTTAGCTGAGAATTTTCAGCTCCCCATCTTGACTGGATCTTCCTGATAGTGGATAATACATGACCTAGAATACCTTCAAGGCAGACTGCTAACGTAAAGCATTCCTAAGGCTGTGCATTTACTAGTGCACATCACTGCACGGTGATTCTTGAGGAAATGTCTTAGGAATTTGGCAATAACATAGGCAGCTGAAGGAAAGAGGTTTATAAAGCACTGAAAGCATTATAAACTAGTCAAGGACATAGCGGGTGGCCTGGTCATCAGTAGTGACTAAATTTGAAACTGATTATTTGGTAACCTGAAAATAAACAGACAAATGAAGGGGAAGGTAAATGAGTACAGATTGTCAAGGTCTGATTCCACAGGCATAGCTGTATATCTCACCGTTTATTCCCAGATGATAAATAACATGTGTTTATTCCCAAACAATAAATAACATGATGACATTAATTGTCTAGATCCATCTGTTCTGACATTATTGGTGTCTAATCTTGTCAAAGCACTTTGTATTTTTACAGTCCTAGTGTCTTTTTTTCTTTAAATTAATTTTATAAAAACTTTTGTTCTACTTTATATGATTGGTAAAATAATAAATGCATACCTATAAAAAAGGGGGATAAAAGAGAATGCAAAAATTCAGATAATAAATCACTCAAAATTTTCTTTCTGACAATCATTATTTATATTTTGGCATTTTATTCCAACCTTTTTTATCACTATCTATTTGGGTGATTAAAATAGAAAATAACGTTTTTTATATTTTAATAATTATCTTTAATAATGATAACTGCTGCTATCATTATTATTGGCAGAAAGACTATATCATCATTTTCCTCTGAGCCTTCCCAAGTATCTTGTCTATGCTGTAGGCCTCTCCTTTTTGAGAAAGCATTTCATTGTCTATAAATAACTCAGAAAACACCATGTAGCATTTGAAGTTTAGATGCATGTTGTCTTCTTAGAAAGAATAACATTTTTTGGAAACACAATCAGCAACTAAACCTAGAGGGACTTATGATTAGTTCTCTCACTGCACTGTTTTTCTCCCTTTTTTGGCATATACATTTTAATCTTTATTTGAAGACTCCTCATGCCGCTAAATATCCATATTACCTTTCAGGAAATTTATCTTGCTATTGTCTTGAGACCCCATAAATAACCTGTGCATTGTCAAAATGGTTCATGCCTATTTCCTACTTGAAAGCAAGTTGACCTCAATATTTCAAATGGAAGTTTTAATAAAAGACAAAGAAATCAGCATGAGATATTCATATTAGACAAAATAAAAAACGTAAATTCTAAAAGTGACCCAAAGTCTTGCAATGACCAGAGATTTCATGTCATTTGCTGTGTCTGAAGGTAGAATACTGGTATTTAGGCCATGATGAGATCGAACATTGACTACTTAGATTGTCACTGCTGCCAGAGTTAGGTCAATTGTCTGTGCTGGGCTCATACAACTTGGTGATTGGTACGACATAACTCTGCTGTTCTGGCTTCTGTTTTTTTTTTAATTTTATTTTATTTTTTATTTTTACTTTTATTTATTTATTTTTTGGCCAGGCCTCGCAGTTTACGGGATCTTAGTTCCCCGACCAGGGACTGAACCTGGGCCCAAGGCACTGAAAGCGCCAAGTCCAAACTACTGGACCGCCAGGGAATTCCCTGTTCTTTTTGATATATTTCCTTTTTCACAATGTTGTTCTTCAGCCATGGTTACAATTGCATCACTCAGGGATTTCTCTTTTTTTTTTTTTTTTTTAAGTTTTATTCCTAAAAGTTGTTCTGAAAATGCCAGAAACTCATTAACTAGTATTAAAGGAACAAAGAATTTAATGAACAAATAAGTTTAGGGGAAAAGAAAACCCTGTCATATTTAGCAAAGTTACACAGGTTTCTTAAATTCAGAACTTCTAAGAGTCTTTAATGTGCTAATGTATTTTCTGAATTTCTATGATACCATGCAGGGTCTTCCATATGTATTTCCCCATAAATGTATTATTGGAGGCATCTTACAGATTATTTTTTTTTCTTGGAATGTTTTTGTAAAATCCTGCCTTAAGTAATTAACTGTGGATCTTCTGGGTATCCTTCTTAATCTAGGCAGTGATTTCGATTTTCACTGGAAGATACAGGGATCAGCTTAAGATCAGCTCCTTCTGGGTATTGGGAATTGGACTCAGAATTCTGTTACTCTATTCAGAGTGTTGCAGCATCAATGAAACTCAGTTTCTGCTTTGGCCTACATGGGAAGTATAATCTAGTACCAGGTAAGGCAGCAGTAAACCTATGCAGTGCTTGAGTTTACTCCTATTTTCAACCATGAAGCTAACCCCCTCTGAAAGACACTATAGACATTTGTCCATGTCTAGGTTAGCATCTTATTGATTTTCATTAACTTTTGTTAGGCAGTTAAAAGGTTTGGCTAAGTTCACTGTGTTAGCATGTGGTAAACAATGACGTAGTAACAAAGACCCCTGTTCTTATCCACTTAACACCACAGAAGTCTGTTTCTTGCTTATGTACATCTGTCCAAGGATCCTGCAATATTTAAGAGCTATTCTGATGCATACAGAAAATCAGTGACTCCAGAAAGCTTCACCAGCCACCATGCAGCCTCCAGTTTGTTACTTAAGAGGAAGAGAGAGCCTGAAGAATGGTATAAGGGACTTACACTGCTCTAAACCATTCTGAGAAGGTTCTTTAATTCTCCTAAGTGAAAACACAGAATGTGTAAACTTAATCTAGAATCCATCACTAGCTAAGCATGTTCTCTCCTATATTCTTTTTTGATCTGATTGATCCCTTCTTGTATAAGATCTTAAAAATAATGTGTTTCTGCTGATAAAACTTACCACTATCTATCCTAAATTATTTTCTCACATTTGCAGGACTTTATTTTTCATTTGATCATTTGCCATGTCCAATTCTTATTTTGTAAAATATGAGGAATTCATTTTAATGTACTCCTCTGCATATGAAGGATACAGAAAGGGCTTCATTAGGAAATGAGTGTCAGCTCTACTTTCAGTTTCCAACAAAGAAACCAGTCACAATGAGAAGTACATATAAATAAATTTATGGACCATTAGGCAGTGTGACCATATTCTATAACATACCAAGCTTGCCATAAAATTATGGAGGAGAAGAAGTTGGTCTTTGGGTCTCTATCTGCATATATTGTCTCATTCTTGAGTCTTATCCTCTTGTACCCTTTCACTTTTATTAAGTATCTTTATAATACATATTAGAAGCCAGATTCAAAGCAGCGTTTATGGCATTTTCACAACAAGCGTTACCAATGCTCCAACAGAGAAGGTAAAATACTGAGTGGCTATACATCTAAGAAGAGAATAGTTCCTCTTTATTCCATGGCTGATAGAGGTCAGTTGATATCAGTTCTAATTTATTTATCAGTTCTAGTACATGTGTTATTGTGTGATTGTGAGAAAGTCATACATACTCTCTTGTTATAAGTTTCTCTTTCTTAATGAAAGAAATTGAATCTTATTATCTCAAAATTCTCCTCAGCTCAAAAAATGTATTATCATTTCAAACATCTTTTTTATCACTTACTCAAGTAGAAACCCTATTTTCTATTAGGTTTTTCTCATTTAATTCTCTAATTTTCTAACTAACAAAATAGTCTTAATAAGATATGACATAATGAAACAATATATTAATATAATGAATAAAGGCTCTGAATTTAGAAGTCTGATTCAAATTCCAAGACAACAGCTTGCTAGTTGTGAATCACCTGACAAATTATTTGACTTCTAAACCTCAGTTTCCCCCTATGAAAAATGGCAATAATTTTAGTAACTTCTTAAAAGACAGATTAATAGCAATTATCAAAAAGCGGTGCGATTTGTGGAATAAATTTTGGGGGTTTTTAGGGAGCCTAGGATATTATGTCACACACAAAATGTGACCTATGGTTAAGACATACTTTTCCCTTATAGGTGTGGTTCACAGAAAGAGCAGACAAGGCAGCCATGGAAATTGCAATACCAAGTACTAAATAGCTGCCCCTAAGGGAGAAGCCAGATTTTATGTGACTTTAATGTTTGCAATAGCAAGCTTCCTTTAATCAGGCATTTTAAGTTTGAGAAAATATATATAATCAAGGCAAGTATGATATAAATACCTTTTGATATAACAAGGATATGTGGCTTGTGTACTCACTGAAGAGAATCATCTCATAGAGAAAACATTCCCACCCAATTATTATCCTAGTACTATCCTATGATACTTATTATTCAACAGAAATAATCACAGTCAAATTTTGATTATTTTTAAACATTTTCCCTTTAATATTGGAGAGCAGAAAAAATATTATTGAGAGTGTAGAGCTTTCTTATAACACCTTTCAATCTCCTGGAGCAAGGGGTCCACACAGACATACAGTTAGTACAACAATATGTCATAACCAAATTATACATCTACAAAAGCAAACTAATCATAAATATTTTTACTTGAAATTCACAACTGAATCTTCTTGAGATTGTAATAGCTAACTGAGTGAAGAAAGAAAAATAATCTGGGATATATGTGAATCAATAACTAAAACACATTTAAGCAATTTTCTTAATCATAAGGTTTTCTCAGCAATTTTTATAGGACAGTTTTATAGATAGTCAATACATATTTAACTAAACATATATCACCAGTAAATTATTTTCTATCATATGATATATTTAACCCTAAATAGGAAAATATGTACTATGCTACTCCAAAGAGATTAAGATGTTTTTTAAATGTTGATTGTCCATAATTTCAAATACACCCTAGAAGACTCAGTGTTGTCAGTTTATTTTAATTATTTGTGCCACCCTTAGATGACTATAATAAAGGATTAATTTTTCTGAAAACTCATAAGAACATGTACTTTATATGTTTGCCATCAAAATTTCCAAAGCACAACCCACACTGAGTCTTCTGTTCTGGCTTTTCTTCTGGCTTAGTGACAAAATAGGAAAAAATGAAAACAGGAAAGAAGAGGAAGGCAGGCTAACTCTTTGCTATCCTCCGCCTTTCTCTCTGCTTAGCTAGCCTAGCGTTTGTTCTATTTTCTAACAGCAGTTCTGAAGCTACAGAAAAGTGGAAAGAATATATAAGATGGTGAAAGTCCCATACTCTTTGTCTCTGGCTTTTCAATCTCTGATTTGACTTTATCACTTTTGAATCTTTTAATGTAATGGTTTACAATAAATATGAAATGACGTATTTTATTTCATGTTTTTGTTCAAATCAGGGTAAAACCTTAATATACCGTGTGCAGTGTTGCATCTGAATTTCATATGGTTCAAATCATTTTCTACAATGAATCCCCAAATTTCAATATCTCCCACTTCTAAAGGTTGTCCATGTGAACTCATACTCTTCATTATTGTCCATTTTTATATTTAGCATCTGTATGGATTTGAGGGAGCAGAGGAGGCTAATTATTTTTATTTACATGTTGTAGGCACTAATTGAAGGTCTATCCTTTAATTAACATAGTAGACATTAGAAAGATGAGACGAGCAGCTAAGATATAACATGCATGGGCCAGAGCAAAGGAAATTTATCATTGTTTTGTACTGTTATTTACAACCCTTTGATATTCAGTGAGGTTTCCAGGCACTCTTGAGCAATGACAGAGCTATCACATTCTGGGGCACCAGCTACAAACACTTAGAGGAGATCTGGGATGGGGGAGGGATTCAAATGTTCCCTGCTTTCAATAGTTTCTTCTTTCTAGGTTTTTCCTGCATATATGCAAGCTCCTCACACTGCAACGTTGTGCTGCGTTTAGCTAATTGCTTCATCTAATAGGGCTAATAGAGCATTTTTCTATAGTTTTAAATTTTTAATTCAATATTTTAAAGTAATTATGGGATAACTGCTTAACTGGCTTACTAAGTGAAGTGCTCAAATTGCAGTCTCTTGTTCTTTCCTGTTTCAAGATCTTCAAAAACAGATGAGCACTCTGCATTGTATACATGGGTTGAACTATAACGCTGTATACCTGTATCTTATACAATAAAAAAAGAATGCACAAAAAAAATCTTCAAAAGCAGTTTATAAGTGATAAACTTATATATCACTATTTTATCACACTATCTTTATAGTAGAATTAACCTAGTTAAAGGATTAAAGCTATGTAGCAAATATCTACCAGTATGACAAAGCAATAAATAGAGCAGATAAGTTTAATTTTAAAAAATCTAGAGTACTTTTCTAAATTCGATCTTTAAAAAACCATTACATTTGCTATAATGTCCACAGATCTCACTTACTTAACTTTAAAATCATTTGGACTGCATTACTTGAAACAAAAAATAATTATTCATAAAGAAATGATCATCCGTGTCTACAGCTTCCCACAAGTTTTCACTTCAAACATACCTATCAATATTTTCACCAATAAAGATTCTGTATCCTTTTTGAAAACCTCAGTTATGCTTTTGACTGTTTAAAATGTATATCTATGTATTTGATTACTATAGAAATACTTTAATCTCAAAAAGCTAACTTTCATGAAAAGGAATAAAAATCATCTAATATTCTTTGAATTCTAGGTCACTTTGGAAAAGAAAAAAAAATTCAGAATTTCAAACTGTAAATCAAAATACAGAAAAGCCATTCCATAGTATTTTTTGCCTAATGTGCTGTAGTCAACTTATTGTAAATATTGGCTCTAAAAGGTTCGTTTCCAATTACCTCCCACAAGTTTTCTATTTTCTATTGAAGGCCTCCATTGACTGATGTATTAAATTATGCATAATCAACTGAAAAGGATCAGTTCAAATTTTGGCACTCAGTCACCATCTGTTCTTTGTATGTTGACATACCTCACATCACTTTCATGTTTGCTTTATAAATGGTGTGACAGTTAGGCTTTTCATAATGTTTGTTTTTCCATATAACTAATTATAGTGATAGTCATATTCTGAGAATATAAAGATCCATTCAGAAAACTGCATAATTTTGAAAATAAAAACCTTCAATGAGTAGTGACTTAATTTCTAACATTTTTCATGGCAATCATTCCAGGTATACATTCATCCAGGATTTTCGTTCAATAACATGAAATATTGGACCTAATTTGTATCGCAATGTAGCTTCCTTCAGAAAAATCATCAATGGGATATTCCCTGATGTAAATGTGCATAGCTTCAAAATTTAAAACAAATAAAAAATAAAAACCAACCTCCAAATAAACCATTTCTTAAGAATTATTACCATTTTGTTAATCTTTAAAAAAAAGAGAGTACATTATACACACACACATACATTCACAAGTGGAAGATACACTGAGCAACAAAATCAAATATATTAAATATAGTGTTTAAAAATTATCTTCAAAATTAGAGGGAAAGTATTAGGACACATGCACTGGAATAGTAAGTAAATAATTTTTATTATCTTTGTGTACCCTGAGATAATATGGACCTAAATCTTGGGCACATGATTTTTATTCTAACCTAAGCTCCAAATATTTTCCTCAAATTTATACTAAATTTAATTTCTATAATCTTTGCCTAAAATAAACACTATTTCTATAAGATGGAGTGAAATCCTGTGAATCATCTTTTGTTTACTCATTACCTGTTTTATTTGGATGTTCAGAGGAATGATTTCTGTTTTGCTTTGCAATTATAACTATACATGGCAACCACTTCATATCAAATAAATAAATAAAAAGTGCTGATCCTATACAAACTGCCAAAGTCTCCATAAGAAAGGACTTTCTGTGAGTCCACAGAAAACCTCTAGAAATTTTTAGTAATTATTTTCTATTACTGCTAAACTCAAAGTTTTCTCTCTTAACATTTGCTTTATTGGTACAGGCAAAATATGCACCGATTCCTATTAGCAAAAAAAAAAAAAAAAAAAAAAGGTTCCTTCCTTTAGAATGTTCCCAGAGAAAAGTAGAGGAAAGCACAAGTCATGAGGAAGAAAAATGAGCTCATTTTCTTGGCAGTCAAATGACTATTTGGAACCAAGGATTAAATGAAGTAAGATCTCAGTTACACCTCCCTGTCTTTCCTGAAAATAAACAGACACTGAACAATTCTTAAGCTGTTACAAAATCAAAGGTTATAAAAGTTTCACTTTTTAACCCTGACATTTTGAATACAGACATTTCCTACTGATAGTACTTTGAAAAAAAAGTTCTGGCTTTTCAAAGTAAAGAGGAAGACAGAAAGCTAGCCTCTCAGAGCCAAGTGCTTTTCTCTGATATTCTTTCTTATGATCCTTTTAAGAACACTGTATTTTTTTCTCTTTTATCTAGAAGAGTGGTTGCAGGGTATGGTTTTTAGCTATTTTTTATTAACCATTATTTTTGTAAATTTAGAACAATCTCTAGCACCAGTCTGTTACAGCTCCATCTTCACTTCCCTGTACAAGACTCAGTCTTTGTCTCTACTCATGCTTTCTGCCACCACAGTCAAAATACTTTCTTCTTCAACAAGCTTTCTTCTACCAAAGTTTCCCTAAATAACACCCTTTTCACTGTGGTCTTGATCTGTTTTTCCGGGTATCATCCAAACATTTTTAATTGACTTATAAGTGGGCAAAACTTGTATCAGTTTTCCCACCATGTTTATAGCAATTCCATCCTAAGTGTAGTATCAAGTTTTCAATCTTTTCTCCACAAATCGAAAATTCAATAAGCTCTGAAATTGCTAGTTTGTGACAAACGTAATCATAAAAAACTGTGTGAGCTGTTGTGAGTTGTCCTCCCCTCCCCCATACCAGGGTCCAGCCCTGTATTTCACTGCAAAATGTCCATGCCCCAGCCCCACAGCATAAGTAACATATCGGACATGTACTACGCAAACTTTCTAATAGCTAGTTATCTTCACCAAATACATTCGCTCTGTGTTTTCTTTGAAAATTTGGTGTTTATTCAGGACTCTACCTTTGATCTACATCTTTTCTTATTCAGAGTGATTTAATCCAGACACGTTTTTCTCTAACAACCACCTATAGGATATCAAATCTGTACTCCAGCATGGATCTCCTTACAGATGCATAGAAAACTACATCTCCATCTAATTATTTTGCCACTAATAGTAATGAATTACAGATACCATTTGTACAAAATATATGTTGGGGAATATGGCAGCTTCAAAACATTATGCACTCAATGAGATGGTTATTAGAATTTACCTTTGACAGAGAATAATAATATTCAACACTGAACAATGCTTCCTATGGGCCTAGTGCTATTCTAAATACCACCTTTTTTATAATATATGATTAACCCTCACAACCATCTAATTAGTAGGTAATATTATTGTCCCGTTTTACATTGGTTGGAACTTTGGCACAGAGAAAAAATCCAGTAACTTGTCCAAAATGACACAGTGGAAGATTTTTGACTTTTTAAAATCAATCCAATAGCTATTTTACCATAAACTCTGCACTTTACACTTACACTATACTGACTGACATAGCTCCTCAATTCAATCTAATAAAAAATATACACTCATGTTTTCCTCAACACCATCTTGTTATTCTCCTATACTTTTTATTAATAACACAGTGAAAAGAATTCTAATGTTAAACATGGCCTTTCATTTAACTTCCACACTGCGTTTAATTTACTGATTATGTTCTGTCAACGCTACAACCTAATTGTTCTCACACTTGTTACCTTTTCTGAATCGGCACTGTTACTGTGTAAATACATCTTTTCCCACTCAGGGTAAAGCAATAGTCTCTTCTAAACTGTCTTCTTGCTATTATAAAAAAATTCCTTCTATCCTGTCATATACTCTCTGATCATAATACTTTAAGAATCTGATAGAAGCATATTACTTAATTGTCCTGACCTTTCAGTAACTCTTCATCTCATACACCTTTACAGGACCAATAGGACTTCCTCCTTCCTATCATTTCAAAATCCTAGCCTGTTGTTAACCCTTCTGCTTGTCATAGCAAACTGTATAGAAGTAACTAAAGGAAACATGCTATTTCATGACCTCAGGCCTTTTAACATGCTGGTATCCCCTCAAACTGGAATGAACTTCTATATCTAGGATGCATCTACTAATCATCCCTCTGTTCTGCCATCTTTGATCATACTTCCATTTCTAATTGATCATTTTACCTTTGCTTATTATTGTATCTTTACGTCAACCATAGTGTGTCACTATATCTTTATATGTGTGTGTAGGTATATATAAGATATATAATATATGTAATATATATATATAACTATGTATATTATATATACCTACAAACATGTATTTAAGTTATAATACCTAAGAGGGTCTATTGCAATAATTTGTTTATGTATATCCTATTTGAATATATGAACTACTTTTTTGAAGTAGAATTATAGGACTTATTGTGGGAAGTAAAGAAAAAGGAAAATTTAAAAGTGGTTACCAAGATTACGAGTTTGGCTGACCAGTTGTCACTGAAATTATTTAGAATAGTAAAGAGAGGCAGAGAAACCAATTTATTTATATTTCATCTCATTAGGACATATTGTTGAAATTTTACTATAACCCATCAGCCCCAAATCTATTTTCTTTAAAATTGGGTACGGGGCTTCCCTGGTGGTGCAGTGGTTGAGAGTCCGCCTGCCAATGCAGGGGACACGGGTTCGAGCCCTGGTCTGGGAAGATCCCACATGCCATGGAATGGCTGGGCCCGTGAGCCACAACTACTGAGCGGGCGCATCTAGAGCCTATGCTCCGCAACAAGAGAGGCCGCGATAGTGAGAGGCCCGCGCACCGCGATGAAGAGTGGCCCCCGCTCGCCGCAACTAGGGAAAGCCCTCGCACAGAAACGAAGACCCAACACAGCCATAAATAAATAAATAAATACATAAATACATAAATACATAAATAAGTAAATAAATAAATAAATACATACATACATAAATACATAAATACATAAATACATAAATACATAAATAAATACATAAATACATAAATACATAAATACATAAATACATACATACATACATAAATAAATACATACATAAATAAATACATAAATAAATAAATAAATACATAAATACATAAATACATAAATACATAAATACATAAATAAATACATAAATAAATAAATAAATACATAAATACATAAATAAATAAATACATAAATACATAAATACATAAATACATACATAAATACATAAATACATAAATACATAAATACATAAATACATAAATAAATAAATAAATAAATACATAAATACATAAATACATACATAAATAAATAAATAAATAAATAAATAAATAAATAAATTAAAAAATTGGGTACGAAGGCGTTTGTATACTTTGATTAAATCTGCATTATAAGAAACACATTTGAAGGGAAAAAAGACCAAACTTAAATTTTAGAAAATTCATATATCTGATCCATTTTCACATGTAGCTGAATTGCCTAGGCAATAATAAATTATTGAAAGATACTCACACCATAGACACAGATAAAAAATACAAATTTAGACAAAAAGCAAAATATCATTGTCTTTAAAACATTACATGTCATCTATGTATATATCTCTTTTAAAAAATCCAACAATTAAAATAATATTTTTGTATGGTTACTATGATGGACATTTTCATAACAATTATTTCATATTCATTGTACACTCAATAGAGTAAAGGGACATAATCTAGATCTTGTAATTTTAAGCAATACTTTCTATTAATCAATACTTTCTAAATTTACAAATGAAAGAAGTAAAGAGGGTCAAAATATAGGAGGATACACTTAAATATTGATGTTGTTATTGAAAATCTTGTAAAATCATTTTCAATTTACCTTTATAATACATTGCAAAATTCAAAGAAACTGTAGAACAATATTAATAAACTTCTATTATTATTGAACTTTAGTTTTTATAAGAGGTACACTAAACTAAATGAGTACGTCACAAAATCAAGCTATGAATATACATATTAATAGTTAATGTATGCTGAAGAACATTTTTCCAGGAACGTTAGATGGCAAAATAGTCGTACTTTATTATCCTAAGTAGTATTAATGAGAATAGCAGAAGCATAACAGAAATATCAAGTAGCTTTCCCCAAGTCATAAAGCCAAAATTCAGGTAAGAAAGGATTAGAATCTTCATATTCTGACAGAAGCTCAAGCCTTTCTCCACTGATATACTACTACCTGTGATATGACTTAATTTTCACCAAGAGTGTAAGGGATATGACTAAAGATATGTTTACTAGACATTAGATATCTTTACTGCCCAAATAAGTAATACTTATTTTATTTAGTGGAAACAAAGTGTACTGGTTATGAATATAGTTTAGTCACAGCCTCCCACTTGTCTGTTGTAGCCCATTCAACTGAATAGCTTTAATGAATTTTCATGTGTCTCTTCTAAACTCCCTGGTTGTCAGTGAATGTATCCTAACATGCTTTATATTTCCAGGATCTACCTAGCCCTGCTATGAAACATAAGCAGCACTGAGTATACTCTAATTAAGACTACATAACTTTCTGTTAAAATACCTTAGGCTTTTCTCCTAGGGAATAAAAATTGATGATGAAGAGAAAATTTATCGAATCCGCATTGCATGTTAGAGATATATAATATCTTGCCTACTAAAGAAATCGGCTCAAAATTGAATAAATTGAAAATTTTATATTTTTCAATCACAAATCAGGTAAATTATCTTATAGTCCAGAATAAAAATGCCAGGTTAATCTCCATATCAAACTCAGCCTCAAAAATGCACTTTAAAGCTAAGGTAATCAGAATAAAAATAGAACCCCAAGCTGCTCATACCTCAAACTCCTCATAAATTCTTAGACTTCTGAAATTTGCAATCACCACATAAAAACATCAAGAACATTTAGTGGAGTAACACAGAAGCCATATCCTCTACAACAGAACAATTACAATGTTTAGAATGCAAACAAAAATTACTCAACATACAAAATATGAGAAAAAAAACAGTGGCCCATTCTCAAATGAAAAGACAATCAATATAAGACAACCACAATGTGACCTAGATGTCAGAATTATTAAATTTGGACTTTAAAGCAGTTATTATAACCAAGCACAGTGGGGTAAATGGAACTACACCCATAAGGAAGAACAAATAGAAATCTAATATCTAAAAGAAGAAATATCAAATATTATATATATTTGATATTAAATATATCACATATTATATATGATAGCTCAAATCTAAAAAAACAAAATGATGAAAAATCTAGAACAAAAAACACATATTTAATTATCAGATGGCCTCATAGCAGAATGATGATGAAAGATGAAAGTGTCAGTGAACTTGAGATAACTCAAGAGAAATTACTCAATGTGAATAACAGAAAGAAAAAGATTGAAAAAAAAAATGGGCCTGAGACTAAGGGACATTTTAACAATAGCAAAAATCTAATATATATGTAATTGGAAATCCAGAGAGAGTTAAGGGGAAACAAGGACAAAGAAAAAATTAAAAGAAATAATAGCTGAACATCCCCCAACATGGCATAAGACAATTTTACAGATTTAAGAATTTCAGTTAATTTCTAACAGAAAAAATACAAAATAAACCATGGTTAGGAACACTATAGGCAAATTTCTAAAAAGAAAATAATGAGATTATCCTGAAAGTGATAAAAAAACTTGGTGTTTTCAACAGAAGAACAGTGATTTTTATTACCATGGATTTCTCATCAGAAACTTTGGCAGCCAGAAAACTTGAAACACTTTTAAAGTCCTGAAGGTAAAAACCTACTGTTAACCCTGAATGCTATATCCAGTAAAAACATCCCAAAAAATAGGAGATAAATAAAGTCTTTTCAGCTAAAACAAACAAACAAACAAAAAGCAAACAAAACAAAAAACCGTAAGATAATCTGTCACCAGTAGACCTACACTATAAAATATGTTGAATAAAGCTTTATCGAGCTGAATGATAGCAGATGAAAATTTAGATTTTAAAGAAAAATTGAACAGGTGATAAGTGGTAAATATTTAGGTAAAGACTATTTTGTCTTACATTTAATTTTGTTAAAATATATATGACCATTTAAAAGAAAAAGTAATGTTTTGTAGGTTAATAATAATAAAATTCAGAATGACAACTGTAGCATAAAGGTAGCAGTTTAATGGACTTAAAATGATTGCCGGTTTTCTGTATTTTATGTAAAGTAGTATAAAATAGCTATAAGTATTATAGATTGGGAAAAGTTAAGAATGTATATTGTAATTTCTTGAGCAACCACTAAAATAAATGATACAAAGTGGTATAGCTAAATATCCATAGGTAAATTTAAATTAATTTATAAAATTATTTAAAGACTAGCAGGGGTCACCTAAAGAAAGTATAAGTTAAGAATTTTTTTTCTCTTCTTAGCATCATGCATGTTCATTGATACAATGATTCCCTTGACTTAATTATAAAAAAGCAAAACAACTATCACCATATCCAAGAGGGAAAGTAGGCAGAAGCCCCATATGACTAATGAAAACTGCATGCTTTTGTCTCCTCTGAACCTGACAGAGCAATAAGTATATACTCTTTCTTTCCTCCATTATCCCAAACATCATTGTTCCCCATTCCCTCCCCCCCCACGACGCACACACACACATCACTAACTTAAAAGACCTTGTATCATGGGTGTGTTGTTGTAGAAAGATAATGGAGAATGCTTAATAAGATTATTCCAGTTTATAGAAAGTAATTATATATTTGCACTGCTGAACTTTTGAATAGCTCACGCAATTTTTAATTTTGAGAGGTTTAGAGAGTTATGGGATAGCCAAATATATATCTTGTTGTATCTACAATTCCATCATTCGAGATTTTTCTCTTATTTGATCTCCATGAGTTTTCCATAGAGATTCAAAGGGTATGTGGAAGGAGGATTAAGAACTCTGAGCAAACAAATGGCACAACCGCGCAGAAATCACAAAGAGCTGAAAATCAGGAAAGCAAATCATGCATTTGCTTTGCAATCTTAACCACCCTGGCTTCTTAATATGGTTTCCACATCTGTAAAATGAAAGGACTGAATTAGGTGGCAATAAAAGTATTTTAGTTCTGAAGTTTCATTATTATGATAATAGACACCATTTCTGGTGCATAAACCTAGTGTTTCACATACATTACTTGATTTAAGCTTCATTACAAACTGCAAGGGAGATATTATTATCCCTGTATTAAAATGCATAAAACTGAATATCAGAGCATTCTCTCTCCAGATAGGATCCAGAAATCTAAACAAAATCATGCTTTGAAGTTATGAGCCTTGTTTTAAGAATTTCTGGGTGGTTGAGGTATGCAGTACTGAGTCAAAATGATAACGTATTAAGGTAGAATGAGTTAAAAATCCATTTGGTGACCTAGTCAATGTTTGTTAAACACTTAACATGAGAATGCCATCATGTTCATTCTGAGGCTAAACAAAGATTTGTAAAAAGTCTATATCAAGTTATCTCTATCTTTCAATATTAAATTTACATATTTGCTTTTTGTTGTTTAAAAATAAGTTAGATATCTACAGAATGTGTAAGGATCATGTCTAAGTACTCATTAATAACATAGATCTATAAAGTAGCAAATTCGTTGAGCAAATGAATGCAAAATAGGTAGAGTGATTTTCACTATCATTTTAAACAAGTAATATAAAACTCACTTTCCTGAACTAGCGTGGAATTTGAACCAGAAGCAGAATCTTTGGGTGATTATGCTTCTAAGCTCAAACAAGCCTTTTTAATTTTTGGTAGTTATTTTTTCTCATACGTATAATAAGGGAATTCTATTGTTACCCTGACATTACTACACATTCATTAGACGTTATGGCCACAGAGTAGATCTCCGTGCGAGCAACAACGCCTAAGATGTTTGAGATATTTTGTGAAACTTATTTCATGGTGAAAAAATTTGAAAAATTCATAGTTAAAAAGCTAAAGAACATTTTCCAAAGTCTTATGTGTTCTAAAGTGACTCTGACTCTCATAGAGGATAATGAAGTATAACATTTCTCAAGATAATGATCCATGAACCTTGTTTTGAAAAGCAACTTTTGGAATTTTTTCATGAGATACACTTTAGAAAAGATGTTTCTGATTCTCTTTTCTTTAGCTAATTAATACATATATGGAACAGAAAGATTCCATTTCAAATTATATAGCAAATCTGCATGCCACACATGTACATTTTCCTTACTTAATTAAATGTACATGTTATATGGAATTGTGATCACTCCCAGCTTAAATACTTCCAACCTTTTTGGCACCAGGTACTGGTTTCGTGGAAGACAATTTTTCCATGGGGGTGGAGGGATCGTTCAGGCAGTAATGCTAGTGGTGGGGAGCTTCAGATGAAGCTTCACTGGCTTGCCTGCCACTCACCTCCTGCTGTGCAGCCTGGTTCCTAACAGGCCGAGGACCAGTACCGGTCCTCGGCCCGGGGATTGGGGACCCCTGCTTTAAATGAGTCTCAGAAGAGTGAACTATACTAAAGCTCATCACAACTAAAAAAACTGACACCAGCTTATTTTTTTTCTTTTTTAAAAGATGGATACAATTTATCAAGCTTTTAAAGAAAACATGAGTATCTTGGAAGGAAATAATAATGGCAACATTTACTAACTGTGGGAGAGTAGTTTTTTTGAGCAATGAGGTTATTCTTAATATTTTGGTGGACAAAAACATAATGAAAAAAGAAACAAACTCTACTAGTAACACTTAAAAGATTAGATGCTTTATATTTTATTCCAGAATCGTGGGTCATTTATCATTTTTTTTTCAATTTTAAAATTATAGCTCAGTGTTTTCGAATCTGGAGTCAGCTAGCTTAATGCAGCTTCCTTCCCCTCAAGCAGAGTAGGTGAGTAATGATTGGATCTTTGCACAGAATTCAGTATTTTATATAAGTGGATGTAAACTGATTCCCTAGGAGATCAAAAAAACTGTTCTCTTATTGCAGCTATTTTTAGGGAAAAAATAGATAACAGCCATAGTCCAAATTGATTCAGAATTTAAATATGATTTTAACAAAAAGCAATGTTTAAATCTCATGTAAATATTTCTCATTAAGTCCTAATGTGTATGTACTATGTTAATTCTACAGACAATAATTTGCTAATGCCATTCATGAAATGGAACTTCTGTAAGTTGTTTTTAAAATGAGAACATTGGTCATATTTTGATGATGTGACTTCATTATACTTTAATTAGTATTGCAGAAATCATGCAGGTTTATAAAACAAGTTAATTTAACCTTGGAAGACAAATTTTTATACTGTGCTGTGACATTACTTACTAGGAAGCTTTAATTAAAACCTACTATTTCACAAGCAATGTATCTGTTTAAATACCAATTTTATGCTGTATGTAAGTCCTCACAAAAAGGAAGTGTTTTGTTGTTGTTTTGTTTTGTTTGTTTTTCTATTCTTTTAGTGTCTAAAAATATAGAAATTTCTAAACGGTATATTACCAAAGAGTTTACTCCACTATGTGCTCTTGGGTTGGTGATAGAATAATAATAATAGATACATAGATATTTCTCCAATCAGAAGTCACATATTTTTCAGATTGTAAACCTCCAGCCAACTGTATTTTTTACCTACCAATATAGTGTTAGATGGTCAAGGAGAGAAATGTAATAAAACTTACTGAAATTTTTGTGAAATTGCCTTTAAGATATAATCACAGTGCAGTTCTGGAAAGCTAAAGAAACAATGTGATACAATCATGGAGTCAGAAAATAGTTTGTCCACTATGCTGCCTTATAATTACGGAAAACATCTGGAGTGGGGAGTCCTTAATGAATGTAGAGAGAAGGAAACAGGAATTAGTTATGGGACTTGAGCAATACAATGGGAGGAGGAATGAAACCAAGACAGTTCTTGTATGGGAGAATGTAAAAGCTTTAAGCAATCAGAATAATAAAATTAGGGACAAGAAAAAAATCTGGGGACCCCACTAGATGGTATATCAAAGTAGAGGTCTGTGAAAGAAAATGTGGAACAGCTGGTCATGTATTTTTAACCAAAAAACTAAAATGCAAAGCTTATAGAGAGGAAGAACAGGCCTGTGTGTCAAGCAGCAAACTAAAAATTTCTGAGGGAGATTTCATGTGTTAACATTTTCAGATCGATTGCCATGATGAGATTTTCCTGAGACCAGTATTCTTGTCTGAAAATATCAAAGAAACAGATCTTTTGAAGCAAACATGTTCATTTTGCTTTACACATACCTTTCATGTTGGCACTCACTTACCCAAATATTTTCAAAGATAAGTACTTCCTGAAAAATAGAGTGTGATTTCTTTAACCTGTGTTTGAACCTCCCACCAACTGGCCAATGTCATATTTTTAAAGAGCATTTACGTTTTCTCCTTTATGAGTCCTGTATACCAAGATGAACCCACTGGATACAGTTCAACCAATATTCCTTATACATTTCCTTTCCAGACCATGCAGAATACCCTCTTTTTACTTGTTTTACATTAGTTCATCCTTCAAATCCTGTAACACTGGAAAGTCTTGCCTGATTCTTCCCGACTACCATGAGCACTTCTTTTCAAAAATTCAACAGTGCTTGTCTAGGCTAGAGAAACATGTGAGTTTTGAAAACTGCCCTATTTTAATGGTTAAATTTTGTGCATCTTTTTCCAACAAAATAATAATAATAATGTGATTTATTTAGTATAATATATTGTCAGTTATAAAATTTAATTGGAAGATTATAGGGCGCTCCATTCCCTCCAACAGTTCCCCCACACCAACAGGGCACCAGTATAAGAACAATGGATTATAGCTGAGTTTCAAGACAGCCATCTTCTAAGGAAAAGTAATTATGAGAAGTCCAAAGTCAAGAGCAGAGATAAAAACATTAAACACAGTTGAACTCCCATTCAGATTAACATAAATCCTCACACCAAAGGCATATTTACCTTAATCCCTTGTAGTCAATACAACATGTCTACCTTACAACAAAAATTATAATGTCACAAAAAGAAAAAAATAAATAAATAAAATAAAACAAAAACACACACAGTTTGAAAGGACAAATTATCAGAAACACTCAGACATGACAAAGATGTTAGAATTATTAGAGAAGTTTAAACAGCTATGATTACTGTAATTCAGGGCTCTGATGGAAAATGTAGACAGTGTGCAAGAGTAGATAAGTGATGCAAAGAGAGAGACAGAAAGTTTAAGAAAGAATTTAAGAAAATAATTTTTCAAAATAAAAACACAGTGACAAAAAAGAAGAATGCTTTCCGTAAGCTCAGCAGTAGACTTGACACAACCAAGGAAAGAACCGATGAATATGAATATGAAGACACGTATAATTTTAAGCATTGGTTTATTTTATACAACATATCAAATTTACTGGTTTAATACAGTTTTACAGTATTCTCTCACTAACACTTTTGATGCCTGTATGGTCTATATTGATATATTCTTGTCTAATAATGGTTATTTGTGTTTTTTCTCTTTTTTTTCCCCAGCATCTAGTTGTTAATCTTTTCAAAATAGCAACATTTAAATTTGGCTTTCTTTATTGCACATGTTCTCCATATCATTGGATTATTCTGTTATCCTTATTATATTTCTTCTTTAACATCCTTAGGTTTGATCTGCTTTTCATTTTCTTGCTTGTAATGATGGAAGCTTAAATCATTGAAATTTAGTCAGTCTTCCTTTTAATATGTTCATTTAAGGCTGCACATTTTTTTCCTAAACATTGCTTTAACTATATCTGACAAGACTTGATATATCAAATCTTCCTTACCTCTCAGTTAAAACATTTCTTGTTTCTAGTATAATCTTCTCTTAAACACTGGGTTGTTTAGAAGTGTGTTAATTTTCAAATTGTTGGCATTATTCTAGTTTTATTTTTTATTATTTATTCAATGTTAATGTTACTATGGTCAGAGAATATGCTCAAAAATTTCAATCTTTTTGAAATTGTTTGAGATGATGTATGACCTGGAATTTTATAAATATTGCATGTGTTCTTGAAAAGAACATGTACTCTGCAATTGTTGAATATAATGTTTCATGTATGTCAATTTGTTAATTTATTAATGCATATCAACTATAGACTGATTTTCATATACTTGTTCTTTGGCTGTTGAAATAGAGGTGTGTTAAAGTCATCTACTATGATTCATAATTTGATTATTTATACTTTTAGCTTTGTTATTATCACTTTGCATGTATTGTAGCTGTATTTTTCATTCTCATTATCCATTTCATGTCTTCTTTGCTCATATTCAGCGTCTCCTCTGGATGAGGTTCTTTACTAAAGTATGACACCGACCTTTTTCCTGAAATATCTGAACCGCCATGTCCTTCCTCCAGTCCTATGTTGTTCCAGTCCTATCACTGTGACAACTGTCCCGAGGGTCAGTGCACACATATACCTTTTTGCCAACATTGTGTTGCAGCATCCCTTTTTTCCTTTTATAATCATCATCCAGTTCACACAATATACATATTTTTAAATTTCTTGTGTGTTCTGGGTTTTAAGAAGCCCAAAAATGGCCAGGTGGTAGTCTGGAAATGTCCAGTTTATTGGAAATGTTGATAAGTCCCCAAGTAGAGACATTTCTACTTTAGAAATTGAGTATAAATTAGCAGAGGCTAAAGATGAAGAGGATGAAAGTAAAGATTTTGCAAGTTTGAAGTTATGGGAGATAACACTCCCACTTTTACTCTATAGTTTCTGGACCTGTATATTCTGGAAATGGGAGAAACAGCACTAAGCAATGCTTATTATATCAATGCATATACCAAATTTCATGGTATAGCATCTCAAAGTTGCAAGGTTTAACTCCCAGCTGGCTCCCTGAGTCTTCCAGAGTCCATCCATTCATTTGAAGACTTGTTGCTACTTTACCATGAGAAGCATGATAAAATCAAATAATCCCATGAGATAATCCCATTGTCTGGTTTCCTTTTCTGTAAATGAGTTTATTGTTCAGAAACAAGATTGTATGGCATGTGATGGTAATTAAGAAGATATTCTGGAATTTCATGAATGGTACTACTGACAAAGGTACAGTGGGCAGAGAGTAAATCCATCCCCAGGATAAGTGTTTATTTTGGGGAAGGTAAATTGTCATATACACCATTATGGACACAGTCCAACGTAACTGAATATCCACTATTATTATATGGATGGCATATCAGGCATAGAAGCTCATTCTCAGGGCCTTGGCCACCCTGCCTTGCACCACAATCTATAGCCCATTACTGCCTAGTGTCAATATAGCATGCAGAATTACCTTTAAGTCAGGCTAAATGTTTTGCTATTCAATACTCTGGATATGGTGAATAACCCACAGGCCATTAATGTGAGTAGAGGAAAAGGTGGCGGTTCAGCCAAGAGGAGATACATTGGGAGATGAGTCACCCACTCATACAATTATTTATTCATTCAGAGCCTGTTGACGTTGATCTTCACTTTTCCAACTTTCACTTGATAAGTGTTGCTGCCCCAGAAAAATTATGAACAGGTAAATGAGATAACACCCAATTTATGACAAATATTTTAGTAGCCATAGTCATTGAATGTCCCAAGTTCAAGTACTCAAACTCTGTTAGGTCTCGTTAGCAAGCCAAGATCTATTTCTGTGAGAATTGTTGTCTGAAGTGTATATGGATTTGCTCCAAAAACCTAGGTGCGTGCACTGCTTTTCTCCTATTGGTGCTGACACATTCCCCATATATTATCTTGATCTGTGGGAAGATAATCCCAGCGGTCACAAAGGCAAAGTTGCAATGCTCCTTGCCCTGCAGCAGAGACCAACTAGAGAACCTCATCTACTGTTGATTGAAAGCTAGGAGGCTTTTGGCAGTCTTACATCTTATTCAGTAATAAGTTCCAGCAACACACCTAAAAGTGCATCACCACACATTCCATGGGATCCTAGTGTTCCATTTTCTAATTCTGATTAGATTATCAAAACTTCACATCCAAGCAGACCACATAATCAACATTAGGTTCCCAGTTTATCAATAGTTATCTCCTGTAACTATGCTGGGTGCTCATTTTTATTGATTTATTTTAACTAAACAAAGTACAAAGGAATTTTATTCTAGAAATTGACTTTCAGAATAATCTAGAAGGTTGAAAATGAGTGCTACTTTGACCTTTCAGGGTTGATTCAAAATATAAAACAAAACAAAGAATTAAACACAAGGGTGCACAACCAGGTTGCCAAGACTGTTGCTGCTACTTTTGCTGCCAGATCCATAATCCTACCACCACTTTCATAGTCAGTAACTGCCACCAAGAGGAAAATGTCATGATGAGGACACTCATTGATGGCAACAGCAGCACACCTCAAGTTCTAAGATTAACTTCAGCAAAAGGCAACAACTCTAATGATTGTGCTTTCCAGTAGACATATCAGTGCCTTCTAGGCAGGTTTGTAAAAGTTTCTCTTCTTCTAACAGGGTTTTTTTTTTTTTTGGGCGGGGGGGATTGTACTTAAGATAATAGTTTCTCTCTATACAGAGTCATATGTAGTAATTAAGGCACTATATCTTATGAAAAAGAAGTAAGAGTTAAGGATAGCTTATAGGAATTTAAAAAAATGTTTGTAAAAGGAATTCTTTGACTCCACTTATAGAGGTGGGATGTACAGGCATTCCGCTTCCTATGAAAGTGCTGGGGAGGGACTTGCAACTCCTTCTGAGCCTGACTGCTCCTTAAGGAAAAAGCCAATGTGATGAGCAAAATTCTGAGTCATCATGTCCAATAAACATTCACATGTTTCCCAGTGGGTATGGTACTGTGTTAAATGAAATTGTTTATACATTGCAGAGTCTTTTTTGCCTTCCTCAGTTATCTCTTTACCTAAATGTCTTGGACTCATCTTTGCAAGAAGCAAATCTGGCAGGACTGACTTTTTGCAGGGCCATGAAGGATGCTGTCCCTTCTGTAGAGCTACTTAGTTGTTTTCAATCAGCTGTGGTTAGAAAGACAGCATACTGTATTGCCCACTTTGGCTTTAATAATTCCCATTTATTGCACAAATGCCTGGCCCAATAAGAAAGTTGTGTTTGATCACTGTTTACCTGTTGGCTATTTGTGTGTATCAGTGGGAACACAGTAAGATCCTGAGTGATAGGGTTTGCATAAAAACAGTGCCCTTATTAAAAATATGTGTTGGATTTCACTTTGGCTTTTGGTTTTCCAATTTTCAATCACTTACCAGGAACATCTTACACTATACATGCACTATCGATTCCTTAACCTCCGATGTGAAATACTTTCATTGGAACACAAAGAAAATATTTTTAGGGTTTTAATGAGAAAATAAACTGTTTTTTTTTTAACTTTTATAACTTTAGTTTTAAGCTTAGGCACTTCTCAATAAATGTGGCAAAGAGAGAAATTCTATATGAAAATTAACAATAGTTAAAAATATATAAATCAGGAAGGAAGATTTTTGCTAATTTAGAATTTAACTGTGATGTACTTGTTTCTTCTGTTCTTTAAAATGATTTATATTAATCAATGGCTGGCTGACGTGTTATTTTGTTTTAGCCATATTTTTAGAGAATTGACACTTCAGATCATTGACTTTCTCATGAAAACTTGCCACATTGGTGGCACTCATGATAATGTCTAAGATTTAGCTCATTATGATAAAAGAATATTATGCATTTTTCAAGCTGTATCCAAATGAAAGTGCTAATTACTCACAACTGGATAATTTGTTTCCTATAATATGTTAGATGGCTAATATAAAACAGGTTTTCTAATATGTTACATATAAAAAATGTACTAATCTAATTTATAAAAATGTTTTAAGTTTTACTTTATAGTGTGGCCCCATGCAAATTTTCTCAGTTTAATTTCCCCCATGATAAAGAAATATAGCACTATCTTTTTTTGGTATTGTATCAGGAGCTAAAAGGTCCATGAAGATATCAAAACCATGCTTTTATTACTAGAAAAGCACACATTCCGTCATTACTCTAGTCAACTGACCTACACTAGGCAATTTCTGATTTTTAGACATTAAGAAACAGAATTGATGAGTGATAAAGTAGAACTTTTAGATGTCAGTTTTATACATTACATAAAATCAACAAAAATATGACTTCTGCAAATATGAAAAGAAATAACTATTTCTAAATGAAATTTTCTGTGATTAAGAAAATAACTTGTTTTAATGTTTATATGCAGTAATATATATTCCTATAGGTTTTTGGCTTAAAATTTGTGCCCGATTTTACACTATCTCAGTTAAAATTTTGTTCTTGATCATACATTCTTAATACATTAGAACCTTATGTTTAGAGGACTGTTTCATAAGGAGAAGAAACGGAGGATAGAAAGAATGAAAGAGAGGAAATAAGGACAGAGAAAATGAGAGATAGAGGTACAGGAAATGAGTGAGAATTCTGTATTCCCGTTGACTCTCCTGTTCTACATTCCAGTGTCTGATGCATGCCCCGCTTCTATGTCTAGAAAGAAAGTCTTATAATTTCTATAAAATGCTTTAGCCTCTTTGAAGTAGTTTTTGGCTACTTGCAACTAAAAAAATATTAACTATTATAACAGAATATACTTATACTAAACATTTAAATAATCATTTATATATGAATTTTTTAAATGTCAGCAATATGTGAGTAGGCTAGGCAAACGTATTTATGACATGTTACTTATATTCCAAGAATTGCTATGGCTGCAATTCCAGAAGGAGAGAGATGCACCAATGATAGCATGTATTAGAATACAGATAAAAGTTGAAATTATTAGCACAAATAGAAAGATATTGAAGAAAACTGGCCCAGTAGCATTTTATATACTGCCTTGGAGGCAGCAGACTAATTCAGTATAAGAACCAAGGAATGAGGAAGGTGCTTTATCTGTCTTCTGAGCTGACCTTTCCTAAATGTGGCTTCACTCTGGAATGAATTGGATTTTTTCTCCTAGTGCAAATGGCGGGTTCTTACTAAATTATTAACTTTATTATTTATTGAGAAGACTGTATTACCTCCAAAAGCAAGTATATAAGAAATAAAAATGAATCAGTGACCCTTTTTAGGATAAGTTAACCCTCGTGCTTCACTAATCTTGCATTTTCTAGATTACAGAATTAAAAAAGCCTTTCACAGCTATCATTTATTTTCTGCTCAAACTTTTAGACTAATGCAAGAAATCAGTCTCAATTAGAGATTAGCCATTTTTGTGAAGACGTTTTATTGCAGTGGTCCACAGGGCTTTACTGATAAGGGGAGCAAGACAGGAAATGAAGCCATAATCTAGAGGGACTCGGCAGTGAGAGAACATACATTCAGTGAGGCATCTGTACTAGCTGGAATGTATTTACCTTTCTGGAAAGAATCTCCTGAATAAACATACCTCCAAATGAATTTGTAAAGAAATGAATTTGTAAAGAAAAAGTTTAAAATGTCGATAATTAAAAAGTCAATAATCTCTTCTATAGGACCTAGTAAGTTAATTTTATATTAGTTGACATGATACTCTGAATAAAGACTGTGTTTGAAAATCAGTTTTTTAAAGCAGTGTCCACTGATATGATAGATGAGAACTTTCTTTTATCTTTCATCTTGGGAAGGACATTTTTCCTTTAACAAGTCAAAGGCAATTTGAATGTTGGTCCATCTTATTTTGGGAGTCTAAGGTTTAGAACTATAATCATCTCTTGTGCCTAATTATAAGGTACCTGTGTTCAGTGGAACAACTAATCTCTTCTGTTTTGTCAGTTATTCTAAACTTTAGTGAGCATACATCTACATACGAGCTATCTTTGGGTATCAATGTCTCCTAGTTCAAACATTTCAGGGCAGGAAGTTCTATTTAGCGAATTGAGACACTATGGAGTCTGTCAGAGGTTCAAATATTCATTTCTAGAGCTGTCATACTCTTGGCCACCTTCCAAAGGCATTGACTTTATGAAAGAAAGTGACTTTATCTGCTTTAAGCCTAATAAGGCATTCTTTCTCAAATGACTAGCTCACTACTGGTATTAATATAAGTTATATTTTCATTTTCAAAAATATACATCTGCTTCTAGGATATAAAATAACATATTCTTTGCATTAAATATGCTAAGTAACTGCATAAGATGAAAACCATTCAGAAAATATAATTGGCAAATGTTTTAGAATTCATTCTGTTATACATTTTATCCTTTTTATGTAAATTTTAAAGGATTTATTAAAGTTTCTTTACTAAAATGATGTAGTGAGTTTCTAGTGTTTTTAAAGTAAAGATAATTTATTGACTAATGGCATTTAAACTTTTTTTTGTACTTTATAAAGTATTAAAGGAAAATATAAAGAAGCAAAAAAAGAAATGCAAGTAGACTTTGTTACATACAAGGGAAAAAAACAAGATTTGCTGTCTGCAGTGAGTATTATATATATATATTTTTCAAATACACAGGATATCACATAATATAGTTTTAAACTATAAAGCTTCAGAAGTTAAATGCTACAAACATAAAAATTCATAAGAAATTTCAATTATTTAAATGTCACATTTATTTGATTATGTGAATTTTGAATGAAATGGGTTTTTTTTCCCAAATAACAGTTGCCGTCTTCAAAGAGGACTGAAATTTTTAAAATGCACAATTTATTATTCAAAATTCATAAAACTAAATACATGTAAATAAAATTTACCTAATTAAAGTTTGAAGTTTTGTTTTTCTTCTAAATTTGTAGTATATTTCAAGGAAAAGTAACAATGGTATGCCCTTAAAACAGCTCTCTGGAAAGACAAAAAACAAAACGAACAAAACAAAACCTCTCTGATTTGCAGTGTTTCCAGTAACTACTACCACCATGGCTGATTTCAAGCTACCAGTGTGATGTCACTAAATGCAGAGGTGGCTAGAGATATGCCCAATTGGCTCTCCAAAACTGGAAGAGGCTGCTCCAGAGCATAATTCAAAAGAGCTGATTAATTTTTTTTAAAAAAAAGTAAACTGAATTCAAACAAAGAGAGGTGATTAAGTGATATTTAAATTAAAATGGAAGAAATATATAAGGAAGACGTAATGTATGATTTATATGCAAGCATTAGACACTGTGTCATATTCTGATTTTTAGCTAAAAGGAGATGTAGTATCTGTGTGTGTTTGTGTGTGTGTGTATAATAATGTTTGTCACTTTTGTCAAGAACTAGGAAAAGTTTGAGATTTTACCCAATTTTCAAGCAAAAAAAACTGATCTGTCACAGTTTTATGGACCCTGGCAGAAGACGTGCACCTCTTGGGCCAGACCCAATAGACTTTACTCATAAGACATAGCTAACAGAATCTGCATCAAAAAGGCCCCCAAGTCTCATGGGGTGACACAGATGGGTCCAGATGGACGACTGTAGAAATAGTAGTTATGTTAAAGAAAGGAAAATTGAGCTTAGACAACCCACATCTGGCAGTAAGTACACATACCCTTTGGTCAGATAAGAGACCTTATTTCTGTCTTCCAAGGCTGTTTGTTATACAAACATCCTTGAAGAGAAAGTCTGGAAAAAAAGGAAGTCAGTACCTCTGCATAGAAGATGTACAAAAACATAAGAGACCCACAGAGATAACTGTCTCCCCAAATCTATTATTTATACTGACAATTATTGTTATTCACTGTAGTATATTTATAAAGTCACCACCAACACTGAATTAGCAAATATTGAACCATTGCTCACAGGAGAAATAAAGTTAGGCTCCTGCCAGCTTCTGGTCACATTTTCATAGACCAATAAATATACAACTTTTTTTTTTTCCCCCTGTCTGCTATATAACCTTTTAAAATGTGTATTTCTGTTTAATGATGGCTTATATAATATATAATGTCAACTCATATAACCTGAACTCACAACCAACAGCACTATAACTCACGCATGAATGAAGTTTGTCTAACATATGTTTCCATATGATCCATAACAGCCTTCTTAAGAACACCAGCTCTTCACACTATGCTTGGGGGTCATTTTAAACAGCGAATCACCAACAAAACCCACAAAATGAGAAAAATGTGGTATACTAAATAGACCGTGAAAAGTACACTTGTTTACGGCATCCCAGCTGCAACAAGAAGGGGGAGCACCTCCTTATTTGGCCTCTGCTGGGAAGGTGGCCACGGGGTGGCTCCAGTGTTTTGAAACTACCCTTGACCTCAGGTAACCACTGAAGCACCCTGAGTATGCTAGAGGTTACAAATGAACTTTCGCAAGCAAGTGATTTGTAAATGCAGAACCCACAAAAAAATGGGGATCGGTGGTATGCTGCTGCAGTATATTAAGAACATAGACTATAAAGAGAAGAAAATATTCTTCATCGCCTCCAGCTTTACTTATCAATATAAAATTTCAAAATATGTATCCAGAATGTCCTGTTGAGTTAAGAATGAAGGTGTTTAAAAATGTGTAGTCTCTGCTCCAACATGTTTATAATCTGTGGTTGGGTTAAGCCAGGTGCATACATTCTTAAATTCAAGGGAAGTAGTGACATGACATAGTATAGGGAAGCAAAACTTGTCACCCCAAAATGTCTCTTTGCCATGTGGATTATTCGAACTGTAACAATCAAGGCCCGAAAGTTTCAAGAAGAAACTTTGACCTTCCTTCTAACTGCCCAAAACAATTTAGATAGAGGGCCTGTTCCCAGATGAGAGGTATCACCAGAGATATCGGCAAAGAATATAGGCTAGTTTTTATTCTAGCCTGGTGGTGGCGGAAATTCTGCAGGGTCTAGAGATCTGAGTCCACACTGTCCCATTGTCTCTGCATGACCCAGCAAACAGTTATTTACCAAACATTTGGTTTTCCATCTCCATGGGAATTGCTTTCTTCCCTTTTGAGGTCCCAGATCACTACCCCCAATATCCTGTTTTGTCTTTAGCTGAAGATAGTATTTAAGGTGAGGGTTTTGGCCATTTTGGTTTACCATTTTTCTGGGTCTCTCCCATGTCTACATGTTGTTAAACTGTTGTCTGATTTTTTTTCCTGTTTTTTTTTTCCTGACAAATTGACATCTGTCTCATGTCAATTTTAATTCTTAGACCAGCCGGAAGAACCTAAAAAGGTAGAGGAAAATTTCTTCCTCCCAGATAATAGGTACCTGAGAAAATCTGAGAGGGCAGAGAAAGAAGAGGTCTCCTCTAGATGGAAGAAGGGGAGGTCTATATTAAAGGAATATTTCAAGAAGTTTGAATTTAATTTATGTCTTAAAATACTAAGAGATAGGCTTGAAGCTATTACAGTCAGAAGAAACAGCAAAGGAAACAATTGGTGACTATTCTTAGTGGAATGTATAGTCTACTGGAAGGAAAAATGGTATAGTAAGCTTGAAAACAATTTGAAAGTATAAATAGTAAGAATTGGAATTCCTAATTAATAGCAATACATCAACTAGAAATATTTGTTTTAAAATACATCTCAATCCTTTCAACATCTATCTAACCCAGCCCCTCCACCCCATAGTAGTTCAGGCCCTTCTCATCTTTCACAGAAACAATTTTAATTTCCTTCTAATTTGAAGCCTTGCCTCCAGTCTTTTTCCTCTCATACAATTTTTATTATTGAAATATGTCACACACCATACAATTCACCCTTTTACAATGCAAAATTCAGTGAGTTGTAGAAAACTCACAAAGTTGGCCAACTATCAACACTTTCTAATTCCAGAACGTTGTCATCACCCCACAATGAAAACCTATATCCATTAGCAGGCATTCTCTAGCTCTCCTTCCCTTCAGTTTCTGGCAAGATAATTTGCTTTCCATCTCTACAAATTGGCCTATTAGAATATTTCACATAAATGGAATCATACAATATGTGGCTTTTCATGTCTGGCTTCTTTTGAGGTCAGTTCATGTTGTATTGTGTACCAGTACTTCAACCCTTTTGATTGTTGAATAATAATCCATTTCAAGGGGATATCCCATTGTGTTCATTCATCATTTGATGAACATTTAGGTTGTTTTCTCTTTTTGGCTATTATGAATAATGCAACTATAAATATTAGTGAACAAGTTAATTTGTTTGTGGACATAGGTTTTCTATTCTCTTGGGTAAATACCTGAGAAAGGAATTGCTGGGCAATATGGTAACTCTATGTTTAACTTTTTGAGAAACTGCTCCACTCTTGACTTTCAATTTAGCAAAATTGTAAAACAGGTAAGGATCTGAGGCAGTACATTCATTCCACAGTGTTAACCTGCCTGTGACAGGAAGCTACCTTGGAGACTGTTTCAGTGGTAAGTATAAGCTATGTTTCACTGAGGCTACTGCAAAACTGCTGAAAGACTGTGTCATTGATTTTATGAGGGGCTTGCTTTTGTCAGCCCTGCAGTGGGGAAAGAATGCTTGTTTCTGCAACTGACTGCATTGACCGACTATTGTAATAGCAGGATAAAACTACTACTGTTTTGTACGTAAACAGATAGGTTACAATGTCAGAATATTCCTGGACACAGAGAGGGAGTCAAGTGCATTATTCTGCTACATGCTTTGTTGGATAGGTTTGCTATTATAGATATACCCTTTGTTAGTTCTTCAATCTGTGTTACTCTTCATCAGTGATTCCAAAAGCGTATTCTCTGTGGGAAGGATACCTTTAAGTCTTTTTAGAACTTTCTATCTGATTTTGACACTGTCTGTGCTGCCTTATTTTTAGTGAGAAACTTTACTCTTTAAAATCTTCATGATCAATGTATTTGGTCTTTGGCATGCGAAAGTTCTACAATATGTATTACTAACTCTATACATCACTTATTTAACAATCAAATTGTTAACATTTTAAATTCATATTTAATAAATAAAGCTGTCAAAATTTTAATGCTGGTTCTCTAGGCATTAAGTTAGTGTTTTATGCCTCTTTTAAAGATAAAACTGTAAAGAAATTTTTAATATTTTATAACATTATTTTGTTAAAAGACTTCTTATTTCAGGTTAAATAGAGAAAAATCAATGTGAATATGTAATGAATTTTAATATAAGACAGTTATAAAAGAATGATGTTAATTTTTCTCTTATGCTCATTAACAATTTATATTTTACATTTCGTGAATGTTCAGTTCATTGAGATTTTAAAAAAGAGAACCCTAGTCATGAGGGAGAGACTTCACAATATGGAATTTGAAACAGGAATGTCAAGAAATTTTTATTGAATGAACTGCATCCCCAGAGAGTTTTCAAATGTACTTTGAAGAAATATGCCAGGAAGAAGAAAGTACCTGACCAGTGTTATCTCAAAAGTGAGAGAAAAACAAAGCACCAAATATTTTGGAACTTACTTTATCAATTACAAAAGTAAATATTTCATTAATTTTATTAGAAAAATACACAAGAAACATCTACTATAAACCAGGCACTCTTCTAGATGTCAGTATTCTGTACTGAAAAAAACTGGTGCAATTTATGCCCTTGTGGAGTTTTTAATTTAGTTTATCATAATATAATAATCTGTATCAATACATAATTACAAATTATGATATATAATATGCAGGGGTATGAGAGTATTCATATACAGAATTCAATGGGGATTTTATATGGATTGAGGGATCAGGAAAAGCCACTCTTTAGAAGTAACATTTCACCTAAAAGGAATATGAATAGGAGCTTTCCTGATAAATATTTTGCAAATGTTCACATTTGAAGCAACAAAGAAGGCTTAGATACTACAATTGGTACACAGTAACTGAGGTAAGAAAGGTACAAGAGAAAGACGGTAGTAAGCAGGGGACAGTCTAATAAGCCCTTTGCTAAGGAGTTTACATTTGTCATATGTTAAAGGAACATGTACTAAGGGTTAGGAGGGAGTAACATCATGTGATCAGTGATTTTTTAAAATAACAGTAGAAATAATGAAGAGACTATCGTCTGGTTAGTTGCCATGATAGAAAACATAGCAACTAATTAGCTGTCTATTCAATGTTTCTCAACACTGAGAAATAATGGTTGTAAAACTATTGTCTCTAAGCTCCAAACTAGCCCTTCTAATCCACACTATATGATTCTGGGACTGGGACCCTCCAAACTACATCTTTCCCTTCCCAGTGGCTTTCTGTAAGTTTCTACCAATAGACAGCACCAGAGGTGCCTAGTCTTCCTATCTACATCGCCCGGATAGTAAGCATTACTTTCATGCAGCTGCAGTTGGTTCTAGCGGTGGTTGGTTCCAGTTTCCAAATTCTTTCAATATTCACAGAACCAGCTTCACTGGCTTCTTTTAAGGCACCAGCAGAGGCCAGGCTGTGCCCTTCTCCTTCACTTCTTGAGTTCCAGCTCTGCAGGCTCTTCCTCTGAGCTCCCAAGATACCACCTCCAGCTGGACTATGTCTCCTCTACAGAGTTCTACTTCTTTGGGCCCTACCTCTAAACTTCAGATTCTGATAAACACATCTCTTTTTCCCCCAGGCCTAGGGGTAAGAGACACTCCCTGCACTTATTATTTCTGTGATGCTTTGGTATCGCCTTTTTCCTTTATAATCCTCTAAGTCCTTCTACACCTATTTAATCAATTTTCTATATTAAATGCTCTTTGTTAAAATAAATCCAGTGCCAGAAACAAGTTTTTCTAACAAAAAAATCCTTAAAAAAATAAAATTTGAAAAGGCAAAAATATATAATTAACATAATGAAAAGCTACAGTGAAAAAGTATACTTTTTCAAATATTATATTAAAAATAATTATTGCAAGTTGTTTTAATATTCAGTTTTCACAGTTAGGATCATTTGTGTAGGTATATTCATGATCTATATTTTTACTCTAAATATAACACTGATGTCACTAAGTATTACAACAGAAAAATTGTACAGCTTAAAATGTAAAGTCAAGTCATTGACTCATTCATTTAAGTGAAATTTTTCTTGATACTCAGTACTGTCTGTAATAAGAAGAAAGATGAAATTTGCAATAGACATGTTCTAATAAGTATCAGTGCAATTACCTATAAGAGTTTGCAAAGAGTCTATGATTGAATGTGTGGATGTAAATTAAGCCAAATAATTTTAAAACTTAAATTACATCTTTGAGACAGGTCATTAATTCTTACAGATTAACTGAATACTGTCACACTAAAGGAAGCATCCTTTGTTCTTTCTAATAAATAATAGTCTATTTAGAACTAGAAAATATCTTAGATTTTAACATAATCTAGATCATGACTCTACAAGTTACAATTTAAAAGTATTGTTATGATACATATATTGGAGTTAAATAATGATCGGATTATAACCACAACTTTCCATGCATTTATATACTGAGACTAGCATTGTTGCATAAAAATGTAACCAAGATGGAGTTGAGTCCTAGACTATGCCTGAAATGGGATTATTATTCATCTTTCATATTTATAGAAATGGATGATTATTTGATTGTATCACCATACAATGAAAATTCTTCTCTTCATTACAGAATGATTGTAGCTGTTTATGTATTCTTACTAGGCAGGATATTGTTCAGTCTGAATATAAATATAGACAGGGTTATTAGTAAAGTGTCCAGATGGAAATTTCTTTTGTTGGTAGCCCTTCTGAACCTGAATAGAAAAGTAAGAGTTGACATAATTAAAGCCATACTGCTTTATAAAGTAAAAAAATTTTAGCTGCCATGTTGCCATACCAAAAATCAACTCATTTGAAGCACTATAATGATGTAGAAGAGTTTAGACTATATATACCATTACCATATGATGAATATTTTTTCCTGCTTTTAAAATACTGTATAACGGGAGATTAGAAAAGGTCAGTCTTCCAGAAAACATTTTTTAGCATGTATTTTGTGCCAATAGCATGCAAATAACAAAGAATATGTTTAATGAAAGATATGGTCACTATTCCTGGAAATGTATAGTCAGGAAGGAATATGTATAATACATTTTAATTGATACAATAAATGAGATATTTATAAAGTGAAAGGAGAGGCTTAGGAGAGTGATTATGCCTAACTTCATAAGCAAGGTAGAATTTAGGTTAGAATTGAAGGGTATTTTTTTCTGCTAAAACTAAAGAATAGTTATATATTCTTATATATATATATATACATATTATATAGTTATATAATATTATGAGCATCCTGATAGTATGCGTATGAATAAGACCAGCATTAATAAATTAAACCATATGTGCCAAATGATTAGTATTAGTGAACACACATAGAATTCAGGCTTTGAATGTTTACAGAAATTTTCACATAATTAGAAAAATGGGCTGGTCTTTAACTAGTAAGAAGTGAGATCAAGAGGAGGACATGAGTTATTTCCAAAAACAGGTGAACACATGCAATAATATGTTGAGAGGGGAGGACAGAACAAAATGAAAATATTCAGATGGAGTTACAATTTTAAAAGAAAAAGATGAGGTATCTCTGTAAACAGAAGTCAATAGTGCAGGCCCTTGGAATACCAGGTTAAGAATTTAAACCTATTGTTTTTTATTCAGTAGGTAATAAGGTGTTGGTGCAGGTTGAAATCAGGACTGTGACATGACAAAGAGGAGCTTTAGAAATATTAATCCAGTGATGGCTGAGAAAATAGATTCTATTGTTATTTACAACAATGGACCATGAACAGGGTGTGGAAAAGACAAGGTCAACGAGTGAAAATATGCTGTGCCTTAAAATAGGAAGTCAACACTGAGAAGACCTACTAGCTTTTCCAGGCATGGGCTTGATAATGATATACTGTGAGACTGTCACAGAGCAAATAGGTTCAGAAATTTTAAAAAGAATAGACTTGCTTCAGGGGAAATTTTCTAGGAGCGGTGTCAGATAAGAAACTCATAATCCCACAAAGACAAAATGTGTTTGTTTCCTTGGCATAGAGATGGTATATAAACAATGAAATAGCTACATGTATCTGTCATTACTGACTGATAACTTATTCCATTCACTTGAATGCCTTTTCATATCTTAGCTTTTTACATTCTTTTGGGACTTTGACTATATCACTATTCAATTATGATAATAAATAAAATGTGTATATTACCCTACATAGTCAAGAGTCTGTAGACTCTTTTCTATATTCTTTGATTTTCATCTTTTATTACTTTCTCTATTATTTTAACAACTTTTTTTCTTTACTTTTCAATGATGAAGAGAAAGAAACACGGTCATTAAGAAAGTCGAACCAGCTATCTACAATATTAAATAACTACATGTTTAACTGAATACTATAAAAATACAAAAACTCTGATTAACATGTACTACTTCAACTCTTTTAAATCTTTGTTTAAAAGAAGTCTACAGAAATGTTACACAGTAAATGTACTTTAAAAGGGATATAAGTGCTCAATTATTGGACTTTATATATTTGTGAGTATATCACAAAATATAGAGGAAGCAGAGATTAAATACTCTGGTAGCAAAGTTGCTGATATATAACTTTTAAATACTCTGGTAGCAAAGTTGCTGATATGTAACTTACTGTTGAATGGATTAAAAAACAATGGTTACATTTTGTTCTCAATTTCAAATACATATAATAAAATAATTATATTGTATTATAATTTATTTTATTTTTATTATAATTATATTTTTAAATTTTATCAACTTTAAATATACTTCCTACATTCAAATAATTAAAAAGAACAGTATGACAACATCCTTATATATATATGTTTTAACAAAATTTACCAAATTTTAATATTTTATTATAGTCTTTATACACACACACCCGTTACTTTCTGAAAATTTAGCTACTACCTATATATGTATTTATGTACATATATATAATTTAAAAGGAAGTTGTAGAACTCATAACACTTAAACCATAAATATCTCAGTATGAATTTTCTAACCACAAGATTATCTTCCTGCAGAGGTACAGTAGCATTACCATATTTGAGAAAATTATCTGGAATTCTATAAAAAATTAACAGTGATACTAGAATATATTAATAATTTAGAGTATATATTCAAAGCAGCTTTAATATGCCTTTTATAGCAACAAGTGCTGCTTCTCCACCTCCTCTTCCCCCACTTTTTCCTCATCCTACTTTTCTAACACATAAGCCAAACAAGATATGCTCATTGTATTCACTGTTATTCATCTTTAATGTCTTTTGATCTAGATTACTCCCCTAGCCTTCTCTTTCTAAATAACACTAATTTATTCAAAAGTCAGACCAAGTATCTTGAAGTATATCCCATAGTCAGGATTTGTCAGATTGTTTCCTCATGACTAGATACAAGTTGAACAGTTTTGTGTGGCAAGGATACTTCATCAGGCACCAATGGCAGATTTTACCGTTATTGGTGATGATAAATTTGGTTGAATTTATCATCAACCTAATTTATCATGAGAGGTTGAATAACAGGTTTCTCTTCATTCTGAAGGTTCATTTTTTCCCCCTGTGTATTACTAAGTAATCTCTTGAGTGAAACACTTAAAATCATGTAAATAACGTTCCCTCCAACATTTCTTCCAAAGGTTTTAGCATCTACTGATGATTCTGGCTAAAATTAAATTTATTGCAGGGGATTTCAAAACGGTGATTTTCTAATTCAATATTTTCTACACTTATTAGCCAGCAGTTGTTTTCTAAATATGAACTTTTGTTTTTGTTTCTTCACCTCCCTCTCTCTTACCCTTAAAACTCACTATGTGCTCATAATATCTTATTAAATTTAGTGTGTTATGATACATCATCATCATTTCTATTATGTCAAGTCTAAAATCGGACATCAGTAGCTTTTTAAAACCACTTCCTGTGACTGTATGACCGTAGCTATTTCATATATTTACAGTTGAAGAACATTTCCAATGTACATTTAGTTTCAATTCAAATTAACAGAGAGTTGACATGAGATTATGTGCACTAATTTTATTATTGACTGGCCTACTATATGTGGTCAAGTCAGTAATACTGCGGTCCAATAACTGTGTCAGAGAATTTGCATGCAGGAATTTAGCATCTGAGGGACAGTCACCCTAAGTGGATATTTAATCTGCTCTGTGCATTTTCTGAACCTTCCTTAACTCATGTTTTCAGTCTATCCTAGTGTTGAAGTATGTTGCTGAAGTTTACCAGCAACAACAGTAATATGATTTTCATAGGCATTAATGGAAGTTTTAAAAATTAATTTTAATGAACTAAATTGAACAAAGGTTTTGGAATCCCATAGCAAACTCCATTCAGAACAAAATATTTTGAAAGGCTTATGTCTGTTTGATAAGAAATCAAAACAGTCACTGGAAGCTACGGAGCTCAAAAAACTTTGAGTTCCAGAGAAATTTCTGTTTCAGGTCCAAGTGAAGTTCCTGCTTTTTGTTAGCCTGATTATTTTGCTTGAGTGGCTTCCTACAAATACATAACTCCCTCGCCTCTTCCCCACACACAAATCTTTAAAACATGTAAAATAATGAAATAGAGGAGTATGATGTCAACCTTATATGTGGGCTTTATCACAATCTACAAAGTTCTTATATTTTATCATAGTCTCTGTGTGTGTGTGTGTGTGTGTGTCTGTGTCTGTCTCAGAAAAACTGGTTAGATATTCATCCTCTAGTAAATCTTTTTCTAGTTAGTGATTTTAAGCTTTTTTTTTTTTTTTTTGCAAGACACCTGGAAAATGTCATTTTCCTGTCTCACCTTATATAATAGATGTTTTTGAAAAACAAATTAGGTTCTGTTACTTTACATAAACTATGAAGGAAAGGTATGAAAATCAGGTTTCCAGATCCCAGTACTTAAATTACATTTTCATTAATGTTTTCTAATTTTCTTAGCTCATTTGGTTATTTCCCAGTAAAGGTGCATACTTTGTTATGATTAGTTTCAGAATTCACATCGTTGACTAAATAAATGTTTAAAATTGTAGTAACTTCTAAATTCACAGTAGTCAATTTAGTTATTTGTACTTCTCTCACAACTTTCAAAGAGTAATGCAATTTTGATTGGGCATATTTTTGTAAATGATGCAAATAATTTTCTCTATTTAATTATTATGTTAAGTTTAATGTTAATTAAATACTGATGGTAAACCTAAGAATGTTCATGAGGTATTATTTTATTATTTAGTTATTTCCTAAATAATTCTTATAACTAAGGTTATTTTCTGAATATACTACAGTATTAGGCACACATCCATTTTTATTACTAAAATCTTTTCATATAAAATTGTTTTGAACATTGATTTTTATTTACCTACAAGTCTTAAATTTCTGAACTCCTATAAGCCAAAGCAAGTTCTCAGTTACCCAGAATATTGATAAAAAAAGTGGTATGAGATTTTCAAAGTGGTACCAAATCATTATTTTTTGCCCTTAGTATTGAAACATCTAATAGTCAATAGATTCCAATTATTTTAAAAGTAAATAACAATATAAGGCAATAACTATGTCAGAGTTGGAAAACTTTCTGGATGTCCCTACTTAACACTTTTCTTTCCCTATTCCAGATGCCTCCATGTAGACCATAACTCCTCTCAGAACGGAATTATGAAAACAAGAGTGCTGTACCCTTAAATATACAAACTTCTGCCATTTATAATCCACATATCCACTGCTTTAGAAAGATTATTAGTTTAGATATAAAAGAGCTAAAATGTGAAATTGTAGTAAAAAATAAATAAAATAAGTTTAAATTGTTATTCAATGTCTAGAATATATATAGAGTAATTATATAAAAGGGTTTGTGAAAGAATATTTGAATTTGTGCATTTAATAAAGAGACATGTGTGTTACTAAATTTTCTGAGTATATTGTCAATAGTTTGTGACTCTTTTCTATTTATAGAAGATAAACTTTATCAGGGGGAATTTATAAACATATATTAGGATTATTTCTTTTCAGTTAGAAATTGCTAAATCTTATATAGCTCATTGGGAGAGTCAAACCTTATTAACTTTACTAGATATGGCACCTTGATATTAGCTTAGTTGACTTTACTTAGAAAGGTGTCTCATATATCAGTTTGACAAAAACAAATTTGCTTACTGTCAAGTTCTATTTTAAACTATTTCAAAAATCACTTTTTTAAACTTTAAACATAATTTTATAAAAAATAGAGATCTATCACACACACACAGATATATATATTTTTTCTTTCCTTGGATTTCCTAAATATTTTGCAGAAAGAGTGAGACACAATTTATCTGTTATAAGCATAATCACCTGACTAGTTTTATCCTGCATAAACTTAATAGCAATATTTCTTTCTGTATCTCTTGGCTAATAACATTTTTCATGTTCCAGCGAGGCTGGACTATATTTTACTTTAGCTTTGAATTAAATCCTGGAAACTTGGAAGAAAGAAAAAAAAAAACTTTTTTAAGGAAGAGTATATAGATCTTTGTCATATACTTTATAATTTTCATGGAACTTTTTACATATTTTTATGTTTCTTCTTTCTATTAAATATTATCAGAAATCTAAGTTATGCTATAAGATCACGACTTTATTCTAAACCAAGCCCTTTTAAAATTAAAGGTGTTCCAGTAGTGAAGCATAAGCCGTTGTTAAGATCCTTCAGGAGAGTGAGAATAGAAGCCATTCATTTCTTCTCTAATGGGATCACATATTTCCAAAGGGAATTTTTATTTTAATGAAATCAATTGGCCTTTCCTTTGGCCTGGATCACAAGGATACATAAAAAGATACCTCTTACTATTTTGTTTTTCTTCATGGAGACACTCCTATTGTATTTTTTGCAACATGTTCACATTCTTTTCTGCTGCCATTTTTTCCAATTTATTTTATTCATTCCTAAAGGAATTTAATGCTAGACACAACTTGCTCATGAGTGAACACCCATTGTTTTTAAAAGAGTTATGCAAAACCCTGAGTAACTTTCCATATATAATACAAGGGTGTCCAAGTATATGTGATTTCTGGTATATAAAGGCCAATTTTTTTTTTACTACTCGTGTTTCTGAATGTGACTGGTTACATGGGATAAGAAGAGGGGGATAGAAAAAGAGCATTAGTTCTAAAAATGATTAATTTTGAACATTCATTTTAAACATATATTCATAACGTTTTTAAACAACCTTCATGAGTTCTTCATGAGTTCAATGGCATTCCTGGTTCTTTAGTAAATTGCACCTCTTTCTCTGGATCTTCACGATGCTTGAGTAACAGAATTATACATTTGCCTTTAGCAAACATTTTATAATTTGTAGGAAGACATCTATATCCATGAAGTCAAAACTAAAATAATATAAAATACTGGTAACATCAGGTGATGTTTTAGGAAGGATACACTGAACATCTCTTTTTTCACAAGATACTCATTTATTATTTCTTAGTATTTCAAGTTAATGCATACTTTTGTAATTATAGGAAAGTTACTAAAGGAAGGGTCCATTGGCTCAAAGAATATAATGGAAACACTAAGAATTCTACTACTGCTTTATCCAACTGTACTGCAGAGGTTCAGAATAAAGTGTGCCACTTTTAATGAAGATTATTTTGAGCTAAAGGCAATCGAGACACTGTGGGTTGAAGAGAAACTACTGCCCCTTCCTTAACTACTTAAAAGAATTTAAATTGGGGAATTTTTTTCAGAAAAGAGTTATTACCAAAGATAAATTTTATCCACGTGTCCTTATCTATATGACAGGGTAAACATCTAATTGCCAGACATCTGCTCTTCTTCTTAGAGACTGTGAATGACCTTCCTGTCCTTGAAAACCCCAGGCCTCTATCCCATTCCTTAGCTCAGAATGGCTTATATACCTCATTTTACCTTTATGTCTCTGAACTTCTCATTTATATGGGATTCCTGTATGTACAGAATTAAATTTGATTTTCTCCTGTTAATCTATTTCATGTCAATTTAATTCTTAAGCCAGCCAGAAGAACCTAGAAGTGTAGAAGAAATATTTCTTCCTCCCCAACAATACTTTCCAGCAAGTGTCAGCTACAAAATTTCCAGCTCCCAGGAAAAAATGAAAATGTTGGTTCCCTTGACAGTAAAGCATTTAAAATGCTATAAGAGTAATATAATATAAAGTTTTTCTATTCTTCTGGAGTCTCTCTCTTGACTTGTCACGGGGTTTTTTATTTGCTATCTAATTTTCTTCTAAATAAAGAAAAAATAACATTTTAAATTTAATAATTTGTTTACTGTTCATCTTTATATCATGCCAATTTTAAATGTAAATATAAGAGAATTTAACTCATCTGCAGAATCACTGAAATTATACAACTTGTATTTCATACTTTGTACACGCATATGTATTTCTTTCTTAGACAAACAGTGAAAGCACTGTGCAAAAACTAACTCAATAATTTTATTTAATTTATTCATATGTGTGCATTCTACCAACACTGTAACTTTGGCTTACTGATTAGTAAAGAGGAACTGAAAGGAAAAAGAATATGAGTTGCCCTATCTTTGCCTCTTTCTGTGAGAAGCATTTTCAGTTTAAGTGGTTGTCATGGGAAGTAACATGACTAAGAAAAGTCTTGGTGGATTTGTGTTTCTTAGAATGCAATTGCTTTCTTTCTGCATCTGAAGCAAGTTTTGGTTTTAACAGAACATACACCTCTTGGAGAGCTACCCATGTCCATTTTTTCAGTCATAGATGTAGCATGCCTATTTTGTACTCACTAGATATCTTGCTGAATTATTGTGCATTGTGGGACCTCTGGAATTTAGTGTTCTTGGAACATCAAAAATGCTATATATAAACAGGTTGAAAGAACATCAGATATGAATATAGGGCCTATCTCCTCTGTGCGTACACTTGTGCATTGGCCCATTGGATTTCACTTCCAAAACACAAGTTAAAAAATAAAATTATCAAGAATTTCAAGATGGTGCAGTAACCAAGTACAGTACCTCTTTGAGCTCAGGGCCTTTTGCAATTGCATTGATTGTACAAACTTAAAGCCAGCCTCGACTAGTAAACAGCATTGTCTTTTATGTCAGGTCACCTGCTTTCATGAGCCCACAGTTTCTCACTTCTTGGGCAGCTGCTTTTTAGAGAATAATTTTTCTCTATTATTGTAAGATCATAATAATTGTGGTAATTATCCATGATCTGTGCAGGAGAAAGCAGCTTTGGATATTGCAATTCAATATGTCGATTTTTATCGACTGAATTTGCCACCCCAAAATATGATTATTTTAAACTGATTATTTTTAAGAAACAGCAGACAAAAAGCTCTGAAAGCTGAGCATGAATTACCCTTTTGCAAGAGACATTCACATTTTTAAGGGAAATCTGCATTTGTGAGCATCTCTCTCCCTGTACCAAGAAGAGAAGAATGACCAAGTCTCCAGAAATTCTTATCAGTGAAGGCTATGACCTAAATCTGCCTAACAACCTTATCCTTCTGATTTTCCTGATAGCTTCCTATAACTGGCTTCCCCCCTGCACCAGCCAACATCTTCTTTTCCCTTTAACTGGAGATGGGATTTAAGGTGGTGGCCTGGGCTATTTTGGGAAGTTACTCAGTTTTCCTGGGTATCTCTCACATATACAGGAGTTATATGTGTTACTAAACTTCTGTTTGTTTTCCTTCTGTTAATCTGTCTTTTATTACAGAGGGGTCTCAGCCAAGAACCTAGGCAGAGGGAAAATTATTTTTCTTCCCCTATTTACCTATTTTCACTATTTTTGTTAATGACATTCACTTGCATCATCATCTCTACCTGGTGCCATTGTTTTGTTTTGCCAAACAAAAACCTCTTTTGTTTTGCTTTTGTTCGGGGAAAGAAAAAACAAAATGGAGTCAGTATTGCCAAATAGCTCTCTAAAATGGACCCGAAGAGGCCATTGAGGAAGTGGGACTTAACGCACGCCTCAGCCTGAATGGAATCTGACCTTTTGACCGCTGATTATCTTAACACAGGCATTCAAAACATCTGCCCAATGCTCCAGAAACTCCAGATACTTATCCCATCCTATTCTAAAATAACTTGTGATTCCTTAAGAACAATATTTCCTGACTTGCATCAGAGTCAATCACAATTTCTGCCAGATAACTTTAACAACCTTTAGCATTTGTCCTTATAAGCCCCTGACTCTTTCTCTTCTCCAGAACATTCTTCCAGTTTTTCCCAAATCTGTGTCTCCCAAATTGCATATCCTAAGACCCCAAATTCAGCTCTTTGTTCTTTGCAGCCTTGATACCAATTACTATTCAAAGTTCTTTCAAGGCAAGGAAAGTAAACATCTGATTCTAAAGCCTGAGGGAAAAAAATTTTTCTCCTTACATAAACTATCAAAAAACACACATATTTTCAGTCTGTCCCATACCTTTGAATTCAGGGTAATAGGTGTGAAATTGCTGAATCTTTCTGGATTTCTGTCATTGAAATTGGCTCATTCTAATTGGCATCTAACTCCCAACTGGTAGATGCTATGTCAGTTATGATTCAATGAATGTCTTTTCATCTTCAATATGTTGCTGACATTTTAAACTGCTATTTTTCTTCCTTCATGGTTTTCTGATTTTAATTATTCTGCTACTATGATGTTTGTCTTGTTTGAATGCAGGGTTTTTTTTGTTTCTGTTTGTTTGTTCTGTACTTGTAATATGTTTTCTGACAATTTTCCTGAAACCAAAATGTAAAAATATGAAAAATATTGTAAAGCCAAGTAGCTTTGGTCTTGCTTCCTAACATTTCAGAGAATCACTGATGTTTTCTTTCCAAGAAAAAAATGTGTTGGCAGCTTTCCTTTTTTGCATTAGAAAGCAAAGCATACAAAAATTCATACTAACAAAGACTGTTAGTTTGAATATCTTGAAAGGAAATTTCCAGTGGCACTCAGACTTCAACACTTTTCCTTGCAGTGACACTATGATTTAAGCTATTGTAAGCTTACATTGTTTTTCTTGAAATTTCTTTAAGTGGATCTTTTGTGTATGATCAAATTATCTGATAAAGATTAAATTAATAGGATCCACATCATTTTGAATTTTACAAAATTAATTTATTACAATATGTAAATGGGAATTATTGATCGTAGTTATATCAAAGTTTCATCCCTGATTTTTAGTCCAGATATATGTTAAAATATAATGGGAATTTAGTATTCATCCAGGCTCAATATTAAATGGTAAAATGCAAATATATGAAGATATAGTCTTCATGAATTTACCAGTTTAGCTGGAGACATATCATGCTACAAGCACATTTAACTTTGCTCTCCAAAGGTGTGCTCTTTTCTTTCAAATTTTTGCAGATTGTCTCCTCTCCTTTATCATGGTTTCTTTGCTGTCTTATTACTTTAAATTGCAATTGGTTAGATCTAGCCTCATTAACATGATGTTCATATTCTTCTCTATAATAAAGTAACTGAAACCCATATTCCTGATAGAGGTAAGATTATATGTCAGTGGTTCCTTGAGTCCACTGATCCACCAGGATCAATTACCTAGTACAATCATCATCCTCAACAGGCTTGTCTGTGGACAATCTCTTAGAAGAGGCTGTGAGGATGGGGCAATTAAAGACATTCATAGCACACATTTGTCCCATGAGCTCATAGAGTAGAGCTATTTGCAAAGAGCAATGTGAACACATGAGAAGGATGAGGGGTCCATCAACTTAGAATTTCAGGCAGGCTTTTCCTACTGCACAGCACTGGGGTGAAACTGTTACATAGGCATTCAAAATTCAAATAAGTAGTTGATGAAATTCCCTCCCCCCAAAAAGGAGGTGGGGGAGAAGAACATGTGCAAATAGTGTAGCAGTATGGTATGAAAATAGCAAGCTTAATATTTTTGGAGTTTATGTTAAAATATGAGTAATCATGTAGTGGAATTGCTGCTCGATATCTTGGTAGAACATGGAGAAATTTTGAGACTTGTAATCAGGGGAATGATCAAATTTACTTATTCACAGGTCATATTTCTACTTTTTTCAAAATTCTCCAAAGAAATTTAAATTTAGAAAGTAACTAGCTATTAGATTTAGGAAAATCCTCAATTTGGGAACAAAAGGCTCAAAAAAAAAACCCTCCAATACTTCTGTGAGAGTAGTTTCACTTACTGGGTGTTATGAATTTACAGTCTTTGTATGTCTTTGATTAGAGTTGGAAATTAAATATGCTGATTTCAGTATAATGCCAATAACTTTCTCTACTCAATGATATACACAAATTTAATTATTACCTAACAAATGGAATAGCTGTTTTCTTGCTCTCAAAAGCTGTTTTGCTTTTAATTTCTCTTTTCCAAATTTCAGACACCTCATTGCTATTTTTATACATTGTATCACATTACAGTTATAATGCTTCAAAGCAAACATCAGCCTTTATTAAACACCAAAATAGTTATTGACCCAATTTTGAATGCACAGGTTTCATAGTTTGCTACATACTCTCAGAGACTGACTAATAAATTTGGAATTAGGATCAGTATTTTGAGAACTCTTTTTAATTTTTTCCCAACACTTTCAGTTCTCTGCCTTACATTAACATTCACACTTAACTATTTGAAACAGTACTTACTTATATAGCAAATGTAATTAGTATTTTTAAAGCCTGAAGGCTAGCAATTATCCATTTTCTATTAGTGAACAACTCTTATTACCCATTGTAGTCACTTTATTGTGATACAAAATATTAAGTTATACAAAGCTTTAGTTCTGATACAGTGGTAAAGAAGGATAAGCCATGATGACACATCCATTTTGAACCCTATTCTTCAAAAAAATCAAACATTTAACAATACTGAATACCTATTATGCCCCAGACATAGTAAGTTCTTGGCTTTGATAATACACTAATTAACCAAAGTGACCCTGACTTCAAGGAGTGCATAATAGAGTGGAGGATACAGACAATAAATAGAAAAATATATAAATAAAAATAACAATAAGATTGGCACTATATCTTATCATTTACTAGAGTTTGATAAACATTAGGCAATTAAGAAATATTTCTAAATGCATGGATTATGCCTAATACCATTCTCCAGTTTACAAACTACACTTCTCTGGCAATGCCATTACATTTTGGAGAACACTATATAATGTAAAATCATCAACTCTTATAATAAATTTTAAAAGGTGTCTCAATTATCTTACAATAAAGGCTCTTATAAGGAACCTCATTTTAAAGTTAGAGAGGTGAAGACAGTTAAATATTATTCTAATATAATTTAGCTATATTTAATAATAAATTTGACCCAGCTAACAGAAGATAAAGTAATCTTGGTTCAGCTACATTGCTCCTACTACAACTTTTATAATTCTGGGTGAGGTAAAATTAAAGTGGTTGAATAGATGACAAGGTCATGTTCAGAGATGTCAGGCATTTGATGTCAAGCATAGAACATTGGTAGAACTTTGATTGCCACCAGTTTTCTTTGTTTTTGACATCTGCTTCCAGTGGTATAGAAAGTGGGGACAGATGCAAAGATAAAGTGTAGGACAAATATTAATTGTGACAATCAGTGTTCCTGCAGTTTTGAAACAAGGATTTTTTTAAAGTCAGCAAATGATCGTAGACAATAACTGAATCTGTTAAAAAACATAAATTGGTAAAACAAAACAAAAAATCCTTAGTGCAGTCATATAAACTTTTAAAATTTCAAATGAGAAGACATTAAAAGTTTACAGATTGTTAAATCATGATGAATTATTTAGATTTATAATTCCACATGGTTTCAAATGAAATAGTGTGGTTTAATTTAAAAAATGGGAAAGGGGAATTTATTAGTTAACTTGCAAATAACTATAGGGATTCAGAATACATCTCCCCAAGATGAGTGTGCCCCTTTGACATGTGGATTATTTTGAGCTGAAGGCAATTGAGACCCTATGGGCTCAAGAGAAAAAACTGTCCCACCCTTAACTACCTAGAAGAATTTAAATTGAAGATTTTTCCTGAAAAAAGAGTTATTACTAGAGAAAAATTTAATCTAAGTAGCACCATCTATACGGCAGGTCAAATATCTAACTACCAAACAGCTGCTATACATCGGCTGCCTATAGCCCTATGAAGGACCTTCCTGTCCTTGGAAGCATCAGGCCCCTATGCCATTCCTTAGCTCAGGGATGCATATATACCTCACTTTACCTTTCCGTGTCTGAACCTCTCATGTGTGTGGAGTCCTTGGCTCTCTCGTGGATGTGGGGTTCTTGTACATATGAATTAAAATTTGATATTCTCCTATTAATCTGTTTCATGCCATTTTAATTATTCAATCAGCCAAAAGAATCAAAGAAAGGAAAGTGGGAAAAAAATTTTCACCTTTCTGACACAACTATGGTACTTCATTTTCAACTTGCCTTACAATAAAAGAGATTACAAAAGCTAATTCTATATTAATCATTGTTAAATAGACAACAATTACTACTACATTTTTGAGGGTGTGGATTAATATATTATTTATTGCTCTTTAAGAATGCAGACGGGAAAACTGGACAGCTACATGTAAAAGAATAAAATTAGAACACTCCCTAACACCAGACACAAAAATAAACTCCAAATGGATTAAAGACCTACATGTAAAGCCAGACACTATAAAACTCTTAAAGGAAAACATAAGCAGAACACTCTATGACATAAATCACAGCAAGATCCTTTTTGACCCACCTCCTAGAGAAATGGAAATAAAAACAAAAATAAACAAATAGGACCTAATGAAATTTAAAAGCTTTTTCACAGCAAAGGAAACCATAAACAAGACGAAAAGACAGCCCTCAGAATGGGAGAAAATATTTGCAAATGAAGCAACTGACAAAGGGTTAATCTCCAAAATGTACAAGCAGCTCATGCAGCTCAATATCAATAAAACAAACAACCCAATCAAAAAATGGGCAGAAGACCTAAATAGACATTTCTCCAAAGAAGATATACAGATTGCCAACAAACACATGAAAGGATGCTCAACATCACTAATCATTAGAGAAAGGCAAATCAAAACCACAATGAGGTATCAACTCACACAAGTCAGAATGGCCATCATCAAAAAATCTACAGACAATAAATGCTGGAGAGCTTGTGGAGAAAAGGGAACCCTCTTGCACTACTGGTGGGAATGTAAATTGATACAGCCACTATGGAGAACAGTATGGAGGTTCCTTAAAAAACTAAAAATAGAACTACCATATGACCCAGCAATCCCACTACTGGGCATATACCCTGAGAAAACCATAATTCAAAAATAGTCATGTACCACAATGTTCATTGCAGCATTATTTACAATAGCCAAGATATGGAAGCAACCTAAGTGTCCATCGACAGATGAATGGATAAAGAAGATGTGGTACATATATACAATGGAATATTACCCAGCCATAAAAAGAAACAAAATTGAGTTATTTGTAGTGAGGTGGATGGACCTAGAGTCTGTCATACACAGCAAAGTAAGTCAGAAAGAGAAAAACAAATACCGCATGCTAACACATATATATGGATTCTAAAAAAAAAAATGGTCTGAAGAACCTAGGCGCAGGACAGGAATAAAGACGCAGATGTAGAGAATGGACTTGAGGACACGGGGAAGGGGAAGGATAAGCTGGGATGAAGTGAGAGAGTGGCACTGACATCTATACACTATCAAACGTAAAACAGATAACTAGGAGGAAGCAGCTGCATCGCACAAGGAGATCAGCTCGGTGCTGTGTGACCACTTAGAGGGGTGGGATATGAAGGGTTGGAGGGAAATGCAAGAGGGAGGGAAATGCAAGAGGGAGGGGATATGGGGATATATGTATACGTATAGCTGATTCACTTTGTTATACAGCAGCAACTAACACAACATTGTAAAGCAATTATACTCCAATAAATATGTTAAAAAAATAAATTAAAAAAAATTAAAAAGTTAAAAAAAAGAATGCAGACTTTGGATTCAGGTAGATGGATTAGACTCATGCAGGGCTCTGTGCAACAGGTAGCCTTAGTGGGGCTTCTCCTCATAGCAGTTTTGTGACTTTTATTCATGGTTTTTTTTTATCACTCTCTCTTAGCTTCCTCATGTGTTAGCAAAGACACCATGAATCCCATAATGCTGTTTTGGAGTCAGATGAGAAAATGTTTATAAAGTACTTATTGCATACATTATTTTGCAAAAAAAGCAACTGGCATAAAATAGGTGTTCAATAAATGTTTACTGAAGAAAAAAATGAATGTAGTAGTTTTAGAAATAAAAGGGGAAACACTTTCAGTAAGATAATGAATATAAATTCTGTTATCTTTCAGGTTTCTAAAGTGGTAATACTTTGGTAGTTCAAACATGTTTACTAATAGAGTATGACAAAGTGTAATAGTCAGACTTACAATAAAGACTTTAGAAGGGGAGAGTAGAAATGATATTTTCGATAACTAAGAAAACTTTTAGTATTGTGCACTGGCCTAGAATTATGACTGCATGCACCTATATTTTAAACCATGTATCTACATGTATGGGTATATATATATATGAGAAACTACATCACAGACAGTATTTTAATATGGTATCTAGATATTTTCACACCTTTTTTTCTATTTTGGAAAAATATTTAACACAATTTTCATCTTCCATGCAGATGTAGCACATAATAAGCTATGTCCAGTTACACATTTTTCTTAATAACACCCCATCCCCAACCTGAAGTTTGATCAGGGTAAACTGGGAAATGATTATTGTACTTCATCAGTTGTAATTTGCTTTACATAAATTGTTCTTGCTCCAACACATCTCATTGCACATTAACCCATAATGCATCCATCAATTCAATATTAGCATATTTACCCTGCAAAGCACTGAGTTAGTCAGTGTGAACCTCTAAACATGTATACAACAGAATAGAGAAATATTTTGTCAAATGCCAGTGATACAAAGTAGAATAGAAAAAGGGCCTTAATAAAGGTAAAATGTTTTTGGAAATTAACATTCATTGAATAACTACCTTGTGTCAGGCCTTTTGTTCAACTTTCAACATACACAGACTCAGTTTTATTTGATTTTCCCTAAACATTGTGAAGTCAAACTTAGTATTACCATTTTACAGATGACAAAGGAAAACACAAAAACAACAACAACCAAAAAACCCCGAAGTTAGTAGAGGTTAAGATACTCCTTCGAGTTTTACTTCAATATCCCCTACTCAGATACACATCATATTACTCCGTATCCATGGAATACCTTCAAATATCCATAGTCTCTCATCTCCCTTCCCTATATCTACTGTCAAACACTGATTTCACCCCCTTATAATCTTTTGCTTGGACTACTCCTAGTTAATTCTCTGCCTCCAGTTTTAAATATCTCCTTTCTCCTTCCCACACATCAGTCAGGTCATGTTACTTCTTGGGATAAAATCCTTCAGGGATTCCCTACTGTGCGAGGATGAAGAGAAAGCTACATTGCAGGACACATTAAGCCCTCTTTGAGTTGCCTCCTCCTGTTCCATTCCACTTCTCCCCTGCAGCCCCTGCCCTGAAACCTGATGCGCCCTCCTTACAAAGCGATTTGTAGTTTGTGGTCTGATTGTGCACAATCATGTCTCTAAGTCCATTTTTCCTCAGCTTGGATTTCCATATTAATTTTTCACTACCCAAGTCAAGCATCACCTCCTCTATAAAGCATGTCAGACTGAGAGTTATTTCTGAGATGATTGATCACCATGTACCATACAGACTGTAAAAGTATGGTAAAACTTTTCTCCAAAATATGCCTTGGAGAAAAGGAATCATCTTATATTTGAATTTATTATACCACAGCATACGTTTCCAGTTTACTATTTATTCAATTGCTATTTTTGGGGAAAAAAATTTGAGGAAGAAACATTTCTTTGAAACAACTTTCATCATTTCTGACTCTGGATGCTTTAATAGGTCACATAATAGCATTCATTAAAAAAAAAGAATAAAAAGTCACTTTATGATAGATCAGTAGTTATTCATAAATTTGGGACCTTACTATTACTGGTGTTGGATACGAACAAAAATAACCCATTTAAATATCACTTTTGAAAAGTCATAAATAAAAGTAGTATACAGGTAAAACATACAATGCAAGAAAATTTGAAAAAAAGCATGAGAGAGAAAACGGTCCTTTGAATGTGATGACTTGGGATAAAATTTCCAGTGACAGCATCATACAAGGTTTTTTTAAATGCCGTATTTCAGAAAATAGGCAGAAGTGAAGATGATGTGCTTTAGAAAACTGTGCTGGTTGCCTCATAAAGCAGCTGCCATGATGACTAGACAGTGATGTCTCGGATTCACATAAAAGGTTTAAGAAAATTGCTTCATAAAATGAGTAGAAAAAAACCATAACTTTATAGTAAAATATTATTTTAAATAGTACTATTTAAAGTGTGTTCATGTAATAAATGGATTAATCGTGTATTAAAAGTATGCATTTATCTACTTTTTTTTCAGGATAGAAAAAACATTTTTGTTGCCTTTTCTTATGTGTTAAAGAGAAAACTGTTTTGTAGTCTCATGTCTTATTTTTTGGACATATGCAATACTTCTTTTATGGATTTTTACTTTGTATTAATTTTTATCAGTCACTTTTCCTTAATATGCCACTAATTTCTTGATGAACAGAGAATGTAAATTACATAAGGAAAGACTGTTTTGTCAATAAATGGCATTATCACCGTGGTCTTGAACAGTTCTGAGTTTAGAGTGGGTACTTAATAAATACTGCTAGAACAGATCATGAAATCACTGCATCCTTACCCACTTCACAGTGCTGACACTCAGTAAACAATTAATTATTTTTTCTAGTAGGAATTCATTATTGTAATGAGTACTAAATAAATGAATATCATACAGTAGCGGAGCAGAGGAAGTCTGAATCAAGTTGAGATTTTGTTTTATGTTAAATCTCATAGTATATCCATTGACTCTGAAAAAACAGAAAATCAGTAGATTATTTCCATCTTTGAGTGGGGGTAGCAGCTTGATAGGGAAAATTTTATCAATTTAATAAGGCTGAATTGAAATTTCCCACAGTTTCTTAATAGTGACTCATATATTTTATTTAGGTCAAGCCTAATTTTAGGTCAATAGTTCCTAGCTGAGTGGGCATTCCCAGCAGCATATGCTGCTCTTGAGGTAGAATTTGACATTAAATGCTTAAGGCTGAATGACTAGTTTTTACTCTTCTAGATGGAGTCCACAGAGGCCTTATAAAACAAGAAAATGTTTATCCCGGAAAGCTAAAATAAAAGGTCTTCATGTAAAGAGCTTCATTAAAGCATTCACTTTCTTCAGCCACTCTTTCCGTAGGTTAGTCTGTCAGACTACTAAATTGCTGACACTGAAACACCAACCCAGCCCTATTCTATCCTTTTGGAAATAGGATCCCTTGATTAGACCCAAGTATCCAGCGTCAATTCTATTAAGACTCACAACAGTCTGTATCCAGTCTTTTTGATTCTGAGAACCAAAAAGTCCCATACTAAACTCTTTGTGTGCTAGAGACAAGTCAAAAGAAATATCTTTGCTGAGTCATTATATTAAATCTGGATAGCTATTAAGAAAAACCTAATCATTGTTTCCTAAAAGTATTTTATACTTATAATACATACTTTTTGTTCATGTATCCACGATTCTTTTTTTTTAAACTTGAGTTCTCTTTGACGCTTAAAAACTTATAAAGATGTCTCTTTCCTTTGAATTCATAATATCAAGCGTTTGTCTCTCATGACATAATCGTGTAATACCATATCATTTATCTCCCATTGTTTGATAGTTAGCTTCCACATATGACTAATTACAAGACAGTGAAAGGATTGTACTCAAACACTTCTCCCTTTTACTGAGGAATTAGTAAAATATTCTTCATGTGAATCAATAAAGTTTGTCAGATGTCTTACTCTATACTCTTTCTTTTGGTTTATGTTTGTCCTAAGCAATTGACTACAGAAGACTCCCTCTGCATTTGATTTATGTTTACACTGATTATGATACAGGGGCCTACTATCATTTTCTGTTGCTGGTGGTGTTTTACTGTCTCTTTTGGAAAAATACCATGTTGCTTATTCCTATAATAGCTGTGATTTATCTTTCTTTACTTAGGGTCCCCATGATATCAGTTACTCAACAGAAGTCTCAGTCTCAGAGTTCTTGGTATTTTAGAAACCCTGCCCTTCCTTGATCAGATACCTGTGTTGTCAGGTGACTCAGAGCTTGAATTCTTGGTAGGGATTTGAGAAAAAAGATACTCTCATAAATTGTTGCATAACATATGAATTTCTTTTATCCTTGTTCCCTCTGTCACAGACTGCCTTCTCCTTACCTAATGTAATTTTATCTTCCTACCTAAATATAGAACACACTTAATGCTCCCTCAGGGAGACAAAGAGTCCCATCCTGTCACTTCATCCAGCTCAAAATCTATCTTCCTTAGCAGGTCTTGGGGCTTCCTTTGGTATACAGAGATATAGACTAAAATTACTTTTCTTGTCCTCTCCTTCAAACTTGTATACCAAATATACAATGGTAAAATGGGGTCAAAGCTTCTCTTTTCATTAGTAGAAAAAAACTGATGGAAGATACAGACTGCAGTGTTTAAGGCAATTCTGAAGTCCCAAGACAAGGAAAATGCCATTCATGATTTTATCAATCATCTTTAAAACAATTTCTAATTTATGGTACTGCCATTTCAACTATATTTATATGTGTGGCTTTACTCAGTTTGAATAGTTTCTCCACATTGTTTTGGATTCCACTTTTTGGTATGTTTTTTAAAATTGAATATTTATTTTAATAAATTTTCTGTTCATAAATCCTGATAATTAAGAAAAAAGTTAGCATAACTGCCATGAAATGAAAATTGATATTTATATTGTTTCAAAAATTTTTAAATGATATTGAGATTAGAAGTTCTGAGATGCAGAGATAGTGCTAAATTTTCTGGTGTTTACTCATTTTTCTGTGGATCCTAAAACTTTTATTTCTGTATTCTCAAGTATAGTTGCTCATTTCTTGGTCATATATATTCAGTTGAATATGGAACTAACTCTGCAATAAATGAAGAAAATTAATCTATAAAATAACATTTTCCTCTCAGATGAAAGTTTGCAGACAACACAATTTTATATGTTATATTGTTATCTGAATTCTTAATGTTTTTGTTTAATATTTTGGTGAAAAGAAAAAGTAAATATTCCACTATCAGGAGGAATAAAACAAAAGTAATTCTTGGAAGTGCTATTTCTGAAACAGCTATCCAGTTAGGAGAAGAAACACAATTCAGTATGTGCTCCCTGCTAAAAGAGTTAATCTAATAGTTTTGATACAGATACATGAATATTAAAGTCAATACATACAAGTTAATTTAATTTGTAAAATAAAAGAAACATAAGAAAAAATGGGTGTCTTGTCAAATAGATAATCAGATAAATCAATATTCTAGGATACATTACTATCTTAAGAAGCTTTAAAGAGCAAAAAACTTTTGTCAAGATTTTTGAAATGTAAAGAATCTTTATAGTGCTCTTTAAAATACATCAGAGAAAAACCACTACAGACACAATGCATTTATATAAATACAATGGTAATTTTCCTTAGTATTTACTTGGGGTTGAGACAGGGGTAATGGAGACCAGAATTTTTTTGAATACTTATTTTATGGCCAATTTTTTTTTTTTTTGGTTATAATAGCACTAAAAGATTCACATCATCCAGGTTTCCTAGGTCAGCTTGACTTTGAAGCTCTTTCTCTTACATAAAACTTCAAAATAAACTAATAAGCTGGATTTTCTTACGTTCTCATCACATTATTCCATGGTAGACAATTAAATGAAAAGCATTAAATTTAGGGTCAGATACACTAATACAATGCAGTGATGATGGTTCAGCCAATGAATAGCCAGGTGTGCTTAAAATTTTCTCTGAATAACTGTCTTCAACTATAAAATGGGGATAAAGAATAAAATTTCAGGATTAAATATTAGCATAGATACCTATATATTTTCAATTCACTGGCATAGATGAGACTTAATAATTGGATGCTATTATGAATTTTGTTTTGCTCCGGCATGGTGTACACTTCTTGGAGACAGCAGATTTATGTCAAAGAGTGTAAAATGCATTATACTGTTTTTAATAAATGCATAGAATAAATTTGTTGGTCCATTTTTAAAGTGTAACCACCATTTTATTACTAAGTCTTACATATAAATGCTGGCAAGTATTTTATATCTCTTTTAGAAAGTACATAGTCTTTCAATTCTACATTATTTTCTTCTGCTCTTTATGAATGAGGTTTATTTTTAGTTATGAGTGGAAATAGATGTTACACTCAGTGTTAATGATACACAGCTGGAAATTACAACTTGTTATAGTATGTCTCATTATATTCCATCAATTATATTAATTATTGATATCAAATTATTTTCAGAAAATCTACCTTGAACTAAATTTTACCTAGGCTTTTGATCTTTAGAAGGTTTATAATTCTAAAAAATACTTAGTTAATTTACTTTTGTGGTAGTAAATTTATTTTTCTCTCATTTTTTATTAAGTAGTATAAGATCAGGACCTCTTTCATAACTTCCATTAATTATAGCCATGTATCCAGAATATGAAAAGAAATCTTAAAACTCAACAATGCTTTCGTTCCACAAAGAAAATTCCAAGATCAAACGACTTCACTAGTGAATCCTACTAAATATTTGATTAAGAAATGACACCAATGTTATATAATCTTTTATAATTTAAGTAAAGAGAATCCATCGAAAAGGAATGTGATCACAGTTTAAACTCAAGTCTCAATCAATTTCATTCATGACATTAACAGTATAAAGAAGAAACATCATGTTTATAAACATAAAACATTTGAAATATTCAGTATCCATTCATTTATAAAAATTTTAGCACACTATTTATTAATAAACTAATAGGTTATGAAAGTTTGACCTGTAAATTTATATTTGTATGCTTTTATATATGTGCACTGTACTTCAACAAAAAGTTTAAAAACAATATGTAGAATAATGAAATATGATCAATTGTGATTCAATAAACTTTTAGTTTCTGTCAATATTTATGTTTACATTATCTTACCTTTTATTATTTTAGAAAGATTTAGATTTTATTAGCCTTAATAAAAAGATCAATATAAAAGATCAAATCAAAAGCAAGTTGTTTTAAATAGCATATCTACAATCTAAAGGTAGTTTAATTATATACTGAATATTTATATAAGTGAAATAAGAATATTCCATCAAAAGCCTCTCATGACAGGTAGATGCTTTCAGGGCTGACACTGGCACATATTAATTTAAATAGATTTCACAAAATCAAAATAGATAAAGAAATAGGTTTTATTGGAGAAAGGGAAAAATGAAGCTTATCAGTGTAGAAATTCATTGAGTTCCCATGCTCCCCATCACTCCACGGAAATGTGTTTCAGATCAGGGTACGGGTGAGTTTAGTGGTAGAGGGAACCCTCCTTCCTATGCTTCTTCCTCCAATGAGGCAACAGGAGAAAATGGCATTGTCAATGCATAAATACACAGGCTATTTGGTGCCTAGCAGTCAGGATACAGATGTCAACACTTCTAAAGTTATGTGCGAATGGTAGTCCTCGAATCTGGAGATATTTCGTAGCTGGGGTTCTTAAGTATATGGGATGTTACAGACTCCTGGCTGGAGGGAGAAAGCTATGAACCTTGTATAAAATAGAATCTGGTTTTATTTTCTCCTACTAGAAGAAGGCTTAGGGCTCTTTGCCCTGGCAATTCATGGTAAGTTTCCAGCCTAATTCTCAGACAATTTCCTCTTGCAATAAAAATAATGTCTTACAGAATCACCTCTTTCAGCAATATATAAAAACATAACCCTTTGCACACAATAGACAACAAATATTTGTAGAATAAGTAAAGGTATCCTCTTTTTGAGGAAGAAAAAAGAGAACGTGACAGATGTCATGACTCACTATCAGGAGTTCCTCCCTCCTAACAAGCAATTTGGTCTTTTACGAACTTCAGGAAAGGTGAATGAAGCACCGTAATGTCAATGAAAACACTGAAGAAAATTTTTTTCTTCTTGCATCAGAAATTAAACAAAAAGCAATAAATATCCATTATTTACTTGTTTTGCCCAGTAAAAAAAATATTGTGTTCTTAGGCTCCTGATTAAATAAAATAGGTAAAAAGGCGGAATGATAAAAAACAAACAGAAAAGTACTATGCAATTTACACATGCCTTAAAGCCTAACACTATATTTTATTGTTCCTTTTATTTATATATTTCTATTTCTACACTAATAAAAGACAAAACATAAAATTAGAAGTTGAGGTAAATATGAAAGAAATTGTTTTCCAACTTCAGACTTTCTTCTCTCTAAGGAAAAACATCAAGCTTAAACGATAAACACTGTAAGTCAGTGTAGAATATTATGTGCCCTAAATATGACGTGATATAATGAGAAAAGTAAAGCAAGAACCAAAACACGGGCCAAGTGACTTAACCCTATTTATTGCCATCTAAACATACTCCAGTATTTTTGTTTATTTGCTTTTAAAGGCTTTGGCTTATCTACCTTGGAAAGTCAGTAAAAATTTTAAAAGCATCCCCTGAAAACTAGAAAGGATCTTAACAGACAGAATGTAGAATGACTGGACTCATGTTGCCAAATAAACTAAAAAAAATAATTAAATTTGAATTTCAGATAAATGAGTATGTTTTTAGTATAAGTATGTCCCCATATTGCATGGTACATACTTATCCTAAATATGAACACATGGCTTATCTTAATCCCAAATTTAACTGGGTATTGTGCTTTTTCAGTTGCTAAATCTGGCATGCCCACACTGTACAAAAACACAACAAACCCTCAGAACATCAGCTATGGGACTGTCACCAAAATGAAAGAGAAAAGTTCCACCACTACTTTGCCTCTCTTCCTCTGCGGAGACCTTCACTGAAGTACATTTGTTGTGACAGGTTCTATTTTCTGAAAAATTATTGAATTGCTGTTTAACCCTTGAGGGTTAAATTGAAATGGAAAAAATTTTTAATATATTTATGCATTTCTTTTTTATTTGAATTGATTAATATCACAAGAGTAACAGTTTTTATAAAAGAAGATAAAAGTAGAGAGGTTCTGAAAAATTATTTTTGTCTTTCTGTTTTTATAGTTGTTCTATTTTATTTGGGGCTGGGAATAGCTTGTTTTAAACTTCTGTTTTCATTTCTATTTTAAAACTATGATAGGCCCTTTTAGAGATTGGTTCAAGATGGCAGAGTAGAAGGACATGCTCTCAATCCCTCCTGCAAGAACACTGGAATCACAACTAACTGCTGAACAATCATCAACAAGAAGACACTGGAACTCACCAAAAAAGATACCCCACATCCAAAGACAAAGGAGAAGCCACAGTGAGATGGTAAGAGGGGAGAATCACAATAAAATCAAATCCCATAACTGCTGGGTGGGTGACTCACAAACTGGAGAACACTTATACCACAGAAGTCCACCCACTGGAGTGAAGGTTCTGAGCCCCACGTAAGGCTTCCCAACCTGGGGGTCCGGCAATGGGAGGAGGAATTCCTAGAGAATCAGACTTTGAAGGCTAGCGGGATTTGATTGCAGGACTTTGACAGGACTAGGGGAAACAGAGATTCCACTCTTGGAGGGCACACACAAAGTACTGTGTGCAATGGGACCCAGGGGAAGGAGAAGTGACCCCAGGGGAGATTGAACCAGACCTACCTGCTAGTGTGGCAGGGTCTCCTGCAGAAGCAGGTGGTGGCTGTGGTTCACTGTGGGGACAAGGACACTGGCAGCAGAAGTTCTGGGAAGTACTCCTTGGCGTGAGCCCTCCAAGAGTCTGCTATTAGCCCCAACAAGGAGCCCAGGTAGGCTCCAGTGTTGGGTTGCCTCAGGCCAAACAACCAACAGGGAGGGAACTCAGCCCTACCCATCAGCAGTCAAGAGGATTGAAGCTTTACTGAGCTCTGCCCACCACCAGTCCCTCCCATCAGGAAACTTGCACAAGCCTCTTACATAGCCTCATCCACCAGAGGGCAGAGAGCAGAAGCAAGAAGAACTACAATCCTGCAGCCTGTAGAACAAAAACCACATTCACAGAAAGATAGACAAGATGAAAAGGCAGAGGGCTATGCACCAGATGAAGGAACAAGATAAAACCCCAGAAAAACAACTAAATGAAGTGGAGATAGGCAACCTTCCAGAAAAAGAATTCAGAATAATGACAGTGAAGAAGATCTAGGACCTCAGAAAAAGAATGGAGGCAAAGATCGGGAAGATGCAAGAAATGATTAACAAAGACCTAAAAGTATTAAAGAACAAACAAACAGAGATGAACAACACAATAACTGAAATGAAAACTACACTAGAAGGAATCAATAACAGAATAACTGAGGCAGAAGAACGGATAAGTGACCTGGAAGACAGAATGGTGGAATTCACCGCTGCGGAACAGAATAAAGAAAAAAGAATGAAAAGAAATGAAGACAGCTTAAGAGACCTCTGGGACAACATGAAATGCAACAACATTCACATTATAGGGGTCCCAGAAGGAGAAGAGAGAGAGAAAGGACCAGAGAAAATATTTGAAGAGATTATGGTCGAAAACTTCCCTAACATGGGAAAGGAAATAGCCACCCAAGTCCAGGAAGCGGAGAGAGTCCCATACAGGATAAACCCAAGGAGAAGCACGCCGAGACACATAGTAATCAAACTGGCAAAAATTAAAGACAAAGAAAAATTATTGAAAGCAGCAAGGGAAAAAGGACAAATAACATACAAGGGAAGTCCCATAAGGTTAACAGCTGATTTCTCAGCAGAAACTCTACAAGCCAGAAGGGAGTGGCATGATATACTTAAAGTGATGAAAGGGAAGAGCCTACAACCAAGATTACTCTACCTGGCAAGGATCTCATTCAGATTCCATGGAGAAATCAAAAGCTTTACAGACAAGCAAAAGCTAAGAGAATTCAGCACCACCAAACCAGCTCTACAACAAATGCTAAAGGAACTTCTCTAAGTGCGAAACACAAGAGAGGAAAAGGACCTACAAAAACAAACCCAGAACAGCTAAGTAAATGGTCATAGGAACATACATACTGATAATTACCTTAAATGTGAATGGAGTAAATGTTCCAACCAAAAGACACAGGCTTGCTGAATGGATTCAAAAACAAGACCTATCTATATACTGTCTACAAGAGACCCACTTCAGACCTAGGGACACAAACAGACTGAAAGTGAGGGGATGGAAAAAGATATTCCATGCAAATGGAAATCAAAAGAAAGCTGGAGTAGCAATACTAATATCAGATAAAATAGACTTTAAAATAAAGAATGTTAAAAGAGACAAGGAAGGACACTACATAATGATCAAGGGATCAATCCAAGAAAAAGAAGATATAACAATTATAAATATATATGTACCCAACATAGGAGCACCACAATACATAAGGCAACTGCTAACAGCTGTAAGAGAGGAAATCGACGGTAACACAATAATAGTGGGGGACTTTAACACCTCACTTACACCAATGGACAGATCATCCAAAATGAAAATAAATAAGGAAACACAAGCTTTAAATGATACATTAAACAAGATGGACTTACTTGATATTTATAGGACATTCCACCCAAAAACAACAGAATACACATTTTTCTCAAGTGCTCATGGAACATTCTCCAGGATAGATCATATCTTGGGTCACAAATCAAGCCTTGGTACAATTTAAGAAAATTGAAATCGTATCAAGTATCTTTTCCAACCACAACGCTATGAGACTAGATATTAATTACAGGAAAAGATCTGTAAAAAATACAAACACATGGAGGCTAAACCGTACGTTACTAAATAACCAAGAGATCACTGAAGAAATCAAAGAGGAAACAAAAAAATACCTAGAGAAAAATGACAATGAAAACAGGATGATCCAAAACCTATGGGATGCAGCAAAAGCAGTTCTAAGAGGGAAGTTTACAGCTATATAAGCCTACCTCAAGAAACAAGAAAAATCTCAAATAAAAAATCTAACCTTACACCTAAAGGAACTAGAGAAAGAAGAACAAACAAAACCCAAAGTTAGCAGAAGGAAAGAAATCATCAAGATCAGAGCAGAAATAAATGAAATAGAAACAAAGAAAACAATAGCAAAGATCAATAAAACTAAAAGCTGGTTCTTTGAGAAGATAAACAAAATTGATAAACCATTAGCCAGACTCATCAAGAAAAAGAGGGAGAGGACTCAAATCAATAAAATTAGAAATGAAAAAGGAGAAGTTAAAACGGACACCACAGAAATACAAAGCATCCTAAGAAACTACTACAAGCAACTCTATGCCAATAAAATGGACAACCTGGAAGAAATGGACAAATTCTTAGAAAGGTATAACCTTCCAAGACTGAATCAGGAAGAAATAGATAATATAAGCAGACCAATCACAAGTAATGAAGTTGAAACTGTGATTAAAAATCTTCCAACAAACAAAAGCCTTGGCCTAGATGGCTTCACAGGTGAATTCTATCAAACATTTAGAGAAGAGCTAACACCCATCCTTCTCAAACTTTTCCAAAAAATTGCATAGGAAGGAACATTCCCAAACTCATTCTATGAGGCCACCATCACCCTGATACCAAAACTAGACAAAGATACTACAAAAAAAGAAAATTAGAGACAATATCACTGATGAATATAGATGCAAAAATCCTCAACACAATACTAGCAAACAGAATCCAACAATACATTAAAAGGATCATACACCATGGTCAAGTGGGATTTACCCAGGGATGCAAGGATTCTTCAATATACGCAAATCAATCAATGCGATACTCCATATTAACAAATTGAAGAAGAAAAACCATAGCATCATCTCAATAGATGCAGAAAAAGGTTTTGACAAAATTCAACACCCATTTATGATAAAAACTCTCCAGAAAGTGGGCATAGAGGGAACCTACCTCAACATAATAAAGGCTATATACGACAAACCCACAGCAAACATCATTCTCAATGGTGAAAAACTGAAAGCATTTCCTCTAAGATCAGGAACAAGCAAGGATATCCACTCTCACCACTGTTATTCAACATAGTTTTGGAAGTCCTAACCATGGCAATCAGAGAAGAAAAAAAAGAAATAAAAGGAATACAAATTGGAAAAGAAGAAGTAAAACTGTCACTGTTTGCAGATGACATGATACTATACATAGAGAACCCTAAAGATGCCACCAGAAAACTACTAGAGTTAATCAATGAATTTGGTAAAGTTGCAGGATACAAAATTAATGCACAGAAATCTCTTGCATTCCTGTATACTAATGAGGAAAAATCTGAAGGAGAAATTAAGAAACACTCCCATTTACCATAGCAACAAAAAGAATTAAATACCTAGGAATAAACCTGCCTAGGGAGACCAAACACCTTTGTGTTTTGTATGCAGAGAACTATAAGACACTGATGAAAGAAATGAAAGATGGTACAAACAGATGGAGAGATATACCATGTTTTTGGACTGGAAGAATCAATATTGTGAAAATGACTATGCTACCCAAAGCAATCTACAGATTCAATGCAATCCCTCTCAAAGTACCAATGGCATTTTTCACAGAACTAGAACAAAAAATCTTAAAATTTGTATGGAGACACAAAAGACCCCGAATAGCTAAAGCAGTCTTGAGGGAAAAAAGCAGAGCTGGTGGAATCAGACTCCCTGACTTCAGACTATACTACAAAGCTACAGTCATTAAGACAATATGGTACTGGCACAGAAACAGAAATATAGATCAGTGGAACAAGATAGAAAACCCAGAGATAAATCCAAGCACCTACGGTCAACTAGTCTATGACAAAGGAGGCAAGGATATACAATGGAGAAAAGACAGTCTTTTCAATAAGTGGTGTTGGGAAAACTGGACAGCTACATGTAAAAGAATGAAATTAGAACACTCCCTAACACCATACACAAAAATAAACTCAAAATGGATTCGAGACCTAAATCTAAGACCGGACACTATAAAACTCTTAGAGGAAAACATAGGAGTAACACTCTTTGACATACATCACAGCAAGATCTTTTTTGATCCACCTCCTGGAGTAATGGAAATAAAAACAAAAATAAACAAATGGGAAATAAAAACAAAAATAAACAAATAAACAAATGAAACTTCGAAGCTTTTGCACAGCAAAGGAAACCATAAACAAAATGAAAAGACAACCCTCAGAATGGGAGAAAATATTTGCAACCGAATCAACGGACAAAGGATTGATCTCCAAAATATATACACAGCTCATGCAGCTCAATATTAAAGAAACAAACAACCCAATCCAAAAATGGGCAAAAGTCCTAAATAGACATTTCTCCAAAGAAGACATACAGATGGCCAACAAACACATGAAAAGCTGCTCAACATCACTAATTATTAGAGAAATGCAAATCAAAACTACAATGAGGTATCACCTCACACCGGTTAGAATGGGCATCATCAGAAAATCTACAAACAACAAATGCTGGAGAGGGTTTGGAGAAAACGGTACCCTCTTGCACTGTTGGTGGGAATGTAAATTGATACAGCCACTATGGAGAATAGTATGGAGGTTTGTTGAAAAACTAAAAATAGAGTTACCATATGACCCAGCAATCCCACTACTGGGCATATACCCAGAGAAAACCATAATTCAGAAAGACACATGTACCCCAATGTTCATTGCAGCACTATTTACAATAGCCAGGTCATGGAAGCAACCTAAATGCCCATCGACAGACGACTGGATAAAGAAGTTGTGGTACATATATACAATGGAATATTACTCAGCCAGAAAAAGGAACTAAATTGGGTCATTTGTAGAGACGTGGATGGATCTAGAGACTGTCATACAGAGTGAAGTGAGTCAGAAAGAGAAAAACAAATATCGTATATTAACACATATATGTGGAACCTAGAAAAATGGTACAGATGAAATGGTTTGCAGGGCAGAAATTGAGACACAGATGTAAGGAACAAACATATGGACACCAAGGGGGGAAAGCGGTGGGGGGTGGGGGTGGGGGTGGGATGAATTGGGTGATTGGGATTGACATGTATTCACTGATGTGTATAAAATGGATGACTAATAAGAACCTGCTGTATCAAAAAAATAAAAAAAAACCCACTATGATAGGCGTTTTCCCCAAATGGACATATTTTTTGTATTGCTTATTTATCCAATGTGTCTGCTAAAATGACAACATTTGAAGCTACTCAAAGAAATCTAAAATGAAGTCTTCTCGTTACCTGATTAGAATTAATTACCATCTAACTTTGTTAAGCCAAGAACTTTCTCTATTTCACTCTTATAAAAGCTAAATTTCATTATCAGTCACCCTTAATGAATCCCTCAATTTTAAGTAATCACAAGTTTTTCTCTTTTTAACTGTATACTTATTCTGTAGCCTAGTATCTGTTAGAGTCCAAAATCCCATCAAATGTGCAGAAAAAGACTTCGTATTTTAATAGTTGACTATAAAATATGACCCTCTCCCTTCTTAAATATTCTTCAGTACAGTATGGTATTTAAAGGAATTTCACCTTGATGCATACATTTTTGATTAATCTTAAAGCATTTATAAAACTCCAGAAAACTTACTAATACATTTTGGAAATTTTTTCCCTTGTGGTATCAATTTGCCTTTTAAAAGCAATGATAATTTACAGAATAAATATGTAGAAAGCATCAGGATTCAAATGATGCTTTAAAAATAATAAAAGAAATCCATTCTTAGTAGTTGGAAGCCTTTTCCCCTAAGCCAACAACACTTGGCTAGAAAAGAGTCTGAAAGAAGGACTAACTTCCAGGATTTAAAAGAATTTTCAAATCCTAATTGTCTTGGAACATAAATGCAGTCATAAGAAACAAAATTGGTTTGAGAGGAAAGTTTCTTATCTCAGCAAGTCAGGTCAGGCAAACCATAGCATTTTTTCAGTAAGTAATGGTTCCTTGAAAATGTTTGAAACATGAAAAAAAAGAAGTTCAATATTGCTTATTTTTCATATTTTAGTATTACACTTCACGGATTACCTACTGATGTCAATCTTCATCCTACATGTCTTTAAGTATTAATTTGTTATTTCCAAGATTATTTATTGAATGCCTATGTATATATTGTCATTATTGGAGAGGTTAACTAATCTTCTCACTGCTAAAAAGGAGTAGGGTGAGTGACTAACTCTCTCATCTAAAACACATGAACATTCCACTGTGCCAAATTGTCCTTCGTAAAAGGATTTTGTCTTTGACTCACCTATACTTCTAAATACCTGTCATGATTTTAAGTAGAGTTCTAAAACAAGATAGAAACATGATTATTTGAAGTGATCCATCCTAGAAATAGGAATATACTAATACGGTACTCTTCAGGCAATAAAACATTTTAGCTACAAAGAGTATTGGAATGTGTCCAACATACTTTGTGGTCTTCTGCCTCAAATCCCCCAAATTTACAGCATAGGCACAGCCAGTTTTAAAGTCGATCCTATGATTTGAATCTGAGAGACAACAAAGGTATATTTTAAACCACATATTGTTAAAATACAATAAACCAGTCTGTACTCCCTTCCAGCAGATATTTCCTTCAGAGAGACTACAGATACATTTTAAAACTTTAAAATTGCAAGTAGATGTTCCTGATCTTTTTTTTTTTTTTTCTGTGATGCTGTATAAAGTGCTCATTCCACTTAATGTGGAAAGCATGGAGTCTGGAGAGGTACAGACCTGATACTGATTCCAGCTGTAGGGCCTTGTACGCATTAATCTGGGGCAGCAGGTTTTTTATCCACAAAAGGGAGATAATAATGTTTATCTTCTGAATATTATATAAGGGTTGAGAGAGATCATGGATATAAAATACCAGTGAAAATGCTTAGTTAACAGCATTCATGCACAAATTACACTGAAAAACATAACACATCACGCATGAAAATCCTACATTTCTCGAGTCCTGATACAAATGGATTGACACTGTGAAGACATTTATTTTTGCCAAAACGTGTATTAGTACAGTATGTTGTTTCAAAAATATTGGGAAGCTGGAGGAAGAGGTGCATGTGACTATAAAAGAGGAATATGGGGGGGTTCTTGTGGTGATGGGACTATTCTATATATTGATTGTATCACTATTAATATACTGATTGCAATATTACACCATAGATTTACATGGTGTACATGCAAACTCTGCATTAGCTTACAAGTGCATATGTATGTACAATTATCTGAAAGTTTTAAAGTAAGTTTAATTAAAAATATGGTTATCATGTGCATGTGAGGCAACCTAGATATTCACTAAGGTGTCTTACTTCAGTGGTGACAATGGTGCCAAATAGGAGCATAACAAATTAGACCAAAGAGAAGTGGCTGATGCTGCTATCCTTATCCTCTGTATGTGAGAAATTTAGGCATAAAGATAGAGAATCTTAAGAGAGGTTTCAAGACTGTTGCTATTGTCTCTTGATAGTCTCCTTCCAAGACACAGATTTTAAAGATGGCATTCAAGAGAAAGACAATGTCGTTTATTATTTCTGTGGATGGTCATACATAAAATGCTAAGTAAATTAGCAGATATCATTCTCAACATAGAATTGATGCTTAAAAATAATTTTACTCTGTATTTATTAAAATAGAATAAAATGTTTGCCTAAATATATGTATATGAATAAATACACACATTCTCATGCTCATAAGAGCGTATATATTAGGCTCAAAGTCTTTAAAAATCACTGTGCTCTGTGAAAGATGATAAGAAGTTCAGATCAAATTAATATATTGGAAAAGGAAAACCCTTTCTGAGAATGTGACAGTTGAGGTGAGAATTGATGCATGAATAGGAACTTAGCATATGAAGAACAGCTAGGAAGACTATTTCAGGAAGTAATCATCACTTTTGAAGACATTAAGGGAAGAAGATAAAAACATCTTAAAAAGAGCTAAGGTTTAATGAGGAAGGACTTAGTTTATAAGTTTAGAGATACAGTTTGAGAGCAAATATAAAGTCCTAAGTTCCTAAGGCCTTTTGGCTTTTAGGTTTGTTTTTGGTGTTTTTTCATTTGGAACAAGAAACAACTGAACAGTGCTGAGTAGATCCATGATATGATTATTTTTTTTAAAGATCATCTAGGTGGAGAATAATTGGAGGGTGATAAGAATGAGCCCATGGAAGAAGTCAGGAGGACTTATTATGGACTTGGCAAGAGATGATGGTAGCTTGGATGGGAGAAGTGGAAAGCATAAAAGGTTGACACATTCAATTAAATTTTGAATTATAATTAGCAGATCTTCGATATGGGGTGAGGAAAAAATATAGCCAGATATATAGCTAACAAGGCCGATACATTTATCATTTAATAATATGCAAATATTGGAGGAAATTCAGGTATGGAGCATAGGGTGGAGTAGAAGTAGGTTTAGATTTATCAGTTAGATTTATAACTAACATTAATTAAATTTATAAATGATGTTTAAAGCTGTCAGTGAAATATCTGAGTTGAGGTATAAAGTAGAAAGTTGGGTATAGAAATTTAGAAGTCAGAGATGAGCACAAGACTTGATTTATGCATGTGAGTGGAATACACAAATAAAATATATACAAACCATTGGAGCCAATGAGATCACTAGAAAGATGGTAAAGCGTAAGAACAGAAGAGCATCCATGACTGACCGAAGAGGAGCAGCCACAGTTAGAGGTCAGGCCAAAGAGCAAGGACTGCAAAATAGAAGGGGCAGTTGGACAGAGAGAAGGGAAATCAGGTGAGTGGGTGTCATGGAAGCACTAAATGCTTCTTAGAGGTAGAGTAGCATGAATGAAACATGTTCCTCAGTTATCTTAGCAAGAGCAGTTTTGTTATAACATGGGGTAGAAGCCAGAATAAAGTGTGATATAGAATGAAAATGGACCACCAGGCACACAGAACTGGGAATGTTTTTCTCTGCCACTATGACTTTCTATAGGCACCTAGGCACCTCTCCGTCTGGTCAAAAACACCATGACTCAATATTGATGAAAGGGTGACCAATTCTGAACATGACAAATGTGCCCTCATTCACCATCTTTATGCACTATTTTACTGCAAGCTATATAGGGCACTCTAGGGCAGGAAAATGATTTGATAGTGAGAGTTCACTATTTACAGAAGATTTAATTGTTTACTCAATAAAAAAGAAGAATCTTTAGAAATGTTATTACAAGTAAAAAAAGGAGAAGTTTAAATATTATGCAGCTTTAAGCAAATGAACAAAAATGAGCAATAATTACATAATTATATGAACTGGAGTGATTTTCAAAATATAGTGTTAAGTTATAAAAAAGGAGTACAAAAGGAACGAAACTGGGTCATTTGTATAGACATGGTTGGACTTAGAGACTGTCATACAGAGTGAAGTAAGTCAGAAAAAGAAAAACAAATATCGTATATTAGCGCGTATATGTAGAATCTAGAAAAATGGTATAGATGGTCTATTTGCAAAACAGAAATAGAGACACAGATGTAGAGAACAAACGTATGGACACCAAGGGGGTAGGGGGGTGGGATGAATTGGGAGATTGCGATTGGCATGTATACACTATTGATACTATGTATAAAATAGATAACTAACAAGAACCTACTGCTCGTGTTAGCTCAGGGAACTCTATTCAGTGCTCTGTGGTGACCTAAATGGGAAGGAAATCCAAAAAAGAGGGGATATATGTATACGTATAGCTGATTCACTTTGCTGTACAGTTGAAACTAACACAACACTGTAAAGCAACTACACTCCAATAAAAATTAATTTAAAGGAAAAAGAGTGTAGTATGCAACATTTTGTGTAGGAGACAATGAGGAGCAAGAAGCATACATGCATCTGCACATTTCTGTAAAAAACATAACACAAGGATGATAAGAAATCATCAATAAGAAATTGATGAGTTTGGTTGGAAACAGGTGAGTGGAGTGCCATGGATATATGAGGGATGGGAAGAGGTAGAAGGTAGGGGGTAATGATACTTTTCTGAGAACAATCCTTTCAATAGTTTTGACTTTGAAAACCATAGTATGTTTCACTACTCAACACACACACACACACACACACACACACACACAACAAGGATGTAAAAATACTGAAAATGGAATATTAAAAAAAAACCAAATGGACCTAATTGTAATTAAAATCAATAGAATAACCATATTTAATTAGTGGAAAATACTCTTCAACAAAATATGTTCTCTATATCATCAGACTTCGTACAAAAAGAGCTATAAACAAATGCTGAACTTCAGTACGTTTATTTTACATGATTATTTGGGTTGGTAATTCTTAATTAATATAATTTGTATTATAGAATTGACAAAATAATAAATACATTGCAGATAATGAGAGACAGGTTAATCACAGTGTCTGGTAACCACTGACATCTTACATCTTCAGGGCTAGAGGTGATAATGGCTTTTTCCTTTTGCTACATCAGGGTAACTTACTCTTCTCAGTTGATTTCTATTTATCTTGTTTACACTTTTGTAAATATTCTCCTTATTGAAAAATCTTTAGTTACCCCTTTTGTATATGTTATCTATTTCCTGCTGCCACTGTGACAGCTACATATATTTAAATTCTTATAAATATGTATATATAATTCTGAGAATGTACACACGTTAATAGATAGAGATAGTATGAAAAACTGCAAAAAGAAGAAAGAATAATTGATGTATTTAAATATTCTGAAATAAATTTCATTTAAAAATATTATGCCCAGTTCAAACACTTTTTTTCATTAATCACAGCGACTGATTTTTGACATTTTTACAGACCAGTTTCATACGGAATTAATCCAAACCCTAAAGATAAAGTGACTTGTTACTTCAAACTCCTTGGTAAGTCTGCCTAAGTAGAACACCGTCAAAAAACTGAAGGATAGGGCTATAAATTCTTGGATGTATAAATTCAGACTGACTTTCCCAAGTTTTATTTGAGCTTTCTTTTACAATACCAGAGAGAGAAAAAAGATATCGGGCTGAAAAATTTTACTACCTCATCACTAATTATTACAATCATAGAAAATATTATCTAGCTTATTCTCACAAATTTTGTGCTCCTCTTGTTTGAAAACAAATATTTGGAAGCATAAGGACTATTAGAAGTCACACACACACATCAAGTCTACACATTGTATTTAAGAAACATACTTTTAACCACTTCTCTTTCCTGCTAGCTCTGGAATGACAGCCTATCAACTCATTCAACTAGTATTGTGATTATTAAGTGGTAAGGAAACAGATTCACTTGTATGCATTTGAATTGTCAAGACTTGAAATTTCATTGTGCAATGATATGCACTTTTTCCTAAGAATGTCTTTTAAACCGTTATATCATTATATACTAATCATAAGAATAAAAAAACCATTATGATTATATCAATAGTTTCTAATGTGGCAATAACAACCCACTTTCTTGTCTATAATGTATTTGAAACTATATGCCTTTCCTGCACTAAATTTTAAAAAATTTCCTTTTTTAGCAATATATAAAGCAGAGATTCTAAATATCATAAAAGGCCATTTATTTCCAGGGCTACAACTGAGTAAAATCTGAAGAATCGGGATATATGCACCTCATAGTTGTTTGTTCAATTAGTCACCTAGTGAGTCATTCAAGGTAATTGCCTGAATCTTTTAGAATAAGGAACATTTTAACAAACAATAAATAATTCTAAATATTAAAAAAATATTTAAATAGCTGCTTTACTATTCATGTGACTGACATCTTAGGCAGAGCCATTTCACTAAAACACATTTTAGTAAGTGACAGTGTCTGAAGTAATGCTAAAGAGACTTTTAGTTTAAATTTTCTACTATGATTTGCTAAAATATTTCATTGTAGTTAAACTGAAAACCAGTTATAATGATTGGTCACGAAACTTATTCATCTTCTTTTTAAGATTGCATTTGACAAATTGATATTTTCATTCATCATGCACTTTCCTAATGGCAGAGAAGCTAGGCAACATGGCAAGAGGTGATTCTCTTGAGTCAAATTATGTCATCTGAAGTGAGGCCAGGCTGTTTTAAGGGTAGCGGGATTCTGCTTAATAAAGTGAACTAATGCTGTAATTTACTAAATAATACTATCATAAAATGGAGCACATAGCATTTGACCACTGAAACCATCAATTTTCTCTATTTAAGAAGTTGTAAAATGTAATGTTTTTTAAAAAGCCATTATATTAGGCCTGGATATAGTCAGTGACAATAAAACTAAAATTAGCATTGAAATAAAAAATTCAAGAAAATTGAGACTCTCTTCAAATGTGTAATTATGGCAAATACCCCCTATTGCTTAATCTGTCATGTGTTCTTCTTTGAAATAGTATCAGTGAATTCTAGCTGACACTTGATTGACTAAGCTAACATATAATCCTCAGTAATTTATAAGTGTAAATTCTAGAATATGGGAAATAAAATTAATGTGCCCTACTTAATGGAAATGTCCTTTCCTTAAAAAAAATATCTGCTGGTTGTATTGTATATGTGATGGTTGGAGTTTAAGCTGGCATTTTAAATATAAAGGGAAAATCATGAGTTGTGCATTTTGGAACAAAAAGTTCCAGCACACTAGTCCTTTTGTGCCTATGAAACAACAAAAACAAAGTTAGAAAGAGGTAGGTACAGTTATCACTTAAACAACATGGGGCCCCATATAATTTTGACTGCCCCAACACTTAACTACTAATAGCCTACTATTGACTGAAGGCCTTCCAGATAATAGTCGATTAAAACATATTTTGTAAGTTATAGGTATATCCTCATATATTTTATGCATTCGTGACATAATTAACTTTTTCTTAAGTTTTTTTGATATTTCTAGGCTACGCAGTTCATCTGTGAGTTGTTTTCAAATTGTTGCAAGTCTCCAAAATTTTTTCCAATATATTTATTGAAAAAAATCTGTGTAAAAGTGGACCTGCACAGTTTAAACCCATATTTAAAGGTTGTTCATTTGTACAATTTCTTTAGATTCCACATATAAGTGATATCATAGGATATGATATTTGTCTTTCTCTGTCTGACTTATTTCACTCAGTATGACAATCTCTAGGTCCATCCATATTGCTGCAAATGGCATTATTTCATTTTTTATGGCTGAGTAATATTCCATTGTATACATGTACAACATCTTCTTTATCCATTCTTCCATCAGTGGATATTTAGCTTGCTTCCATGTCCTGGCTATTGTAAATAGTGCTGCAATGAATATTGGGGTGCAGTAGCCTTTCTAGTTATGGCTTTCTCCAGATATATGCCAAAAGTGGGATTGCTGGATCATTTGGTAACTCTATTTTTAGTTTTTTAAGGAAGCTCCATATTGTTCTCCATAGTGGCTCCAATTTACATTCCCATCAACACTCTAGGAGGGTTCCCTTTTCTTCATACCCTCTCCAGCATTTTACTGCTTGTAGATTTTTTGATGATGGCCATTCTGGCTGGTGTAAGGTGATACCTCATTGTAGTTTTGATTTGCATTTCTCTAATAATTAGTGATGTTGAGCATCTTTTCATGTGCCTCTTGGCCATGTGTATGTCTTCTTTGGAGAAATGTCTATTTAGGTCTTCTGCCCATTTTTTGATTGGGTTGTTTGTTTTTTTGATATTGAGCTGCATGAGCTGTTTGTATATTTTGGTGATTAATCCTTTGCCGATCGCTTTATTTATTTATTTATTTATTTATTTATTTATTTATTTGGCTGTGTCAGGTCTTAGTTGGGGCACGCAGGATCTTCTTTTGCTGCATGTAGGCTCTTCGTTGTGGCATTCGGGATCTTTTTGTTGTGGCATGGGAACTCTTAGTTGCGGCATGTGGGATCTACTTTCCCGACCAGGGATCAAACCCCAAGCCCCCTGCATTGGGAGCGTGGAGCCCACTGGACCACTAGGGAAGTCCCACCAATCACTTCATTTGCAAATATCGCTTATATGTGGAAGCTAAAGAAATGGTGCAAAAGAACCTATTTACAAAACAGAACTTGAGTCACAGATGTAGAAAACAAACTTATGGTTACTAGGGGGGAAGAGAGGGGAGGGATAAATTGGGAGATTGGGATTGACATATACACACTACTATATATAGAGTAGATAACTAATAAGAACCTACTGAATAGCACAGGGAACTCTATTCAGTAGTCTGTAATGACCTATATGGGAATAGAATCTAAAAAAGGGTATATGTGTATGTATAACTGACTCACTTTGCTGTACAGCAGATACTAACAACCTTGTAAATCAACTATACTCAAAAAAAAAAAAAAATTGATGGGAAGGGCAGTGCAAAGCCCAACCTACTTCAAAATATTTCTTCAATAGCCTGCCATGGTGGGTCCTTCCTTTCTACCTGGTCTGATATACACCCATAATTTGAGGCACTTTCTTGAGTTATATAATAAAGGTAGGAGCATTGTTCTTGTTTAAAAAAAAAAAAAGGTTCAAAGGTCAACTGTAAAATATTAAAATTTTCATTTTTATTTTTTACTCATCTAGGAGATTCTTGGTAAAAATGTTCTTGACAAGAATCCAGTTAGGTTTTGTTGATGTTGTCAGTGGAATTGGTATCAGCTACTTTCCAAGTACTAGCATTGATGAATAGACTAGCAGTTAGTTGCCCAGATCTTTAAGCCAATCAGAAATAGATATTTCATTTGACAGTTACCAGGAAGAGTTTATAAGAACTGCTCCTTATAAGAGTTTGGAAGAAGTAATTCAATACTATGAGTAAAATACAAAGACAATATAATGCTCTAAAAATTCTGAATAAGTGAAACAACATGGTAAGAGATGAAAAGAAATCAGACAATTTCACCTTGACTGAAATGAGCTAATTTATGGAAGGTAATTTCAGATATCCCACCAAAGAATTATCTTCCCATGCCCTTGATTGATTAGTTCATTTCTAAGTTTCAAAGGCATAGAAAGCATTATTAATATAAAAATCAATAAGATTATCTTTCAGACTTTAACTAGATGTATCTCAAAATTAAGTGTTCCATGGAGTGCTGTATGGCATATGTATATATCTGATCTATAGATCTACACAGAGATAGGGATGAGACAGAGAAAGAGAGAGAGAGAGAGAGAGAGAGAATGTAAATATGGCAGGAAGAAATATATAAAAAATCATTTAGTCCAGGAACTTCTGCTTTGATTTGGATAGGGTAGTTTAGCTATGCCACATCAAAAACCTTTACAAATTCTGGATTATATACAGGAATTACATGCTTGAAGGTATCAGAGAGCTGTTGAGGCAATGAGAACTGGTGGGGCTAAGAACCTGAAGAAAGAAACTGAGGACTATTTGACAGTCTTAAGAAGGAACAGAGATTAGAAATTCAGGATGCTCCAGTGCAATAAATATTTCAGGATTTCTCTTTTTTGTTCAAAGTTCCAAAGTTACAGAAACGAAAGGGAGATTGACCTAACCTTACCAGGTTTGCAACCCAGGTTGACTCAGCAAAATTACTGACTGACATATATTTTTGTGGGAATTCCATAAAAACATTATTAGGCATGCAGAAGAAAAGACGACAAGGCCAATAATCAAGAGAAAAATGGATAATAGAAACAGACTGATAGTGATGAAACAACTGTAATTGACTGAAAAGAACTTTAAATAAACTGTTGTTTTGATATTTAATATAAGAAATGTGGAAGGAATAAATAAAAACAAAATTTCATAGAGAAATTGGAATCTATACAAATAATTTTAGCTAAAGTATGCCGAGGATAAGGTGATCACTTTCAAATGAGGCTTAGAGTCAAAAAACTTCAAATATGAAATGGCATTTTAGTGAGGTTGGAGGAGTGAGCTAACAAGGGTGGATGCCAGCAGGGGCAGAATTAGTAATTGAATTCAAGATTTTCCAGGCATTTAAAAGAAGTTTAATATAGAGGCCCCAATGAAGTACATCCCTAAATGAACTTGGAGCCTGTTTTTTATTGATGGGAATTAAGGGACTAGAAGATTGTCAAAACACTAGTAGCAGGTATTTTCAAAAGTTCAGAAAGTCGATTTTAAACTCTATAAATAATATGGATTAATAATAATGATAATAATAATTTTCAACAATATTCAAAAAATCTGTCATATAGGCAATTGGAGAAATGGTTCAAAGCCAAAATAATTCAAGTCATGCCAAATTTTGCCAATTTCTTTCTCTTTTTTTCCCCCCTTGAATTATTTATTTTTCCTTGAGTTACTAAGTTCCAAGATGAGGGCCATGCTACAGATATAATTGAGTTTGGTTTCTACAAAACATTTGATAAAATAACTATGCCATTCTATATTGTGGACTCAGTGATAGGATTTCAAAAAGGATTAAGTCAGCTAGCAAATAAATATAAATAATTTTGATGGTCTGTGTCAATATGAACTTTCTCCTTACCCTTTCTCTTTTACTAGTCTTATTGTTTTAAATGATTGAATAACGACCCACATATTTTAAAGACATAAATATAGACGAGCAAGCATGAGAGATTTTTTAAGTTTTATTTGAAAATAATCTCAATAGGCTTGAATAGATGTCTGAAATGAAAACAATAATATTCGATAATAATAGATGTAAAATAACGTTTCTAAATTCTAATTAAAAATTCAATCAAAGAAAAACAGGTTAATGGAAATATAGCCTAATAGTTCCTGTAATAATATGTACTATTTTGGATTAACCAAATGTCAATGTCACTATAAATCCAGATGGGAGGGAATATTCTATGAACCGAATATAATTTTACTTCATGTGAGAATACGACATTTTAAGAAGTAATATTGTGGTTAATTCTGGGCTTTCCATGCAAGAGGGCTGGCTGTTAACTTAGAAAATATTCAGAGGTATTTGACTGAAAAATGAATGCAAGAAAACCACAATAGGAAGAACTGACAAAAGAACTGGTGATCAAAAGGGGAGTCGTATCAATTAAAAAAAATACTTTGGGGCTTCCCTGGTGGCGCAGTGGTTGAGAATCTGCCTGCCAATGCAGGGCACACGGGTTCAGCCCTGGTCTGGGAAGATCCCACAGGCCGCGGAGCAGCTGGGCCCGTGAGCCACAACTACTGAGCCTGCGCGTCTGGAGCCTGTGCCCTGCAGCAGGTGAGGCCGCGACAGTGAAAGGCCCGCGCACCGCGATGAAGAATGGCCCCCGCTCGCCGCAGCTGGAGAAAGCCCTCGCACAGAGATGAAGACCCAACACAGCCAAAAATAAATTAATTAATAAATTAATTAATTAACAAAAAAATACTTTGTCTAAAATTATTATTACACTACAAAAACGTAATGAACTATGTGAATTTTCCCTAATCAGGGGAATTAATCATTAAAATGTTTTTGTATTCTTATTTTGCTGTGTCAATAGTCCTCTCTGTCTATAAATCTATACATGTATATTTAAAGAGCAAGAATTTAGTGCATAGTCTTAAAGCTTATGAATCTATGTGTACAGTGTAAATATCTCTTGTTAGATTATCTTCTTATTTAGAATTGTTTAATTCTACTACTTTCACTAGTAGAAGTTACACCAGAAGCTTAGGTCTGTGCCAATCTGTTTTATCTTATTTCTTATTAGACTCAAAAAGTAGAAGAAAAATTTTTAGTTTACTCTGGCTGAGAATAGATTCTATAATAAAATATGTGCCCATTATATTCAATATCTGGGTTTTAAGAAATATTAGAACTGCTAACTAAATTATTCCTTTTCCATTTTCATTTCTGCAACTGAATCCATCTCTACAATTCATGTCAAACTTTCTGTTCTCCAAATTTTAACAGCTCTCATAATCTGTGCCCATTTGACCCAGCTGTTGATAATACACTGTATTTTACTGTCCTTTCTTCAGAATCAGAATTTCAGCATTAACATATACTTTGGAATAACTGATATCCTCAGTGCTGTAATTGGGGAAATTGAGTCTCAGGCATGTGAATTATCTTGCACAGAATCCCATGGCCAATTATCAACAGAGTTGATGCTATAAATCACAACAAAAGATTCAAATTTAGTTTCTTCCCATTTATTCTTCTTCCCTTATTTTATGTATGTCAATCTTCTTTTTCAAAGAAACTCTAAGCTCTTCAAGGGTAGTAAGAGTATGTAACAAGGTGCCGAGACCACTGTAGATATCGAATGCATGTAGATTTTTTGGCTCTGGGTTGCAATTCACCTCTTTTGAAAAAAATTAAACCAAGAGGAAACTATTTTCAGTTCCACAGAAAACAGTGTTATAAGCTATCTTAAAAACAACTCTTAGAGACTCCAATATATTTTATTATAATGTGGCACTGGATCTAAGAAACCAAATTTCTTCTTTAATGTAATGGTATAAATTTAATTATTGATTTTCTCAAGACAGAAAATGACTTTGAATTGGATTTTGAATATTTTCTCATAGAACAAAACTCTCATTTTATCTTAAAATTACATATATTATATATATATATGTTCAGTGATATATAAATATATGTGAATGTATATATGATTAGTTATCCATGAACAGAGATGGATAGTTAAACTATGGATGAGGTGATAAGTGAGAGAAAGAAAGAAAGAGAGAGAGAGAGAGATTGTTAATAATTACATTCTTTGGTTCTCTGCAGCAAAAGGATCAGGCAATTGTCTAGGAAGTTGGTCACATTTTACTACCACCAGAAATCACTCCTGGACAACCAAGGACTAAGCAGTTGAAAACACACAGCATTGTTCTTTGGGAGGGTGCTTAATTGTAGAAAGCTACCTCCCAAATGAAAGTTCAAAGATTTCCCCTTTCACACATTAAAATGAATTACTATTCATTTAATATTGTCTGTTTCAAACATATTTGATCTATTGGATTAAATCATTAACATTTCCAAAGGGAAAGAGAAGTGATGTTTTGTTTTTGTTTGTTTGTTTGGTGTAGTCATTACACATATTTTGTTCTAACTTCTAGCATCTACGAGCTTTATATGAATTTATCTAATTCAATTTATATGTCAGTATTTCCAGCAAAGCATATCATTATAAAATGAAAGTTTAGTAATATGTCCGTTTCATATGTCATATTGTTATCATTATCATCATCGTCTAAGGAGGATCTATTAGAGGAAATGTCTTTAGGATGATTCTTAGAGATGCTTCTAAGAGATTGACATGAGGAGGAAGAGGGAGGCCCACAAATCCTGCTGTCATTGACAGAGTAAATAACATGAGTGATGGGCCTGGTCAAGCCTGACACGAGCAGTGAGTGGGAAATAATACACAGATGGAGTTAAAACCCACAGCATATGTTTTGAAGCTGCTCTAATTCAGAATGAAAAGTGGAAGTGAAGTGGATCTCAGGCAAGGCAGAAGTTAGGAATGAACCTACAGGAGCTTTTAAAGCCTTGACAACTCAGAGGGGAAAGAAAATTCAGAGCAGCTAAAGCTAGAGCATGGGGAGCAAATAGGCAGTTGGTCTGAATTTTTGATACTGTAAACGCAAAACAAGTAGCCTTTTTTTTTGCAAGGAAGAATCACTAGGCTTAGTTCTCATTATGGGATATAATAAGTAAGTATAAATGAGAGCTAAAAGCTTACTAGTATCTACTGGAAAGTTAAATAGAAACATTATTTTCCAATAAGTCCTGTCTTCCTAGGAAAAAAGTTGTGTGTCTATCAGAGCAATACTTTTTAAAAAAATATTAAGTACTACCAAAAGCTCAGGAGAAGCTACTTAGGATGATTGATCTTAGACCCATTCCTACCCCTAAAACCTTCATATCAGATCTGTATCTAAAAGTTCCTCCATTGTCAGTATTGAAATTTCTTCTTTTTCACAATTCTTTCTAGCCATAAGATTTCATGTTTTACATAATGTTTTATTTCAGCACTAAACTCTCTCCTTAAAATACTTTTAGAATATGTGATGTTAATAATTGATTTTCTTAAACTGATTTTAGCTTTCTACTGTTAATTGAAGAACTTTCTCAGGTTAAAATGAAATATAACAAAATACAAATTCTACTCTGATATTGAAGTTGGTAGTAAAAGTAGCCTAGGAAAGACTGATAGTTACTGGTTTATTAATAAGAAACAAATATCCAGGGCCAAATTTGGGACCAAATCTGTTTTTATTAAAAACTGTGTTTATAAAAGGTCAATAAGAGAACTTGCATATTTATAAAAATTGCCAACAAAGTAATTCCAAGGCTTGGATAAACGAGTTTAAATTTTATTTTTCATAAGTACATAGTGGGTTGGCAAAAATCTCTTTCTGTGGATCTAAAAGTCCAGTAAAAATGTATTTTGACTCCAGAGTCCAAAAAATGAAAGAAATCTCTTACATCTACATGTAAGATGTAAATATCTTACATTTCTAAAAGCTCAAATTCTTATCTATAGTTGTAACTTATTTTCTTATAAAAATTGGACTAGAAATGGGACAACTCATGATTTCCATTTTCTAATATCAGAAATGACCTAAAAAAAGTCTCAGTGCTTTTCATTTTGAAGGCACAGCAGCAATGGGTCAAACTATAATAAACTCTTAAACTGCCTTTAAAAAAAATTCTCCAATAACAGTATCTGCTTTGAATGTCATAGTATAAAAATAGAAGCAATGTCCTCTGGTAACATAAAATAATTTCTTACATGGTTTAATTGACTATCTGGCAACATGTTTACTACCACAGAAATTTATAAGTAAACATTAATTCTATTTGAATATATATTTTATGTTACTCATTTCTGCTACATGAGTTAGGATTAGCAGCTGTCCCCAACTTCGTGAACAATAAGAAAATGATTCAGTACATATTTGTTTTGCTTTTTTGAGTTGCTAGAGTGCTTCATAATTTTCTTTACTGAACCATACTAATAAAACAAGTTCTCATTTCTCATGCTCATCTTATAGTAAATCTTAACATAATGTCCTCAGCCATCTGCTGGTCTCCATATCCCTTTTGCTTGCCACTTTCTTTTGTCAAGTTTTTCAACAAGAAATTTTTGAAGGAATGTTATTATCTGTGCTTTAACTTGGTTATTTAGGGAAGTTAACATTTAAAAATTTACCTCTGACTCAAGGAATAAAAAGTTTGTAGTAAGCTGAAATCTTAAGTCTATCAACAAAAGCCTGGGTATAGTGGAATTCCAGATTGTTGTAAAAAGGTTCAATTTTCAAAACTGGTATATAAGCTAGATGAGATCCTTGTCTTGACAGAACTTATGATTTATATTAAAAAAAACAAATGTTGAAAAATATTATGAATATACTGAGGGTTAATAAATTATACTAAAGATACTCAAGTGAATATTAGAAAACATTGGCTGTTAGTGTTATTTCCTTTAATGGGGTAAAGCTGTCTGTTATTAATTGAAGAATTTTTCAAGTTAAAATGACCTATATGGGAATAGAATCTAAAAAAGAGTGGATATATGCATAACTGATTAATCTTACTGCAGCAGAAACTAACACAACATTGTAAATCAACTATACTCCAATAAAAATTAATTAAAAAATAAAATAAAATAAACTACTGCAATATATACATCTTACTCTAACCTGGAAGACTGTAGTAAGAGTATCTCAGCAAAGAAATCCATTTATTGATTTATCAATAAGGAAAAATGTCAAAGGGTTCATTAGGAATTTAAATATTATTAATGAACTTAAAAGAATACAGAGTTTGAACAAAATAAGAGGATTCTAGCTCATCCATTTGGTGATGGAAATTGTTCCTGAGAAATGATGTTAAAGTTGGGGTTTGTAAGGATGAGTAAAATTTAGCTATGCTAATACAGAAATAAGAGTCTTCAGAACAACAGAACTACATATCAAAAGGCTAGAAGTGAGAGAGATTGTGGCTAAAATTAAGCTGATGCAGGCAACATGATCCTTCCTATACAGAGCAAACAAATTTCTTTGAGGAATTACTACTGGTATTATGTTTGGGAGTTGTTTTTTTTTTTCATGATGAGAACATTAAAGCATCTTAGGCCCCTCTCAGTCATTTATCTCCCTGTTCAGTTCATGGTCCACAATTTTTACCCCATTTCTTGTTAATATTTTCAACTCCTTGTACCATAATTTTTCTGTTGTATGCACATGGAAAAACCCATCTGGAATCAGTTCAAACGTTTGCTTTTTTTAGCTCATCCCCCTAATTGCTAAGAACCACTACAGAAAACAGTGTAGTTCTTCCCCTCAGTGACATTATTCTTATTCTCCAGCCTTCTGTCTTTCCTTCAATATATCATAGTCAACTCATTCTGCTTCCTGTACAGTGGATATTTAAAGCCCTTCTGCTTTAATTTTAGACTTCCTAGGGATCATCCCACCACTCCCAACCTTAACCTCCTTTTCTACTTCACAGAGAAAATATAGCCTGTTTAACATTAATGGCCTGACATTTCCACCTTTAAACCACTGTATCTTTTGTAGTCCACACAAATAATTTCCTTATTTGGACACACTCCACAATGGGAGTGAGTTCCTGTTCGTCAAGACCAATTTCTGACATATGATTGCTATCCTTTTGATAAAAATATTCCCTATCTCAAAAAGGATCAATGATTTATCAATTATTCCTACCCTATAATGTCTCTAATTTCTTTCTATCTACCACTTTCTTTCAGGCAGCATTTAGATGTGTTCAAGTTTACCTATCTTGGAGCAAACTCGGGAAAAATCTCTCTGGAACCATACATTTCTTCAGACCCATGCTTTCCTTGACCTAGGTCACTTGTCTCCCCTCCACTTCATGAGTGAATCTTTTGAAACTAATTTTACTCTGTTATCATAATTCCTCCACACAAATATTCCTCAACAAATCAAATCTGGTTCCAATCACCTTAATTTCTCCAATAACCATTATAATAAAAAACACAGCACAATTCTTTTGCTATTAATTGCATTACACTTTACGATTCTCACTACATTTTTGTATCTCATCTGAAAATGCTGACTACTCTCTCTTCCTTGAAATACCATTCTCCTTTAGTTTCCACTCCCTTGCACTCCTCTGTAATTGTTTATCTTTCTGCGCACATGTACAACTTAATTTTCTTTGAATTTTTTTCTTATTTATTCTCATTTATTTTAAGATTGATGTCCCTCCTGGATCCTCTTTATATACCTTTACTGAGTAATTTCATCAATTCCACAGATTTGTTTAAAAAAATATTTTTGCAATTTGACTTCAATTATTTTTACAGGTAAATTTAATCATCTTTTATGTTTATAAATGGTCCTAGTTCCTACAATACGTGCTTAGAATCTGTAAACAAATTAATATATACACAGAATCAGCATTATTTCAGTTTTTCTATTTCTGTGTTGCAGAAAAAAATTAAATAATGCTTCCTTTTCCTCCCTCCAGTTCCTACGTCATCATCATGGCTACATCTTCAAGTTGCTAATAAATATGACATATGGTCACCATATCTATTAGCATCATGATAAAGGCAAAAGAATGAAGACACTCTTCTTATTCATATGGAGCCACAAACTAGGTGTGTGACCTTAGTTAAGTCATTTAACCTTGCTGAATTTCTCTCTAAAAGGATAGGACCACATGCTCCCTTAGGTAGTTTCAAGCCTGTAAATATTTTGACATACTATTCCTTACCACTTTCACAATTGTTTTCTAAGCAGAAGAGCTATTGTTTACTTTATGGATCTTCAGATTTACATCCACACTGCAGGGATGCTGAAGAACTTCTAAGAGCTGGCAAAGAAACATGTGGATGCAGGTCCCAGAGCCCATTAACCTGAACTGAGTAAGTTTATTCTCAGCTGCAAGTTTGTGTCCAGATATTACATTATCTCCTTTTTTTCCTGTCAGCTGCCAGGTTGTAGTCATTTGCATAATTTAAACTGCTGTCACTGACGATCTAAATGTTGCTTTACTCCACCATTTGACTCTAATATCTAAACAGGCATACCTTTTATGTTAGACTCAAATTAACCACAGTCTAATTCTATCAAAAGTATGCTAATCTGTAGTGTTGCCTTTGAACTCATTTATTTTTGAGAAAACTAAAAGAAGGAAGAAAACCTAACAGCCTGATCAAAACTGCCCCAACATACCTTGAAACATACAGTTGATGTTGCTTTGATGATTAAATTTATTCCTCAGGATCTTCATCTCCACCTTAGATATAACAATAATTTAAGGTGTCATGTTTCTGGTTTGCTTTGCGTCATCTTTAAATTATACTTTAAAATAATCTTTAAGATGCAGAAGTATTAAGAAGAAGCACATATCAAAGGTACATCTTGTGCTATGCATTGACGTAATTTACCTGAATGCAGGCCACCTTGACCCAAAAGGCTGGATAAATCACCTGCAGTCTACTTTAATTCTTGTTCTTCTCAATCTCACTTCTTTTCCTTCTATAGCCTGACTTCATTTCTGGAATCCATTAAGCATTTTATATCCCATTTACTAGTACCTGCTTCTTTTCATATAATCTAAATTAACCCAACTCCACTTGACAATCTAGCTTCTAAGCAAAAGCTCAGTTCATCATTATAAAGCTGACCCAAAGGAATGGGTAAAGAGGCTTTTATATAATAAAACACTGAGCTCTGGCAATCACAACTTTTATTAACTGTCATACCCTGAGGAGCCTAAGCAAACACATTTGAGATATTTATTTCCTTGGGTAATATTTCTGGATGTCCTAAGTAATATCGTTTGATGAACAGTTAAGTTGAAAAAGACAGAAATAAACTTTTAATGTATTGCCACCCCCATCATCTTTTTTGCTTTAAAAAATTATGCAGATGAGTCAAGAAGATAACTTTTCCTCTAAATTCAAAATTTATACATGTTGTTTTGCAAGTAAACTTGGGTTTGTCTATGTCTACACTTAAAAGGATGTGTAAGGTTTGTTTAGTTTGTTTTTCCCTTTAAAAATTTTTTCCAATCGAAGTGTAGACTACAAGAGCCTTCTTATGTGTTTCTGTTTTATCTTGGGCTTAACTATACATTAAGCATGATAGTATGGTACTATAATATGCAGTTTATTTTTAGTACCTGAGAGAAGAAATGCAGTTGTACTAGTTTCTTGTATTCTTACTGTTTTGTCTGACAGTCTATTTGGGTACTGAGAAAATGAAAGAGCTTGATAATTTTTTCTTTAGTATATAAATATTTGCTTACATTTTACAATTTACACAACAATTTTATTCCAACCATGTGATCAAGAAATCCTGACATTTTGGAATTTGTAAAAAAAAAATCTAGAAACTCTGAGTAGTCATATGTATGTGTAAATACAGTCATACAAGAACTTTGCAGTAAATTTCATTAGGTAAGAAAATATTAATTTATCATTTGAAGAAAAGAATAAAGCCCCAAATTAAATTAATGTGGTATCAAATCTCATACATTTTGTTATTTAGGAAACAATAGCCCAATTTTTATCAGAGAAAGTAGCAATCATAAAATAGGGAAATGTTAAGAATCCATCTAAGATTGTGTCTTTATTGTTATTTCTTAACTTTCTTTGGTTAAAGAGTTAAAAACAAGCTTGATGAGGGCCTTGTAGATGATAATGCAGCAAAAATGTACTAATCTCATTGCTTGTGTAGTTTCAAATGTCTTGTCATTTCCAGTTATCTTTGGAAGATAAATTGTAAATAGTTTAATTTACACAAATGTAAAAAGTTTAATTTTGAGTAACTGAGTAGTTAAAATTAAATATAACCTTTAAAAATTGTGACTCACTATATTGTAACCTGTAACTAATATAATAGTGTACATCAACATCAATTAAATAAATACATAAATAAATTACTCTAAATATAAGTATAGTTATTCTAAATTTGTTAAATTTTATAGTTTTGAATACTATGTTGTTAAAAGAAAGTTGAATTTTCAGTTACAATTAACCTTTTCTTTACAAGTATGTAGTGCAAAAACTTGAGGGTATCAACAGAGTAATTTTCAAGAATCCAGAAAATTCAGTAATAGCCTATTACCCTAATGAAGATACTGATTAAGTATAAGATTTTCACATTATTAGTAGTCCTATTTATTATGGATGACCTGTTCTGAAATGATTTTAAAAATCTGAAAAATTATCAGACATTAAAGATAAGCAGAAAAGCAATGAGTAGATATAATGACATAATTTGGGCTAAGTTTCCTGATCCCTTTAATATTCCTTTAATTTCTAAGACCTCAGAAATAAGTGCAAATTGTTTAGGATTTGGAGCATCAGTTGAAATTAATGTTGCATTGAGGATGTTATGTCATTTTGAACTAATGTAAACCATTTATGTCATGTGGAACTCTTTGAGTTTTGGGGGTAGATAATTGTGGCCACTGAAAACATTTTGTGTTTGATGAGAGTTTGCTACTAGGCCCATAGCTTTCCTATGAATTTATAATAAAAGCTAGTCTCAGAACAAATTCTGTCACGATAGATATATTCACTGAACATTTATTAGCATGCAAATAAAAACATTACACTACCTAGTCTATAGGCTTGAGTCACTTCCATGTCTCTTTCCACCTCTACCTTTACTGGAAAGTTTAACCAAGGTCACAGTACACAATAGGCCAGAGGTTGGATTGTGTAATCATTATAGCCAGCATCAGGACCAAAAGCTTCAAGTCCATAGTGGTCAAGGAACTGTCAGGAATTTAGCCTGGGGGGTCATCCCTAGGGGTGACCTGGGGGAGAATCTTTAAAATATATTAGCCAGGAACTTCCCTGGTGGTGCAGGGCTTAAGACTCCATGCTCCCAATGTAGGGGGCCGGGGTTTGATCCCTGTTCAGGGAATTAGACCCCACATGCATGACACAACTAAGAGTTCACATGCCACAACTAAGACCCGGTGCAACAAAATAAATAAATAAATAAATAAATATTAAAAATATATATATTAGCCCATCCACATCTTTAGATACTTTTAATGTTCCCAATCATATCTATAATATCCATCATACTAGATAAAGGCTGCTATTTTCCCCTATAAAAACATGTTTTGACTTAGTAAATAGATGCTGACAGAGACACCAGTTACAGAGCCTCTTATAGTGGCTGCCTCTGGAATGTGAACATTTAAATATATTGCCAGCAGTCCACCACTGATATGCATCCTTGATTAGACTGTCATCAGCATCTGGGTTATAGTTTAACCTGAAAAGCACACACGTAATTATACGTCATATCAGTACATGCTGGAATATTTTAAAGTAAATTAATATTCTAAGAACTAGAAGATACATTAAAGACAATTTAACAAATTATGATACTAGGGAAAATAGGATGATGACATGGGAGTAAGCATTGTCCTTCTCTCACACATTTCTCTACAAGTGTAAAAAACATCTTCCTGGCCCATTCAAACTCTGTTTATTGCCTTAGGGTAATGGGTAAACCCACAGCCAAGAGCAAGGAGTAATTACAAATAGGAACTTTGTAAGTGTCAGACCAGTTCTGCCACTCACTTGCTACATGAACTTGGAAAAATAACCTCTCCTCAACAGCACAATTTCCTCATCTGTGCAATGGTTACTGCAACTATGGTCATCTCAAAGAAGTGTTAGTTTATTCATTCAATATTATTTAAGAATGCTTATTATGTCTCAAGTTTCTTTTCTTGGTTAGGGACTTAGAAGAGATTTGTAAACCTATCCCTTCTTTCTTGGTGCTTCCATTCAAGTGAGTGAAATAATGAGCCTGATAATAAACAAATGAAATTGCATTTATAATACATTACTATATGTAATTAATATTAGGCTAAAATATAAAGCAACGTAATTGTGGGGGAAGTATGTACAGTTGGAGGGGGCATCATTTTATACAGTGATATATGGACTGAAATCTGATGTAAGAACTTCCAGTAGAGAGAACAGAAGTGCCAAGGCCACAAGCAGACTGTGCATTCTAGAATTCACAAGAATTCCAATGTTTTGCACTAGAGATAAACATGGTGAAAAGTTTGAGGAGTTGAGGCCAAACAAGTAAGGAATTAAAGACAGTAATAGCATAGTACACTTCTTGGCATATAATAAGTGCTATATAAGTGTTAGACATTTGTTCTTGGAATCCATTCCACTGAGGGAGAGATTGCCACCTCAAATATGCTGCCCTGGGATAACAATAGGAGTTGATTATCAGTAGTTTTTGAAAAAAGAAGTGCCTTAAAAATTGAGTGGACAGGAGGAGGAGCTTCAAGATGGCGGAAGAGTAAGATGCGGAGATCACCTTCCTCCCCACAAATACATCAGAAATACATCTACATGTGGAACAACTCCTACAGAACACCTACTGAACGCTGGCAGAAGACCTCAGACCTCCCAAAAGGCAAGAAACTCCCCACATACCTGGGTAGGGCAAAAGAAAAAAGAAAAAACAGACAAAAGAATAGGGACGGGACCTGCACCAGTGGGAGGGAGCTGTGAAGGAGGAAAGGTTTCCACACACTAGGAAGGCCCTTCGCGGGCGGAGACTGCGGGTGGCAGAGGGGGGAAGCTTCAGAGCCACGGAGAAGAGCGCAGCCACAGGGGTGCAGAGGGCAAAGCGGAGAGATTCCCGCACAGAGGCTCGGCGCTGAGCAGCACTCACCAGTCCGAGAGGCTTGTCTGCTCAGCCGCCGGGGCGGGCGGGGGCTGGGAGCTGAGGCTCGGGCTTCGGAGGTCGGATCCCAGGGAGAGGACTGGGGTTGGCGGCATGAACACAGCCTGAAGGGGCTAGTGCGTCACAGCTAGCCGTGAGGGAGTCCGGGAAAAGGTCTGGAGCTGCTGAAGAGGCAAGAGACTTTTTCTTGCCTCTTTGTTTCCTGGTGCGCGAGGAGAGGGGATTAAGAGCGCCGCTTAAAGGAGCTCCTGAGAGGAGCGCGAGCCGTGGCTATCAGCGCGGACCCCAGAGACGGGCATGGGACACTAAGGTTGCTGCTGCCGCCACCAAGAAGCCTGTGTGCAAGCCCAGGTCACTCTCCACACCTCCCCTCCAGGGAGCCTGTGCAGCCCGCCACTGCCAGGGTCCCGTGATCCAGGGACAACTTCCCCGGGAGAACGCACGGCGCACCTCAGGCTGGTGCAATGTCATGCCGGCCTCTGCCGCCGCAGGCTCGCCCCGCCTCCTCCGTACCCCTCCCTCCCCCCGCCTGAGTGAGCCAGAGCCCCGGAAGCAGCTGCTCCTTTAACCCCCTCCTGTCTGGGTGGGAACAGACGTCCTCAGGCGACCTACATGCAGAGGTGGGTCCAAATCCAAAGCTGAACCCTGGGAGCTGTGCGAACAAAGAAGAGAAAGGGAAATGTCTCCCAGCAGCCTCAGGAGCAGCGGATTAAACCTCCACCATCACCTTGATGTACCCTGCATCTGTGGAATACCTGAATAGACAACGAATCATCCCAAATTGAGGAGGTGGACTTTGGGAGCAACAATATATATATATTTTTTTCCTTTCTCTCTTTTTGTGAGTGTGTATGTGTATGCTTCTGTGTGTGATTTTGTCTGTATAGCTTTGCTTTTACCATTTGTCCTAAGATTCTGTCTGTCCATGTTGTTTTTTTTTTTACTTAAAAATTTTTTTTCTTAATAATTATTTTTTATTTTAATAACTTTATTTTATTTTACTTTATTTTATTTTATTTTATCTTCTTCTTTCTTTCTTTTTTTTCTCCCTTTTATTTTGAGCCATGTGGAGGACAGGCTCTTGGTGCTCCAACCAGGCATCAGGGCTGTGCCACTGAGGTGGGAGAGCCAAGTTCAGGACACTGGTCCACAAGAGACCTCCCAGCTCCACGTAATATCAAACGGCGTAAATCTCCCAGAGATCTCCATCTCAACGCCAAGACCCAGCTCCACTCAACAACCAGCAAGCTACAGTGCAGGACACCCTATGCCAAACAACTAGCAAGACAGGAACACAGCCCCATCCATTAGCAGAGAGGCTGCCTAAAATCAAAATAAGGCTACAGACACCCCAAAACACACCACCAGATGTGGACCTGCCCACCAGAAAGACAAGATCCAGCCTAATCTACCAAAACACAGGCACTAGTCCCCTCCACTAGGAAGCCTACACAACCCACTGAACCAACCTTAGCCACTGGGGACAGAAACCAAAAACAACGGGAACTAGGAACCTGCAACCTGGGAAAAGGAGACCCCAAACACAGTAAGTTAAGCAAAATGAGAAGATAGAGAAACACACAGCAGATGAAGGAGCAAGGCAAAAACCCACCAGACCTAACAAATGAAGAGGAAATAGGCAGAGTACCTGGAAAAGAATTCAGAATAATGATAGTAAAGATGATCCAAAATCTTGGAAATAGAATGGAGAAAATACAAGAAAAGTTTAACGAGGACCTACAGGAACTAAAGAGCAAACAAACAGTGATGAACAAAAGAAGAAATGAAATTAAAAATTCTCTAGAAGGGATCAATAGCAGAATAACTGAGGCAGAAGAACAGATGAGTGACCTGGAAGATAAAAGACTGGAAATAACTACCACAGAGCAGAATAAAGGAAAAAGAATGAAAAGAATTGAGGACAGTCTCAGAGACCTATGGGACAACATTAAATGCACCAACATTCAAATAATAGGGGTCCCAGAAGAAGAAGAGAAAAAGAAAGGGGCTGAGAAAATATTTGAAGAGATTATAGTTGAAAACTTCCTTAATATGGGAAAGGAAATAGTTAATCAAGTCCAGGAAGCACAGAGAGTCTCATACAGGATAAATCCAAGGAGAAACACACCAAGACACATATTAATCAAACTATCAAAAATTAAATACAAAGAACAAATATTAAAAGCAGCAAGGGAAAAACAATAAGTAACACATAAGGGAATCCCCATAAGGTTAACAGCTGATCTTTCAGCAGAAACTCTGCAAGCCAGAAGGCACTGGCAGGACATATTTAAAGTGATGAAGGAGAAAACCCTACAACCAAGATTACTCTACCCAGCAAGGATCTCATTCAGATTTGATGGAGAAATTAAAACCTTTACAGACAAGCAAAAGCTAAGAGAATTCCACACCACCAAACCAGCTTTACAACAAATGCTAAAGGAACTTCTCTAGGCAGGAAACACAAGAGAAGGAAAAGACCTACAATAACAAACACAAAATAATTAAGAAAATGGTAATAGGAACATACATAACTATAATTACCTTAAATGTGAATGGATTAAATGCTCCAACCAAAAGACATAGATTGGCTGAATGGATACAAAAACAAGAGCCATATATATGCTGTCTACAGGAGACCCACTTCAGACCTAGGGACACATACAGACTGAAAGTGAGGGGATGGAAAAAGATATTCCATGCAAATGGAAATCAAAAGAAAGCTGGAGTAGCAATTCTCATATCAGAAAAAATAGATTTTAAAACAAAGACTATTACCATTACTGTTTTTGGATAGTCACAGAAAATGTGGCCATAATCCTTCCATAAACTGGTCTGTTGTTTAGCTTCTTTGATGTAATATTGGTACCTACTGTGAAAATGATGGGCCAATACCTATGTGTCTATGGGCCTTGCCCTCTTTGGCCTGGGGATGGGGGGAGTGTAAGGACTGGGGGATATTAAAATCAAATTCTAGATAACCTCCTGTGAAAAAACAAAACAAAACAAAGACTATTACAAGAGACAAAGAAGGACACTACATAATGATCAAGGGATCAATCCAAGAAGAAGGCATAGCAATTGTAAATATTTATGCACCCAACATAGGAGCACCTCAATACATAAGGCAAATGCTAACAGTCATAAAAGGGGAAATCGACAGTAACACAATTATAGTAGGGGACTATAACACCCCACTTTCACCAATGGACAGATCATCCAAAATGAAAATAAATAAGGAAACACAAGCTTTAAATGATACATTAAACAAGATGGACTTAATTGATATTTATAGGACATTCCATCCAAAAACAACAGAATACACATTCTTCTCAAGTATTCATGGAACATTCTCCAGGATAGATCATATCTTGGGTCACAAATCAAGCCTTGGTAAATTTAAGAAAATTGAAATTGTATCAAGTATCTTTTCCTACCACAATGCTATGAGACTAGATATCAATTAAAGGAAAAAATCTGTAAGAAATACAAACACATGGAGGCCAAACAACACACTACTAAATAACCAAGAGATCACTGAAGAAATCAAAGAGGAAATCAAAAAATACCTAGAAACAAATGACAATGAAAACACGATGACCCAAAACCTATGGGATGCAGCAAAAGCAGTTCTAAGAGGGAAGTTTATAGCAATACAAGCCTACCTTAAGAAACAACAAACATCTCAAATAAACAACCTAACCTTACACCTAAAGCAATTAGAGAAAGAAGAACAAAAGAACCCCAAAGCTAGCAGAAGGAAAGAAATCATAAAGATCAGATCAGAAATAAATGAAAAAGAAATGAAGGAAATGATAGCAAAGATCAATAAAACTAAAAGCTGGTTTTTTGAGAAGATAAACAAAATTGATAAACCATTAGCCAGACTCATCAAGAAAAAAAGGGAGAAGACTCAAATCAATAGAACTAGAAATGAAAAAGGAGAAGGAACAACTGACACTGCAGAAATACAAACAATCATGAGAGATTACTACAAGCAACTATATGCCAATAAAATGGACAACCTGGAAGAAGTGGACAAATTCTTAGAAAAGCACAACCTTCCAAGACTGAACCAGGAAGAAATAGAAAATATAAACAGACCAATCACAAGCACTGAAATTGAAACTGTGATTAAAAAAAAAATCTTCCAACAAACAAAATCCCAGGACCAGATGGCTTCACAGGCGAATTCTATCAAACATTTAGAGAACAGCTAACACCTATTCTTCTCAAACTCTTCCAAAGTATAGCAGAGGGAGGAACACTCCCAAACTCATTCTACGAGGCCACCATACTCTGATACCAAAACCAGACGAAGATGTCAAAAAGAAAGAAAAATACAGGCCAATATCACTGATGAACATAGATGAAAAAATCCTCAACAAAATACTAGCAAACAGAATCCAAGAGCACATTAAAAGGATCATACACTATGATCAAGTGGGGTTTATCCCAGGAATGCAAGGATTCTTCAATATATGTGAATCAATCAACGTGATACACCATATTAACAAAGTGAAGGAGAAAAACCATATGATCATCTCAATAGATGCAGAGAAAGCTTTTGACAAAATTCAACACCAATTTATGATAAAAACCGTCCAGAAAGTAGGCATAGAGGGAACTTTCCTCAACATAATAAAGGCCATGTATGACAGACCCACAGCCAACATTGTCCTCAATGGTGAAAAACTGAAACCATTTCCACTAAGATCAGGAACAAGACAACGTTGCCCACTCTCACCACTATTATTCAACATAGTTTTGGAAGTTTTAGCCACAGCAATCAGAGAAGAAAAAGAAATAAAAGGAATCCAAACTGGAAAAGAAGAAGTAGAGTTGTCACTGTTTGCAGATGACATGATACTATACATAGAGAATCCTAAAGATGCTATCAGAAAACTACTAGAGCTAATCAATGAATTTGGTAAACTAGCAGGATACAAAATTAATGCACAGAAATCTCTTGCATTCCTATATACTAGTGATGAAAAATCTGAAAGTGAAATTAAGAAAACACTCCCATTTATCATTGCAACAAAAAGAATAAAATATCTAGGAATAAACCTACCTAAGGAGAGAAAAGACCTGTATGCAGAAAATTATAAGATACTGATGAAAGAAATTAAAGATGATACAAATAGATGGAGAGATATACCATGTTCTTGGATTGGAAGGATCAACATTGTGAAAATGACTCTACTACCCAAAGCAATCTACAGATTCAATGCAATCCCTATCAAACTACCACTGGCATTTTTCACAGAGCTAGAACAAAAAATTTCACAATTTGTATGAAAACACAAAAGACCCAAATAGCCAAAGCAATCTTGAGAGAGAAAAATGGAGCTGGAGGAATCAGGCTCCCTGATTTCATACCATACTACAAAGCTACAGTAATAAAGACAGTATGGTACTGGCACAAAACAGAAATATAGATCAATGGAATAGGATAGAAAGCCCAGAGATAAACCCACGCACATATGGTCACCTTATCTTTGATAAAGGAGGCAAGAATATACAGTGGAGAAAAGACAGCCTCTTCAATAAGTGGTGCTGGGAAAACTGGACAGCTACAGGTAAAAGGATGAAATTAGAACACTCCTTAACACCATACACAAAAATAAACTCAAAATGGATTAAAGACCTAAATGTAAGGCCAGACACCATAAAACTCTAAGAGGACAACATAGGCAGAACACTCTATGACATAAATCACAGCAAGTTCCTTTTTGACCCACCTCCTAGAGAAATGGAAATAAAAACAAAAATAAACAAATGGGACCTAATGAAACTTAAAAGCTTTTGCACAGCAAAGGAAACCATAAACAAGATGAAAAGACAACCCTCAGAATGGGAGAAAATATTTGCAAATGAAGCAACTGACAAAGGATTAATCTCCAAAATTTACAAGCAGCTCATGCAGCTCAATATCAAAAAAACAAACAACCCAATCCAAAAATGGGCAGAAGACCTAAATAGACATTTCTCCAAAGAAAATATACAGATTGCCTACAGACACATGAAAGAATGCTCTACATCATTAATCATTAGAGAAATGCAAATCAAAACTACAGTGAGATATCATCTCACACCAGTCAGAATGGCCATCATCAAAAAATCTACAAACGATAAATGCTGGAGAGGGTGTGGAGAAAAGGAACCCTCTTGCACTGTTGGTGGGAATGTAAATTGATACAGCCACTATGGAGAACAGTATGAAGGTTCCTTAAAAAACTAAAAATAGAACTACCATACGACCCAGCCATCCCACTACTGGGCATATACCCTGAGAAAACCATAATTCAAAGAGAGTCATGTACCAAAATGTTCATTGCAGCTCTATTTACAATAGCCAGGACATGGAAGCAACCTAAGTGTCCATCATCGGATGAATGGATAAAGAAGATGTGGCACATATATACAATGGAATATTACTCAGCCATAAAAAGAAATGACATTGAGTTATTTGTAGTGAGGTGGATGGACCTAGAGTCTGTCATACAGAGTGAAATAAGTCAGAAAGAGATAAACAAATACCATATGCCAACACATATATATGGAATCTAAAAAAAAAAAAAAAATTGTCATGAAGAACCTAGGGGCAAGATGGGAATAAAGACGCAGACGTACTAGAGAATGGACTTGAGGACAAGGGGAGGGGGAAGGGTAAGCTGGGACGAAGTGAGAGAGTGGCATGGACATATATACACTACCAAACGTGAAATAGATAGCTAGTGGGAAGCAGCCGCATAGCACAGAGAGATCAGCTCCGTGCTGTGTGACCACCTAGAGGGGTGGGATAGGGAGGGTGGGGGGGAGGGAGATGCAAGAGGGAGGAGATTTGGGGATATATGTATATGTATAACTGATTCACTTTGTTGTAAAGCAGAAACTAACACACCATTGTAAAGCAATTATACTCCAATAAAGATGTTTAAAAAAAAAAAACTGTATTAAAAAAACAACAAAAAATTGAGTGGCCAGAGACAAACTTTATCTAACCTAGGAGTTTGTGAAGGACAGATTCCTTTGGAGATATTTATCCACTTAATTCTAAGACTTTCTATGGTTAATCAAGGATTGTCGTGAAAGATCTTGCTTAAACATCACATAGATTGAGTTGGTTCCAAAAGTTACAACTGGTATATCACTAGAGACTGACTGGTTTGGGGTCTTCTTATCTATATTTTTCTTTTCAGTGGATGAAAGGAGGGACTAGGGAGTTTAATTTAATAATGTCATAATTAAAATACTACTTCTTCGTAGAAAAATTTAAAAAGGACATTGAAGACTTTGGTGAATTGAAATAAC